>NW_024962334.1:2974116-3449190 GCF_019238085.1 Lagopus leucura | reverse complement strand
AAGGGAAGGAGAAGGGAAGGAGAAGGGAAGGAGAAGGGAAGGAGAAGTTTTCCCATCCAAAACCTAAATCACATCAGAAACAGCTGTAAAGATGGACATCTCTTGCTCCTGGGATTACCAGTTATTTGACTCTTGCTCTGTATTATGCAGGCAACCAGATTGCTTTCCTTTCCACAGCCTGAAAATGGCATCTGATCATCCTTGAGACAGCTGGCAATTGTCACTGTCGGTGTGTCAGGAACATACACCTTTCCTCCCAGCTCACAGGCCACTGATAAGGGGAGTGGGCTGAGTTAGCTTTCAACGTTGCTGAATCTTTCAGTACTGCCTCCATTACACATGAAGTGTAAAGCTGGCACACCATGGATAATAATACAGAAAAACTCCACTAAATTCCAAGAGCATCTGTAGTTTGAGTATTCTCTTTTGGGAAATATATTTGTGGTTGTATTACATGAGAAAATTTGGGTGAGCCATGAATACACTGCTGTAAGAAAACACCATTATTTGATGGTCGAGAGCTTCCTTCCACTGGGCTGGAAAGGTTCATGTGCTCTTGCTTCATAGTTCTTCTACTCTGGACCTCACCATTTTGGAATTAGTTGTCTCTCTGCTCTTTGCACTCCAAGATTTCACTGTAAGAGAACTGAGGATTTGCCATACAGACATTGTTAGGTAATTCAGGAGCAACTGAAAAACAAGATAAACATTTAGTCCAGGACAAAGCAGAGATAAAATAGAGAAGATTAGAAAATCCAGGAACAAAAAGGAAATAACTAAAGATAAATACATATTCAACATTATTACAGCAGAACACTACTCCCCCACAATGACTAAATTTCCCTGCAAAAGCATGCAGTTCAGAAAGCCCCAAGTTGCATCTCCCCATAGGCATTGCCAGTGGAATTAGAGGCCAATGAGATGCCTAATGCTTAGTGCTGGGCATTCAATCTGTCATCTTCTGCAGAGGAGTCATAGGCAGCTCTACACTGGCAGCCTCCCTGCTGTCTGGTGGCCCCAAGGCTCAGCTGCCAGTCAGCCCTATAGGCAAGGGGAACAGGACAGCTCGCCTTCTGCAATGGTGAGGAGAGGCAAAAAGGTCTCTCCCCATCTGTTGCAAGGAACAGCTCCAGTGCTGTTTCTTTTCCCGATACGAAAACCAGCTTACCACAAACTTCATTTTCCCCTTGTGATTGCAGCAGCACTCCCCATACATGGGCAATCAGGGCCCACAAACTCATCGCAGGGGGACAGTTGGCAATCCTTTTTTACCTGCAAGCACCTTGTCAGGTCTGTGAGGACTGACCCACTCTGTGGCAGAGCTGCAGCATCTCCTTGGGATCTGGAGTAGCTCCTGGGGGAGGCCAGGGTCACCAGAAGTAGACTGACCATAAGATGGAGCTGATGTTGAGCACTGGCATTCTTTACAAGCCATCAAAGTAGCGAGAATAAAGAATATTTCCATTTGCTTCTTGAGCAATCTGAAATCATGCATTGAGGGTCCCAAGTGGAAGTGCTATTGACCTCCAACAGTATCTTTAAACAGACAGTGGCTCCCTACCACTTATTACTGCTATTTTCCTCAGGGTGTTTCCCCCTAGAGATGCACACAGCCCTTGTGCTCTTGCCTCCTCTGCTGCCTTTTCCATAATTAACTATCTCTACAGTTAATTGTGGCTATGACATGGAAGTAGCAACAGCAACAACGAAACCTTAGGAACATGCTGCTAAGTTCGAGCCTTTGATTACAAAAGAAACTTGTAAGAAGAGTTGACTCGGCACACTACTGCAGCAATTCATTTTCATTTTTCTTTAATCCAGTTCAGCCTATAAAAAAATGAAAGGGGGAAATGAAATGGCAACAGTGAATGTCTTGGCAGATTTTGGCTCTTCTAAGGCTGGCAGAGCTACAGAGCTACACCTAACCCTGTTGCAGTCTAAAAATTAATGTTGTAGTCCACTCACCTTCTGTGCACTGTCGCACAGAACGAGCAAGTTATCATCTTCCTTCTGTGGGAAATATTGTACTAAACTTAAATCTGCACAAGCAAAGGAGCACACAGGTGGTCTGAGCACTCTGTGGGACTGCAGCCTGAAATGCCCAAGTAGCTGAGCAGGTGAAATGCTCTCGTGACAGGAGCAGAACTTTGTCAGTGGGACATCAGCTGTAATGCCACAGCCGTGATCAGGCAGGAACTCAGCACTGCTGCCTGTGTTTGCCAATGGTTGCTACCTCTTTTTTCATTCATCTCCATATGAAGGCCAACTCCATCCTGTTCTGACAGCACAGCTGTGTTGGTCAGAGGTGCGATAAGATGTGTTCTCTGACAGCGTAAGCTGCAACCACACTCTGGCACGTTATTTTTCTCCAGTTATCATTAACACTTAGAGTGAATAAACCTCTTAATGCAGATTTGCAGCAAATCCCCCATTTGTCTTCTGTTCTTTTAGGCAAAGAAACACAATATGTGTCTGAGCTGCAGTCACAACAAAGACTGCGAGTTCTGCCCACAGCCCAAGCCGGTTTTAAACCAGCAGCAGCGCGGAGGCAGAGCCACCCCGCAGACAGCCAGGCAGATGAGCTCCCGCTGAGCTCCCTGCTGCCACTGCTCCTGGAGAGCAGGAGAAAGGAGCCCAGGAACTGTGATGGCAGCAGCGACTGCCCAATGGGTACACACGGGTGTCACGAACCTCATGGTGGAAATCACAGATGCCTTCAGCTGAAGACACTCCGGTGATTTTCTTGCCAGAGATGAGATCTCGGAGTCCTTTCAAATCATGCCGTTTTATCAGCGTTTTCAGCCACTGGTTCATAAAAAGGAAAGGAAAAATAAATCTTTAGCCAGGAAAAAAACGACCAAGCGAGACCTCCCTCCTTGAAAAAAACATACAAAGGTGAATGTTTTCTCTCTCAAAAAGCAAAAAAAAAAAAAAAAAAAAAAAAAGACAAGCATCTCTGGAGATATGTGTGAGGGTCGCACACACAAGCTGCTGCTGATCATGCCTTCATTTGTTCTGTACTTCTTACAAGACTTCCTCTGCTGTTGTCTACAGTGAACACCAGTGAAGCGTCGTCATGCTCTGTGCCTGCAATATGTAAGCTTTTCCATACATAAGAAATTTGAAGAAATGCATGCCTCTGTGAGTCTGAAAACAGACACATCAACAATTTAGACTGCAGAGCTCTTCATGTTTACTTCAGTGACAGAGCACTTTAAACCAACACATGCTGAGCGAACATCAGGCTCTTATCCCACAACTCTTCACTCTGTGACTCCATTATAAAGGTCAGAGAAACAGGGACACGAGGTATCTGAGCTTATGAGATGAAGAAATCGCAGACACGCTGGGGCAGAAGGCTTTCTGTTCATCCTGTGGCAGAACAGGGTGCACTCAGAGCAGAAGTGTCAGTGGGAGGCACTGAATGGGGAACTGACAAGAAGGAAAAAGGAAAGGGCCTCCACAGGGAGACAGGCAGCCATACACTGATTTCACTCGGTGTAACTATATGACAGAACTGGAAGGGCTGTTACAGCCTTTGCATATGAGCACATAACCAGAAAAAAATTAGGGACAAAAATTGACTATGCAAACACTGGGATTTACTGCAAACTGAATTCAGACCTTCCAGTACAGACATTGATCTGAACTTCCTTGACTGGAACCCCATGGTTTACTTTCAGAGGGTGTTTCAACTTCACTTTCAGAGGGGAAAAATGAAGAAGAGGCATGCTGAGGCTATAGTAGTACCAGCAGCATGCACAAATAGCCTACCGCCACTTAAAAACAACAACGTGCTGGTAGGGATTTATTCTCATTATTGTGTTTACTATTGCATTATGTGAATTATCCCTTCTAAGCTTTTTTTGGAATGACTCAAAGAAAGACAGAGCTCCTTGTGGCAGCAAACAGGGCATCGTGATTTCAGCCTTTCTTCCTCCGCTCCCTCACCCCCACCCCCTATTCCCTGTTTACAATTTCAGCTGTTTTTAGTGATCATCAGCAAATGTGCAAACGATGTGGTCGGGATGGTTAACATTCTGTTTAGCCAAGATCTTCAACCTTGAGCTTGCGAATGTTGCTGTGAGCGCTGGTGGCTAAAGACAGAGGTTTTCAATTAGAGTCGAGCAAGCGCTTAATGCGCGCATCTGTTCTGCAGAAAGGCTGAACATCTTTAAAATTTTAACACAAGTGCAGTGGCACTGCAAAAGGAAAAAAGAAAATCCAACGTCACTGAGAAGCGAATGGTTAAAAAGGTTGCTGAGGATCTTATTTGCATTTTTTGGATGGCTAATTAGGTCACAAGGGTTAATACGTTAAAGAATGGTCTGTCTATTGTTATGTTGGCTGTCAGAGCCTATCTCGATCAAGCATAACTACAGATTACAGGGCAGCTGTCTTTGATCAAAATCCGACTCCTTGTTTAGTCTCAGTTCAAAATGAAAAGCCTAATAGTTAACAATTTAAAATATTTTGTAGCCTAAGTGCTGTAGCCAGTAGAAGTCCTGCTTGGGAAAATAAAACCTTTCTTGTGGGAAAAGCATCGAACTTATTACAAATCTAAATTGTCGGTCAGATGCTTTGTACCAGAATAAGATACAGTGCTGCTGGCATCACTTTTCTCCTCCAAAACAAACAAAAACCTGCTCTCGTACAACCCTGCTTCAGGAACTTCCACCATCTGAGCAACATTTGCTGAAGGCTCGTGTCCTTTCCATACATTTCACTGGAATAAAAACAATGGGCACATTCCCCCGTTACAGTGAACAATTACTCAGCAGTCTAGGTTATTTTAATGGACACATCACTTTAAACTAAGCTTTCACATCTGTTCTGCCCTCTAATTACAAATGCAAGATGAACATAATTCACAATTGCATCATAAAAAAGGAAGCTGTAAGTGATTTAAATGCATGTGTATGTTCTCTACTAAACACAACATGCAATCTGCTATGTTGTTCCCATGTACTGGGAGCAAATCAGATAGAAAACCTGATGTATCAACAAGACATTTCCTCTTCCTGTCTCCATCTATTCCCCTAGCAAAAGAAAGGTTTCACTACATGCATGAATCTGTTGAAGAAGTAAACTGGTGGAAGAAATCAAGTATATTCACCTGCTGTTTTCTTACGCAGTAGAGTAGTTAATAAAGCTAAGCAAGTCATGGTTCCTAATTTATTGACGTGTTCTGTCCATAGCCTGTCCCCAAGCAACAATTTTGTTGTTGTTACTGTTATTCTTTTCAAAGAATTAGGAAACAAAGCTGTACAGTTTTTCCCCTCTTTTCGGTCAATACCACATTTTTTTAAATGTGCAAATACTGAAGGAATTTGGCTACCATTTTATGCCCACCAGACTATGGTTCATAAGCAATTTTGAACAGCCATCTGATCTGTCACTTTGAGCAGGTTCAACTTGTTGTCACTGAAACACAAGTTATTTGTTTCATGTCTCCTTACCCAGGGTGGCTCTCAGAAAAAGGATGCTTATAAATAATTGTATTTTTAAGTTTTATTTTTCCTCTTAACATTCATTTCAAATTTGCTGTTCCTATAAATATACCTGAAAAGAAACTCATACATGAAATCTAAGTAAGAATAAGTAAATAACCAGTAAGATCATCTTGATGCTAACTCAATTTTCCCTGTAACACCATATGCGGTGCAACAAAGGAACAGGCTCAGCCTATCAGCTATGATGCTTGATTTTCTGGCTGTTATCTCCAAGCTAACTGGATAATGCTTGATGCAATGCCCTCACACAGTTTTACAGCTCATCTTATGACTCTGAAGATTGGACCACAGGGCTTCACAATCTTGATGCGGTTATCTAGCACTGATCCTTACAGAATGGCTGCTGTAGGGGCTAGGACTAAGACATCTATTTGGTTTGGTTTTGCTTTGTTTTGCTTCATTTTTCCAACTGTATGCACTGTCCATCATAGCGGAGGAGAAGACATCAGAATTTCTCCCCGTATGTCTGGAAGTTCTTATTTTATTTTTCTCTAGCTATGTCTTATACTATCCATCTCCTCAACCTGTATTTCTACTCTCTCATTTAATTTGCCCCGTGGATTTATGGAAGGAATGATGTAACAGATAATAGAGCTTCCAGTCAAAATCCCTAGATTCTTGACGTGACAATTTCTCCAAAGTATTTGGAAGAAGACCTTCACCCATCAGTGATCTGCAGTAGTTTCATTATCTGCATATTTCAGTGCTTTTTATGGTCACCTAAGCAGACCAGAAGAAATGCAGTTTTCTCAATTGTTCCCATCCAATTTTTCTGACATATAGCATAGTTTCCAAAACTTTTTATTTTTTTACCCTTCTCCCATTGAAGTAATGGTGACTGGCCAGTTATGAACAAAGTAGACCACAGTCAACTCTTTACAGTCCTCTGAGAACCTTGCCTAGCAATACCCGTTGTAAGGACCAGCCCCTCAAACCTTTCATTTTCCCCTTCAAAGATGTATTATTTTCATGACTGTTAGGTATCTACCACTCTGCTTTTTCATTATATCTCAGGAGGATTTTGTGTTGTCTTAAGATACATGAAGCTCCCTATCAGTGCTGCATCCTTCACACAATCTGACCAACTCAGGAGTGGCAATCCCATGTTCCTGTCACTACTCCACTTTAGGAATAGATCTGGTTAGCAAATCTTGATTGAGGCTTGAAGCCTAATGAGGTAAAGCTCTGGGGAAAAGCCTGGGCATAGAGATTCCACTGTTTAGTCACTAAAGCAGAATTTGCACATCAGTTTGGCAAGAGCTGAGAGAAAAGTGCACTCTGGTACATGATCCTTGGACTTGATGTCACTGTCCAACAGAGATGCATCCTGCACAACCTGTAAAGTACTGAAATGAAATTGAAGGGAATTTTTTTGTAAGTCTGAAAATTCCATTTAGAGAGACAGAACGAATATTCAGCTTCATACACAAAAGTCCACAGCAGGGGCAAGGACTTCTTGGAGAGAAGCCAATCTATCATCCAGTCAGAGCTATGACCTAGAAAATGTCAGCCTTTGTCCAAGAAGCTGAAATCTTCCCATGAAGAACAGGAAGTCCACCACAGTAAAATTTAGAGGCAAAATAAGGCCTCTCTCTCTGGCTGCACAGAACACTCAGAAAATAAAAGCTCATGACTCAGCTGGTGTGTTCCTCAGCAAATGCTGTTTTAGGGCCAGGTTTTCCCCCAGAACTGGAACAAGAAGGGGCCACATCTGACTTTACCAGTAGCAGGAAAATAATATCTATGCCCAAGAAGAGAAAGAAAAGGCACTGTGTGATAGCACACAAAAACAAAATGAACATACGGGACAGCACGCATTTGGCACCAGCTTCTGAGAGGACATTTCAAATCTTCAGCAAGCAGCAGTGACATCAGTATGGATTTCAAGAGGTACACACAAAAGAAGGTTAACATTCATTTCTTTACCTTTCCCTGCCTTTTTCCCCATTTTTTGCTATTGAAATATGGCAAAAAGGTGAGTTACATTAGGATGTAGCACAGCTGAAGGCCACTCACCTTCATCCACACTTGCTCCCTTGTTCCTTCCCTCTGCTGTCCCTGGCTGCAGCTGGCACAGCAAATGGCTGCTTTCTCACTGCAGCAGTTGGCTTCTATTGTTGTGGGACTTCAATAGGCCTCCTTTGCTGCATTTTTATCCTGCTAACAGCAAGTGCCCCAGCAAGCTGCCACACTGTTTGTTTCCCCTGGTCCCCCAGGGACCATCAGAGAGATGATGTTTTCTCAAGAAGTGGCAGGTGCTCACTCTTTGACAAGGTGAATTTAAGTCTAGCATGGTAGACATATAGGGGAGAAAACAATTCTTGCCTGGATTATATCTCTAGCATGAAACACAGGCATTTCCACTCAGTAATCTTCTGCCCTCCTGCCCAGTGGTAAGAGAAGATATGACATCAAGAGCATTTAGGGAGCCTACCCTGGCACCTGGTGAGCCCCCTTCCCTGCAGCAGCAGATGACTACTGAAGCTCCAACCTGTTGTTACTTAGGTACAGCTCTCTCTCCTTAAAGAGGATTCTTCCTCCTCCTCCCTGCCCCACATTAGGAAAAACAAACAAACAAACAAAAAACAAAGCCCTTTTAAATAGACCCCTGGGCTGATGGCAGTGTAGTGTAGTATAAATAGGGTCTTGCTTGCAGCAGGAACCCCATGGATCCATGAGAAAGCATAGTTTAGGGCAAAGCAGCAGAGAAGCTGGTGCTGCTGGCCTTTTTGGTGGGGAGCTTGCTGAGGACTGATGAAATTGTCCTGTTTGGTGCTTTTTCTTCCCTTTAACATCCTATTTCTTCTGGACTGTGGTGATGCTGCCAGGAAGTAGGCTGACCTAGAGAGAGGAACAGATACATTTTTGGTGTTGAGAAGGGAGCAAGAAATGGGAGGGCTTCTCACTGGTAAGAAATATCCTTCTCAGAACTGCATGAAATTTGGCAGCCTTGAGAAATCTCTCTGGATCTCCTCGCCCCATCATATGTCATGGCTAAATGATAAAACACACTGTTCTCTCACTAAATAGCAGTGGAAAAATCCAGAAAGTAGGACACAGAGTTCTCCTGAGTTATACACCTCTTAGCCAGAGGCAAGGTGGGCTGCAGGAGGACCTGTGCCATGGCCTCTTTAAAAATGGTTATGGTCCTCACCTCCTTTGAGAGCTGAGAGCAAAACCGGTTGCAAAGCAGTGAAGACAACTGACAAACCCACACTGTGGAAAGAGCATTTCTGTCATGCAGAGAAAACCCAGCTCCCAAAAAGTGAAGCACTCCGTGCTGAAGGAAAGATTGAAAGAAAAAGGCAGGAAGAGCTGAGGTTGAGTGGTAGTAGCTTTTTAGTAATTTGGTATTTCTGCAGTATAACAGTGATCTTTCGGAGGGCCGTAAGCGCCAACCACTTAAGCAGCTGAACTAAAGATATATGTATATTTTTTAATTAAAATAAAAAAAGATAATGAAAAAAAAAAAAAGGATAAAACAACTTTTACATAGTTAGATAATTGACTGTGGGGTAAATTCATGCATTATCAAACTACTCATGTAGGTTCGCACACACAATACGCCAATACACACATTTTTAGTTTTTTCCACTCTCCCTCATGCTGATGTCACGTCACATAGCAGAGGGGAGCTCACGAAGCAGTTCAGAAGGACTCCAGACCAGCTGCAGCCTTTTCAGAGGGAGCACTTTCACTGTAGCCACCTGAGCACCTCACATGCTGTGTGCTCGAGCTGCCTGCAAATCCTTCTTCTGAGCAGGCCCTACATTCAATTTGCCTCACTTGACCTGAAAAAATAACATTTTTTCCCTTTTTCTTTTCTTGCAAGAAACAGAAGGAGATCAGAGCTGTATATTATCATATCTTTCTATCCCTCAGCTAAGTCCTTGCACTCCTTTAAGTGTTATGCACATATCCCACCCTCCACTAACATATACCACTCATTTAGGAAACCTATAATTGGTTCATTTCTGTATTTTTATCTTTATTTTGTGAACTATGGCAGTGGCATTTCTTCTGTTTTTTTTTCATACAACTGTGCAGTGCTCCACAGTATGCCCTATTTCACACCACTGTGATATTTCAACTATTTGGTCAGATAGTAGATATTTTAGGAATTCAGCGCCTGCAATTTTGATAATTTTTATGCTGTCCTAACAGGATCTTTAAATTTCTGTTAGTAATTGGTCATTCTCACATCATATACACAATGCTTACAGGCATAGCTGCCTGAATCTCGTGCAATTAGGAAATTAAGAGAGTTTGTATTTGCTAAAGGACTTACCAAGAAGCAGTTGCAAAGCAGTGCACAAAAAGCACACCACATCCTTTCTGCACTTGTGTTTTCTCCTCCAAGTGCTAGGCCAGTCCAAAACATGTGGCCATGTGTATAGCATGAGATAGCTGATGCTATACTGAAAGTCATTTGAGATAAGGAAAAGCACGACAGCCAGGTTTTGCAAATATGGCAGGTTCCCAAGGGAGGGTCGTGGCTGCTGATGCCACAATAGTTCATCAGCTGGATAAGCATATACTTCTGTCTCTGCTAACAAGTCATAGAACAGAATCAAGGTTGACATGTTTAACTACTTTTAATCTCTTTTCTAATAGGATTAAATCCATTATTCATAGAAATTTGCATATTTTGCCATATGATGCAAAGGTGGAATCCTGCACTATTCAGTGATGGTGGATGTCATACAGAAGGGACCGTGGACTATCCAGCTCCACTTATTTCAAGCCACGGATCTTTTTCCAAGTTCTAAGGTTTTTTTATGGAGGAAGTTTCGTCCAACTCTTCTTTCACTTACTCTGACTGCATGCACTTGTGTTACAGCAGAACTTGCTTAGAGAAAATTCAGCGGGCAGTGGGCAGAATATGATCAAAATATTGTGAAAAGCGGGAGTCAGAAAAGAGTATTTTTTTAGCTTTTTTTTTTTTCTTTCTGTTTTGAAATATATCTGTTTTCCTAGAGTCGAGACAAAGAAGATCACATTTCACAGGTGTTTCAAAATGTGTACCAGACTTGGAAAACCCTGAAAAAGACTTTCTGCAATCGGGGCATTTCGATACCGGCCCACTCTACTCCCCTTCAAAATCAAAATGCTAGACTGCAGTTCATCAGGCACCACGACGCTTCTGAACCAGCTTGCTTCCAATATACACCTACCACTGACATCTACCACAGAGCTGCACTGAAATGGAAGAGTTAACTCAAAAAAAAATCTCAAATCATATGCCGAAAAATACAGAGATAGTGGTAAATCATGACAGGGAGATAAATCAAACACAGCCCAAATTGACCAGCACAGTAAAATTCACTCCTATGAAGAATTTGCTCTGAAGAAACCTAGAAGTTGTCTTTGCTTTCTGAAGGTGAATTCTGTCCTGAATTTAAAATAATTGTAAAAAAAATTAGTCTTTTTTTTTTTTTTTTTTTGCTTTTTTCCAAGTGAAAAGGAAACTGTCATGGTAATAATAATAATAATAATAACTGGGGAGGGGAAAGGGGGTGGGAAAGGAAGAGCTCTGTTGGTTTACCGGCTGGCTCTTATAGAATCACAGAATGGCCTGGGTTGCAAAGGAGCACAATGCTCACCCAGTTCCAACCCCTTGCTGTGTGCAGGGTCACCAACCAGCAGCCCAGGCTGCCCAGAGCCACATCCAGCCTGGCCTTGAATGCCTGCAGGGATGGGGCATCCACAGCCTCCTTGGGCAACCTGTGCCAGTGAATTCCAGGATTCTCATTGGTAAGCTTTAAAACTCCGAGCAAGAGAGAGCAATGGAAAGAGGAAAAAGAGAGGAGGGCCACGAGGGCCATGAAATGCCAGCAGACTTCCCAAGCACCCAAGCCAGCGTGAAGACAAACTCTCCTTTGGCAGGATCCAGGCCCCAGCTCCGCTCCGTGTTGTGGATACTCACTGAAATCCCTGGATCGCAGTGACCTCTAGGGGTAAGCTGTTCATCTGCAGGATTCCCTCGTTCTGGATGAAAAGCGTTATTTCTTCTACACAAAAGGAGTCTCGTGGAGGATTTTATGGAGGATCCATCTGAAATCCTCTTTGAGGAGCTTCCCAGTGCATCCGGATACTTGAAACTGGGTATATCTTTCCAAATATGAACCTGACACAAAAGGCTTGTTCCTCAAAAAGCTGAGTGAGAAGATGATCCCAGAGTGAAGGGGGGGAAAAAAAAAAAAAGATTAAGGCAGACTCTATTTGCCTTGAAAACAGTGGTAAAATTCAAACTCACCTTAGTGTATGAAGGACACAGTAGGTCACTGCATATAGCAATATAATAGCAATATGCTATTGCTTCCCAAAGGATTTCCTTCCAGAGAAAAACAAAATAGCAATCCAACATTCATAGCCTTGGCACCTAAAAGCCAACTGCTCATGAGTGTTGTTCAAGCAAGAGCCTGTTTGCTGTCTAAAATATTGAGAATCTGATGCCTGTTTGTCCTGAGAGTCCTTTCTTTCCCCAGAGCAGCATATTAGTCTTTAAGGCTGAATACCATGTGTGCTGGTGGGTTATGTTTTAGCACAGTCTCCTCTGCATGAGATATTAAGAGCTCAGTCCCTGATATTTGTAAAAGTTGCATAATTAATTTGTAGCAGGCATTAAGAAAACTCCCGGGAACTGGAAAGGATTAAATTACTGATTTTCCTGTTGTTCAACCAAGCTACACTTCAATCCTCAGTGAAAGGACAAGGGACTGGGAATGGGAAGTTACAGCTCCAAGTCCCACATACGGTCTTAATGCAGCCATCCCTACAGCCCAGGCTCTGGCTTTCTGGTTACTTGAAGGCTTCTCCCCAAGGTGATCAGGTGTGTGCTGGTATTTCAGCAGGGAATGTTCTCAGGGTAAGGGGTTATACACAGGGAAACAGTTGTCTGGATGTGGCAATGGATGCTTGAGCACACATGGAGGCTGCCCACTTTTAAAGCCCAGCAGGACCAGCTCTGAGGCGTCTCACCCACTGCGTTGCCCACAGTGCATGCCTGAAGGCAGGACTCACGGAACCTCGTGAGGTTTGGGTGTCAGATGCCTGGATACAAAGTGTGAGAGGAGAGGAGAACGGTTGGCACAGAGGACAAATTGTGGTGCCCTGTCCATGTTCACCTGCTTCAGCATGAGCAGTCCCTCTACATTCAGTGCTATTGAGGTGACTTTTCCCTGTGTAATTTTACTGCTGTTAAAGCTTCGTGTTATTCTGGGGAAGAAAAAAAAAAAGACAAAAAAAAATATAAAATACCAATCATGAACAAAACAGCAGTTAGAAGAAGGATATGACTGGATTTATTGGACACAGGGCTGCAGACTGGCTTGGTATAAAAAGCATGGCCCAATGCTTCTTTAAGCAAGGGAGAATCAGAGCAAAACAGCCTTGCAAATCAATCATCCATTACAAACCAGAACATATTGGCATCTCAGTCGGCAGTCACTCAGGATGGGGGCGAAGTCTCCTGATGCCAGCATCGCTCCAGGCTTTCTGAGACATCTGGTCATTTCACTGAAAGGTGAAGACTCCGAACAGAAGTGAATATACATGAAAATTAATTTAAAAGAGGGGGGAAATCCTCTCGCTAGTGCTGTTGGGATGATTTCAGGAAGAAAGGGAGTCAGTGCACTGCAGCACGTTGAGCGAGCAACAAGCAAATGGGAGGGACTGAGCAAAACCTGCATCCAGAACAAGTCCGTGCAGTTTCCTTAGTCTTCGAGGAAACTGGACGACCAACAAAATGAACAGAAGTTAGCCAAAATAACACGAGAGGTCGCTCTAGAATAGGATTACCCGCACTGACAGCTCCTGCTAACCCTGCGTGTGGCCAAAACCTGAGCCAAAACCCGAGACCCAACGGTGCAAGGGTGGGACAGCAGGAGGCCAGCCAGGCGTTACGTGCTTGTGGGGCTGTTTTGTCCCTGTGTCGTTTTGCCAAGCTCACACAGTGTTTACATATCCACGTGCAAAACTGCTTGCACCATTTCTCTTCTGATACTCAGAAAAATCAGACGGACACAAACTCAAGCTCCAAGCAATGTGCCAGAGTGGAAATGAATCCTGTGAAGGAAGGGAAGGGAGTTATCTCTAGCAGCTATACTCATTTGCTGTGAGAAATGCTACTGCCTGCTGTAAGCAGCGTAGCTTCACTTCAATCAGAGCAGTTGTCAAATGTGGAGGTGATCATATAACCAAAGAAATGAAAAGCAATCAATGGTGGGCACCATGGAGACCTCATGGTGGCCTTCCAGTGCTTGAAGGGAGCGTATAAACAGGAAGGGGAACGGCTGTTTGTGAGAGTGGACAGTAATAGGGCAAGGGGAATGGTTTTAAACTGAGACAGGGAAGGTTTAGGTTGGATATGAGGAGGAAGTTTTTCACCCAGAGGGTGGTGAGGCACTGGCACAGGTTGCCCAAGGAGGCTGTGGATGCCCCATCCCTGCAGGCATTCAAGGCCAGGCTGGATGTGGCTCTGGGCAGCCTGGGCTGCTGGTTCGCAACCCTGCACACAGCAGGGGGTTGGAACTGGATGAGCATTGTGCTCCTTTGCAACCCAGGCCATTCTGTGATTCTATGACATGATTCCATGAAAATAACCAAATCTATGGACAACAATGGCCACTGCCCCCTAAATATCTACATACTGTCTTCAGTAACCATCTGTAAAAGTATGAGCAAATCCATCTTTGCAGACAAAATCTCTGTAGCCACATTTATGTTTCTTCCACCCGATTCCCAAGTACACGGGCAATTGAGTTGCTGCTGTCTGGTCTGTGGAGCTGTGCTGCTGTTCAGCACTGGCTCTATGCTCTTTCCCAAAATTGATGACTCTTCCTGCAGCATACGACTCTCTTTCATTGAAAGAAAGCTTGTCGTTTTGTTAATAAAATTCACATTTTCAAAGGAAGAAACCCAAACCTCTTTTCTAATTGTCTGCACTCACATAAACTAATGATGCTAGGTTGGTAATGAATATGACAAATTCCTGTGGTAATTTGCACTTCACGCTGGCTCTGTGTGGGCTTGCAATAACATTTGCTACACTAAAAACATGAGGTGAAATCTTGGCCTCATTTGAATCAACGATTTTTTTTCCTTGCAGCCTCCGCAGGGCTGTGCCGCGATGGTGCCTGCTGAATTCAGTGGCATTATCTGTTTGATTGCTGTGAACACGGCCATATGGACATATCCTTTGCCACATGGCATCACAAATGAATATCTTATTTTTCCCCCAAGAATTATAAGATGTTATAGTATGTGATGGTACCATAAAATATTTAGCTTAAGTCCCTGCTCCTGCCAAAGTCAACAACAAAGAATCTCTGATCTCAGGAGAATAGGAGCTCACCCTGAAACACGCACCTGCCTGCAGTGCAGCTCTGGGAGTACCTAGGTCCCCTAATTATGGGGGAATTATTTAAGCTCAAGTCCTGGGGGCAGTTTGGTACCGTGGTTCCGAGCTTTCATTCATGCAGCCTTGTACAGATAGTGCACTGTCCTCTCACTGATTTTTTTTCCCAGCTTTTGGCTGCTTTTCAATGCAAGCATTTTCTGCTTTTGGCTACACAAACACAGGACTGGCTTTTTCCCCTCTTCCCCTAAAGTAAGGAGTATCCATCGATAGCGATAGCTCGTAAAGCTGAGCAGAGTACGGTAGACACAGGAGAAGGCCAGATTCAATCCCACATCCATTCTGAGAATCATTCATGACTTTTGGTAAAATTTCTCAAGGAAATTTCTCAAGCACTCCTTTAATTTTCTCAGTTTTTCATTACTGCATTCAGAATGTTGTTAAATCCCCCCCTTCATATGTCTCTGTTGCATTCAGCTCCCCAGCGAGCTCATGCAGCCCTCCTATAGGCGCGTACTTTTTGAGAAGCAGCATCTTCTGGCTCTCTGCCTGAGTCTCCTATCCCAAAATCTCTGAGCTTGTTTTCCAAGCAGATCTTTGCAAAGGCAGGGAGGCTGATTCAGATTTCACCCCGTAACCCTATGCTTTGCACATGTGAGCACGACCATTTCTCATTGGGCTACAAAGGTGGGGAATTGCCTGAGGAATCATCCCTGGACCAACTACAGAAAGCAGAGCAGCGTGTCCCCTCTGGCTGCATGGGGTACTTTCACCAAAATGCTATGAGGAAGATGCAAAACGTTCTGTGGTAGTATCTAATGACACAGAAGTCTGGCACAAATAAAAGAAAATTCTGTTTAAAGACTTCAGAAAATTCAGTGAGCAGACAGCTTTTCAACGTCCTTGGGTTTCTCTTAATGCACTTTTTGAAGTCTACACAAAGACAATAAATGCTTGCAATGTCCAAAATCACAGTGGCTGCCAGTGAAGAAGTTCTTTCCAGGCTTTTGCGTGTAACTTTCAGTGCTGGCCAAGCTGGTTTATATAATGGAGCCTGTTGCAAGTCAACATGATAAAGTGGTGTTTAAAAGAACTAAAAAAGGCAGGACTAACCCCAAGGCAGCCAGTAGCACAACAGGCATTTGCTCAGAATAGTGATTGCAACATAGTTAAATAATGAAGTTGTAGTAAGTTTTTGTCCCAAGGTCACTCCCATGTGAAAGAATTAATCAAAGGAGTTACTGCCGTGATGTGATGCTAAATCTAATAGCAGAACTGGAGCACTGCTCTGCACATTCAGGTATCTTTCAAGTCACCTCTCGTAACGATGGTGCAGAGGTTACTTGCTTCCTACAGGTAGAAAACATTGTAAATTTTTTCCCCTGTTAAGATGTTATCACACTTTTTAACAATACAACAGTCAAAGCAAGAAAAATGTTTTGTTTTGCCTCCTGTTTATTCTGCTGACCAGCAGTGAGTAGCTGTCTGTACAGATAAACTTGGCTTTTTTGGAGTTCATACGGTGTCGGATTTAGTTTTGATGTTTCATTTGGCATGTAGTGCCTGACAGCACTAGCACTGGACTGTGAAGTAGACAAATAAAGTTTTGTGGGGAGAAAATGTTCACTCAGAGATTCCGCTGCTGAACATTGCAAAAAAACTAGGAAAGGAGTATTTGAGACAAGTCAGTGGGCAATCTCCATTCCTTTCCACTGCCAGTAGCCTTTCCAAATTCTTTCTTTCCTCAGCTACTTTAGTTCCCAATTAGAAGAAAAAAGTAAAAAAAAAAAATCAATACATTAAATCAAAAGCAAATCTTTGGTCCCAAATGTACTTTATCCAAAAATGTCACCAGGATCTCTTTCAGCACAGTTGGCTGAAGCTGCAAGGCTAATGGTTCATGTCCATTAGTGAACATTAGACTTGGTCTGATCTAAAATTTTACAGTCATCTTGCCCTCAGTAGCCTGCATGTTTTCTTAGGCAGACTGCTTGTAATGATGATGAACTGATCACTACTTGATTGCTTGGAAGCTACATGAGCTTTATAGGCAGCGGGCTTAATCCTGCTCAGTTACAATCTCTGGGCTGCTCCGGTTACCTTCACTATGGGTGAGTTGGAAGTGTCCATCCTAAAGGAAAAGCACCTAAATTAAACAAGGTGTTGGTTTGTTGGTTGTTTTGGGGTTTGGTTTTCTTTTTGTTTGTTTGCTTGGCTGGTTGTTATTTTTTTTCAGAAAACAGAAGTGTTTAATTTTCTTTTTTTTTTATTATTTTTTCTTGTATCTATGATTTAAGGTCTATCCATATTTCAAGTAGCATGAGGTTTTCTGAATCCATAATTCAGTGTGCAAAGTCACAGACTGACCTGATGATGTGCCAAAATAGAGGAGAAGGAATCCCTGTCCCAAAGATTCTGTGATTTCTGTAGTCCCGGGCACTGGGTTAATAAAGCAAACAGATAGAGGAAAACAGAAGGAAATGAAACAGTAAGACAAGGGGCATGGCACTAAGTGATACAGCAATATACTTCTGTGGTATTACTGTAGGCATAGTGGGAGACGAGTAACTTAAGGAGATTATCCTAATTATCCAAGGTGGCTTTGAATACTCTAGGGATTCAAATTCAGGACAAATGAGGAGAACATTACATTAGAAGATATGATATTAAACCAGCTTATAATTTTAAAGCTATTACAGCACCTCACTGTCTGAACAGGGCTCACTGTTTGGCAAAGTTACGTAGTTGATTACTGAGCAATTTAGGCCAGTCTCATAAATATGAGTTGCAATGAAAACTTGTCTGATGTCAAAATTTATGCTCCTTTAAAAGTGCAGCTATCATTCCGGGTGTGTTCAGAAGTGAATGACAAAGAGGATGCTCTATCATACTGAAATAAATTGCAGACAAATGTCACTTTTCCCAAACCAAAATTTGGTTCTTCATTCTACTTTCACATTTCTCTGGACTGGCAAAGTTTTACATCATTGGGATCAGTTGGTAGGATAAGGATAAAAATCCTATTGGATCTTCTAATGCTATAGAAGCTTTGTAGCTTGTATTTTATTTCACACAATAGGGTTTAGATCTTGGAACAGCTAGGCAACTGCATAATATTCCATGATTCTGTTATTCTATTAACACGTAAATGACAGTTCAGAAGACAGATAGCCCTTCAGCTTTAATATGTTCATACATATTCAAATTTCCCAGTATCAGTAATTAATTTAATGGAACATTTATTGGTGGTCCACAAGAAACAAGTTGATGACTGTTCCTGGAAAAAAATCACCAGCACTAAATTTATCATCGCTTGAGCCATAACTTGTCTTGTGCATTGCAACAGTCCATATGTATCCACTGCAATGCTGACAGTCCTGCTGAAATTCTACTCACATGTAAAAGTAGGATCTGGCTTTACATTCTCATAGCACCTCTCATTATTTCAGTGCTCAAATGCTTGCTCTAGCAACACCCAACCAAAGACTGGCAGTGCTTTTAGAGTCTCCTGGGTGAGAGGACTTAATCCTGCAGAGCTTTCATTCCAGCACAGAACAAATGGGAAAACAAAGTGTAAACATTTGTTTGCACTTCACATGATGTGGTTGGTGCAAGGTATGGAAGAAGAGGCCACCACCTGCTATTTTGAGATTCAAATTACAATTTTGAATTACAGTTCTTAGGTGTTCATTAGGTACACACACAGTCACATTCCCAATTGGCCTTTTAGCTTTCAGGATGAGCTAAGCGAAGTACAATTTGTTGTGTTTTGGTTATTAATATTGTTGATTGGTGTCTGAAGGACAATTTTCCTCTAGGAACAACCTGAAATGCTTTGTAGCAGTAACATATGGTAGGGGTGGCAGGCAGGAGGTATTTTCTTTCTGCTGTATGATGGGAGGATGTTAGACAGTAAAACAAACTATAAAGATCTATGCCAGAAGGAGCAAAACCTTTAAATGACAGAAACAGAATGTTTTGGCATCATCTGTGTGAGCTTTGAGATGGTATTGGGAAGTTGGGTATTGACAGTATCTATATGGAATACCTTTTAGATTTTGGGAGGCTTTCAGATCTTTAGTATGAAATAAAGATTTTCTTTGCAAATATTCTGGGGGGAGGTGGAAGAACTGTTAGAATAATTTACTCTTCAGCTGGAAAAGGTAAGACACAAAGGTCAAAATTAAAACATGAATGTATACATAAAACTGGTTTTCCTTCTTCTTATTAGGGCTCTTCTTATTAGGGATTAACATCGCTCCCATCCTATCATTCTGCCTGAAATGACATTTGAATTTTGTGGGGATTTCTTTTCTACTTATAAGGAAGTGTAGATTTATTTACTTACTTACTTGTTTTTGTTTATTTCAACCATTGAAACAGCAACAAGAACTCCTTCAGGAAGCCAAAGCAGTTCTTTGGTGCATAGCTCAACTGGAGGATTCCTTTGCTGATGGAGGCGCCTGGAAAGCCGCGAGGATATACAAGTGCCTGCCCTCAACATTCTCTGGGGGGCAGACACTAAGGAAAAAGAGGAGGTGGTATGGGGAGTAGCATTTCCCCAGATGTCCTGCCTCCGCTGTGTAAGTCACTGTGAGTTCCTGATTGAGATGTGATAAGTTTTCTATACTTTCTTTCAATAATCATTTGGGGATTTTTCTTCTCTGTGGAAGTTCATATGCCATTGAAAGCAAAATCACTGAGGTAAAGTCTGAGTATTTTCCTATGTATTAGCAACACCCCAAAATTTTCCCAATTTATGAATATATACACTGGATACATTCAGCCAAAATAAAGGTGCATTCATCATGTTTTCATGAGAGAAGTAGGATGCTATATCATTAGAAAAAAAAAACCAAAAACTTAACCCATCTAGAATTCACTCTGCCAGGCTTTACAGCCATTTCTCCAAAATTGTACAGCTATAAACATAATAAATACATAGGTTGCTCTGAGAATAGTGCCTGCTATTTATCTGCATGGAAACTACAACAGATACTAAGAGCACTAAACACTAAAACTAAAACAGCACTATTTGATAGAGCAAATTCTCAGCTACATAACTGTTTTTCAGTGTAGTCAGCACCATTAGCTACACATTTTCACCACTGATGAACACGAGCCTGCATGCTGCACTTGTAAAAATCTGCACCAGTGGAGATCACCTACTGCTGCTGTCATCACTGCTGAAACAAACCACCCACCACCTCACTGTGCCAACATCCACTGTTTGGTCTCCATAAGTTGTCCCTTTCATAATGTGTCAGCTGTTGCTACCTGTAATCAAAATAAGTCATCATTTTTGCAAACACCGGTAAGGTTTTATTATCCTCTTGCAAGACTATGTTATCTGTGTGGTATGTCAGCACTCAGAAGTACATGACAGCTATTCTAGTAAAAAAAAAATAACCAAATAAATCATCTAAAATAACACTTGCAGTGCTTAGTGAAGGCAAATAAGCCCTGCACTCAGAGAGACAAAGAGAGGTCATACAGGTGATGTGCTCATGTCTCAATCCTATCACACAAAAGCAGATCTTAAATGAATACCTACTAAGCATGATTTTGGCACATCAGTACCATAGAGCTGTGTGGGTATGAACTTAAAGATACTCAACATCTGAACACCGACCTGGCCCCTTAATTGTCAGATGTCTACACCATCTCAGAGCATTTTTTGCAATCTATACGCATTGCTTAAGTAACTAATCAATAATTAATAATGCTTTAAGAGCACAGCTACAGAAAGATAGAAAGCATAACTAAGACCAATGAATGCTTTGGTGACCTTGCAAGTGACCAGCGCTAGGTGGGAATCCTCTGATGAAAATACTTATTTAAATCAATATGCTTGAGTTCCAGACTCTTCAAAACAAATCTCTTGAGAAAGGCCTCTTGTGCTTGAGTCTTCAGTGTCCCTTGTTGATCAAGACACCTCATAGAGAGCAGCCACTCTGAAGCCAAGCAATGGACAATGCATCTAATATCCTACCTAGAAAATGGTGTCTTCTTATGATCACCCATGAGCAAGAAAGATCAACTCAGAAGAGAAAGGAGGGAAGAGAACAATTAAGTTAAAAGACTGTTAGCTTGGGAACAAATTGGGATGAAAATGACTATTAACAGCAGCATCAAAATGAGGTGCTAGAAGAGTTCTTTAGCAAGAATAACAAGAAAAAGAAATGTAAGTGGTTTGACTGGATCTGGTTCAGTTAGTTTATGAAAAGAAATATATGGAATATTCGCCAATGAAAATAGGAGACTGAACTTGAGGTCCTTCCAATCCCATGCTCCTAATTACATTTCAGAATTTCCAAACAAAATGTTTACATTATTCTGAAGGGTTGAGGCATTGGCAGTCTTTGCCTTTCTGCACGATCTGTCTGCTTTCAGAAAAAGCCTCAGCCATATGCACATGTCTATTTGTATCTATCTTCTTCATATTTCACATTTATTAGTGATTTCATAGGGTGCATTTCAACTGGTGGTTGAGCTGGACAAAAAGGAAACTGAGTAAAGGACCACAGTGCCCAATACCCTCCTGCAGTCCTTAAAACCTTGTACACAATTGGAGAAACTGCTGTGTTTTCAGAAGGCCAAACCTTTCTCCAGGTCTGAAAGAAAAATGACACATTTCAAACTAATTGGGAAAAAAATGAATTAAATTGAAGTTAGCCTTCCTATTCAGACAGAATGAGAGAAAAGGATAATTAACACTTATGAAGCTGTTGTGGTTTGACCCAGCAGCAGTGGGTTGAGAAAAAAACTCTGTCCCGTGCTTCTATGATTCACTCTCGCAGCACCTCTCATTCATCTTCCAACAAAGACTGTACATTAGCTTCCTGGACTTAACACTGAGCAGGTGTCATTTTCCTAGAAGTAAAATCTGCCTAAATTTGCAGTAGGAATTCCAGTCGTCAGCCTGAGCTCTCAAGTTCAATAAAGGTAAGGGGGCAAATCCTGTTTAATTCTCAGCTACCTCATCTCCGTTGAGCATGTGGTATAGGACAGGGCACATCCTCTCCATGAAGTGCTCTCTCTGCTGGATGAAGTGATCGCTATTTTTGTTACAGTTCTTTTTCTCTTCCTGAATATGGCACGGAGCAGCATCATTAGGATTGAATTACACAGCTCTCAGACATCAAACCCAGAGGAATACCGTTTCAATGACAGAAATTACTGTACATTACCACTTTCACAGATTAGTGCAAAGCTTGTCTCATGATGTGTGTCCTTCAGCTTCAAGGGAGGCTGTTTGAGTCCCTTCTCACTTGTGTTAGTATAAATCTAGAATAATTTCATGAAAGTCAGTTCATAGCATCTGAATATGTCTGCAGCAGGGAACTTTCTGCTCAGGGTTTCTACATACTTCATTAATTTCTGATTCTTCACAGCAGTTGAGCTGCTGGTTAACTTATGAAGGCATTGCACATCTACAAGTTCAAACATTAAAATGGCAGTAACTACACAAAAAACAAAGAAGAAATGTACTGGAAATTCATGAATAGATCTTTTTAGGTAGTCACAGGAAATTATAGCATGGCTATGAAAAACTAATTTCCATCACTGCTTTGTTAAGATGATTCATTTTTCCCCTACTATTTCACTTCTCTTCTGTCAAAAATACTTAGGAAGAAATATCTCCATTTGCAGCTATTTAAACTGAACCTCAGATGTGTTTTCTCTTGGTATGTACAGGAGTGGGCAGCCATATAACTATAAATCCATTTGTGCAGCTCAGTCTTCACAACCTAGGTGCTTTTGTCTTAGCATTTTAATTCTAGTAGCAAATCAACCAGGGTGAGGGGAGCGTGAGATCTGGTTTGCATATTTAATGACCCTCACAACGTTTCCTTTTCTCATTCTGGCACTAAAAATTTTAATCAAAAGCAAAGCACATTACCTAGGCAACTATCCATCCCAACAGACACAAAAGATTTGGGGAAATGACACGTGTTCCTTTCACTTTGGGTGTATATATTAAATGGAGAAGCTCTCTCAGAGGAGCCCCTGTTACCCCAGTCCTAGAGCAGGCCAACGGCCAGCACGGCAGGCAGCAAAACGTTGCTCCAGCTCCAGGCCCTGGCTGAGCAGCACAAACCAAATGAGCTTTTTTTTTTTCCGTGCCAAAAGAACATTCTCCTTTCCTTGAGTTTGATCTAGTTTTGGTCTAGTTTCTTCCTTCTTGGCAAAACTTGCAGAAATAAATCAGGAAAAGCTTTTGGTTTTGAAACATCATCATTTTCTAAAGCAAAGCTACTATGCCATGGAAGTCCTAATAGGTTCCTGAAAGCCACTTGGGTCCTCAGCAGCACACAGAATCATGCAATGCACCAGACCAGTGTTCTCTGCTCACTGCGAAGCAAAAAGGCGAATGAGCCCCACAGAGGGCAGCATCACCTCTGCAATGCTCTTTCCTCAGACGAGGTAGTTATTGCTTGCTTCCATGCTTCCACAGCACAGGGGCTGCACTGTAACAAAAAGGCACTAATGCCACTAAAACACGACTTATTTTGTATGTATTTTTTATTAAAGCATAAAAAGAAGGAGCAACAAAAGCATAGAACTAGTGAGAAGTTTGACGCTGTTTTTTGCCAAACTAGTGCATCACCATGTTTCAGTGGCAGTGCCTGCCATTCTCAGAGAGCTCTCAAGGAGTTCGTCAGAGATTTTTGATGGAATATTATTCTTTCTGTTCTTCATCCTTGACAGTAATTGTTCACAAATGCATGTACTGTCAAGAAGTGATGACATGAATAAAGCGTGACTTTGAACGGAGGGGTATTTCTGTCTGGTCACATAGAGCTTATAAAGGTCTGGCAATGAGACATTGACACCTTGAAGATGCATGTTTAACTTGTTTAAATGAACGGTCAAATTCACCCAAAATGCTGCATCTGTGAACCATTTCTAATATTCACCTTCTGGCTCAGTATTTCCTTTTCATTCCATAGAGGACTTGATTTCACATTGCAAATCATGAACTCTTTTTAGTATTTTACCCCAACTTAGCTACCTTCCTTCGGAAGAGTAAACGCATCCCCTTAACCAGCATGCGGACTTTTAAGGAACTCCTAGAATTGGTGATGATTCAGTCCCACAGACTTCAGGAAACTCCCAGCTTTGATGACAATTTCCACGTCGTTGTGCATTTTTAAAGCTTTTGCACGTCAATTTTTTTTTTTTTTTTTTAATCCTATGCAGTGATATTTCCTCAGATGTCAGTTACCAGTGGCAGCTGCATCATCTTCTGTTAATTTTATAAGTCCCTCTTTTTTACCAACCCTCACCAGGGAACCATCTGTAGCTGTACCAGATAGGTTGACAGATGTTAGTGAGATCACTAGCACCTATGTGCTGAACCACAGGTTAGGGCCCAGCCTTGCTCTGTCTGTTCTCGGTTACTTGGCTGTCAGCATAATGCTGAGGAAACAAGTGGTTTCTCTATGGCTGGAGAACATCTAGGAACTTATGTAGAGAGACTCCACAGAAAAAAAAACCAACAATGGTGAATGATGAATGAGAATGGTGAGAAAACACTGATAGAACCTCTCAACCGGTGTTAGAAATACCTACTGTCAGGGAGACCTTACAGCCACAGAAAAAAGATCAGCTTGTTTGTATAGCTTCTCACCAGCTCCTCACCCCTTTGATAGGGTAAGCATGGGGATGAATGGTGTGGAAGAAAATCTTTCAAATGTATGACTTAGCTGCTTGTGAAACACAAATCCTCGCAGAAAGAAATACCTCTAAAGAAGTAACTTTGTGTTCATCCTATTTCACACAGGTAGAAACAGAATTCCAAGTCACACAGATGGATTCTTTGTTTCCACACACCTTGCTTTGATGCAAGTTTTTGAATGACAGAAGATGCCCATTAACCACAAGCAGATGAGCACATGTGCATAGCATTTAATGCAAACGTACACGTGAAAATGTCACACCCTACTGACAGAAAAAATACTTGAGCTGGACAAGGACAGTAAGTGACAAGATGGCATTATCAGGATAATTTTGCAGCCACTTTTTATTCCAAAAAGTTGTATTTCCGTAAACCTGACATTTCCAAAACAGTGCAAGTGAATTCGAATACAGGTGATCCCGAGCTTCTAAATACAGGTGACATCAATAAGAGTGAACACATTCTTCCAACCACAAGCTCACAAAAAAAGAAATACAGAATTTTACAATATATAAGGAGTGACATTCTAAGAAAAAGGAGTGACGATGATGTGGGTACCCTACTGCATATGCAGACCACACTCCAGAAGTCGTTACAGTCTTCACCCCAGTTTAATCAATGTACAGCATGTGAACCAAATCCTGCTTTTACTTATATTCAAGACACTGTAGCATCTGCATGGATTTGGACAAACATAGAAATTAGTTCTATGACTCTGTTAATCCTTTAGAGAAAGCAATGTTACACATTCCCACATCACATGGATATTAGGCTTGAAACTTGTGCAAGACTCCAAAATGTGCCTATAAAGAGAAGACATTCAAGAAAGTCAGTACTAAATATTGCCAAACACAATCTTCGTGCAACTGTTGCTTTCAGCAAGCTAAATTACTTGCACTTCACTGACATGAAGGGAGCTTCCATCCTATTCATGCAACACGTTAGAAAGGGTTGTTCTTATCTGGTATTTTAGGCTTTGCAAAAAAGAGTTTTTCACTCTGAAAGGACCGGGTAACGGGCATTGAGTTCACAACAGTCCCAATTTCTCTCTCAGATAACACAAGTGATTTCCTAATTGCATTTGAGTAAATTAAAACCAAGGTTTATTCAGAAAACCATACCTACTACTTGTATTAGCAATAATGGCCAGGTACCATGGCATATCAACGGCTGCCTCAGAACACATGAGCCCTTTTGTTGCTTGGGAGGAACTGATGGGAATTCACCTCCAGGAGTAAAAACCTCCAAGAGAAGACCCTCGGTTTCCAAATGAAATGCTCACAAAGCATGCTGTGTAAAATCTCAGCTCTTGGGAAATAAAATTCATCCTGGTGCTGTGGATGACCAAGACTCTGCAAGAATTGTAACTTCCTTTTTGAATTCCATCTTGCAAGATGGAAAGTGAATGGACTTGCAACAGCTTTGCGTTAAGTGAATTCTTCCTTAACATTTTTTTTTTTGTTCTTCCTAATCGTATTTTTCTGACATTACTTTCTTCCTGCCCTAGGAGAACATCAAGATTACTGTTGGTAAGAAAACATTCTACCCATGGCTTTAGAGCTTAAACTAAAGATCTCTCAGGTGCTAGCTTACATGTTTGAAATGAGCTTCCACCTGTGCAGCTTAGAGCCAGCACAAAGTGAACTCTTAGTAGGACAAGAACAAAACCAAAACTAATGACTACTCAGCAAACCTTCAAATGAAGTTGTCCAAGACAACTGATGACTCAGTCCCTAACTGAATTAACTGGAGAGAACCTCAACAATGACTTCCACCAGCTCTGCCAGGCGAGCATCACAGCACAAAGGGACTCAACCAGTGGCTGACACATGGCAACTTCCAGAGCCCTACAAGCTATTTCCAAAGATTAAAAAAAAAAACAAAACAAAACCAGCTGAACCATAGCACAACAATTTTCTATACATTCTTGAATTACACTCCATTTTTGTAAGATTTCTGGAATTGCAACCAACTATTAGTGGGTTCTTTGGTTTGTTTGTGTTTTTCTCTGTTTCTTTTAGGAGTGGAAAGGTCTATCTACGGGATTTTAATATCAGTATTGATATGTTTCATTGTCAAATCTATCTTAACTGGAACAAAGCAAAGAGCTACGCTGGAATTTGAAAAATGAAAGAATTATCATAAAGATTATACATACAAAACCAAAAGCAACTGTGTCAACAAAACTACTGGGAAGCTAACAGCGATGATAATAAGAATTTGTGGATTATTTCACTAATTAGGCCAGTGTCTTGATTTTCATCTAGTGGGGACTTGTGTTGGATCAATAACAGATACTGCACCGTTTTTAACTGTCTTCTTCATATACTTCATATATGGTCAAAAGATCTTTCAAAGAAAAAGCTACTCTTGACTCTTAAAATATAAAAATGAAATATTTTCGGCATGTCTGTTGTTTGGCATTTCTATTGTTCAGTTGTTGTTTAAAAAGTGAAAATGCAATGGAGGATTTTCAACTTTTCCAAGGCAATTTCCTCATTCTTTGGGTAAAACCTCTTCAAAATCAGTTTAAATTCATTATTTGTTTTTCTTGTCCCTTTCACTCTGTTCTCAACAAATCTACTTTTACATCTGCCGTGTTTTTTTTTTTTTAAACTCAGTTTTAGAGAGGACAGATAGAAAAAATTCTTACAGCTAAATAAATGGACTCATTATTTGCTCTTCTGTATATATTTAAGCAACTGCTTACTTAATTCATACTAATTAATGAATTTCATGTCTAACTTTTATCTGGCATTGCTAGGTATTTTAACAGCAGAAAAATAGATGTATTAGGCTTAAATACACCCAGTAAATCTAAATGATGTCAGAAGAGTCGTACTGGAAGGAATTCAACAGTCACTAATGTAATAGGGCTGTCAAAGGACTTCAGCCTTCTGTTTCTGCACTCTGATGCAATCTACTACATGTGGTCATGGCTGGATTGTTTTCAGATGCTATCTTAAGTGATAACTTGCAAGACCCAATCTTTCAAATCAACAATGATTTTTTAGGGAAGATAATCAAATAGACTAACAGTTGTTGGTTTTTTTTCCCAAACACTGAATCAATACTCTTCATTCACTCAAAAACCATTTCCTGCCTAATTGGTGCAGATAGTTAAATTAACAAACACTGATCAATACTGCAGTAATAGCAGGCACTTAATGCCACTAGGAGAGTGGGAGGAACAAACAGGAAACAGGTTAATTTTTTTAAATATGAAACTATAATGAATTTACAAGGAAGAGCAAGGATAAGGCATGTTCTCAAACAGACTTCTTGCGTGTCTTCTGCATTCAGGTTTCCAAACTTCCAGCAGTTCTCTTACATTACCCTAATGCAAGGAGACAGATCCTGCTACCATTCATTCCTTTTATTCTCTCATCTACTACTATACAGCTTCATCATTCTTTCCCTTATATTAATTTTATACCAACACTATAATTTTTATTTACACAAGGTGCAAAGCACAAGTAGAATCTAAAACCAAGCCCCATAGAGACTCACTGTTTCTACTCAGAAACCCAAGAGTTTTTGTTTTTTTTTTTGAAGATACATGGCTGAATTAATTACAATTCCGTGTTTTCCAATTCAACAACTGATTTTATAAGGAACTGCTAATGAATAAAGTGGCAACCTGAGATTCAGTAACATCTGCATCTTGACTAAACTTCCTTAAAACGCCTGATGAAGAATGGCACTCACAGAATCACAAAATGGCTTAGGTTGGAAGGGGCCTTAAAGATCAATGAGCTCTACTGCCCTTCAACGTGCAGGGTTGCCAACTACTAGGTCAGGCTGCCCAGGGCCTCATTCAATGTGGTTTTGAATGCCTCCAGGGATGGGGCATCTACAACTTCAATGGGCAGCTTGTTTCATCAATTCACCACACACTGAGTAAAGAATTTTTTCCTAACATTTAACCTCATTTTTCCATCTTCCAGTTTAAAGCCATTTCCCCTTGCACATTCTATTCTAGGAACACGCAGAAAGGCAATCTCAGGATCCAAAGAACATTTTAATGCGTGCATCTACTTATCTCTCCTAAAGCTATGCTATAAACATTGTGACTCAAGTAGAAAACTCACAAGGCAGGTATAATAGATACAGCATACATCAACTGATCACTTGCTTTTACAGCAACAGCTCACAACTCTTACCAGTAGCTTAAAAGCCATTCTTCTTAACATTAAATATTAATATGGCTCCATTTAAAAAAAAATAATTTAAATTCCAAGGAATTTGTCAATGCCATGGTAGTTGGCCAAATTTTACCCTTTTGGTATCTCAACTGTCAAATCCTGGACCACTCTTAAAATACTAGAGACTGCAAGAGAAAAATTCCCCAATAGAAACATGTCATGCTTTCTTCAGCAATAGAAGGTGAGCTACAAGTCTTGCTACATGTCACTGAGGAAGCATTTTCATTCTTTCCCATTCAGGTCAGTGAAGGATAGACTCATATACAAAACATCACATATGTATAACACTTTAGGTTCTTCAGTTTATAAATCAGACACCAAATTCAACTCAAAAAAAGAGACAATTAAAAGATTTTGGCTTACTGCCATTAAATGGTCTATATACAATATTACCAAGCATTGTGAATTAAGCATATGAGGTTTTCAGCTACTTTGATCTGCAAATCTTCTCTCTTCCATTGAAGTTTAAAAGTACAATAGGATTTATATATACATGTACGCATTCCCAATGATTTAGCCAGATATCAGTGCTTGAGTGAACTATATAGCTATTCAATAGAAACTATAAAACATCGATACAAATATAAAGACATGATCAATATAAAAAGCTTGTATTTATAAAAAATATTTTTAGGTAACAGTCTTCCCCTGAGGGTATACCACATAGTTGGATTCATAAATATTGCTCTGCACTGCAGCTTGGTTACCAAAGTTCAAAGTTCAGCTCTAAAATGAAGTGTAAATAGCTCCAGTCACCTGACATGGCCACAGTGGTTGCCTCAGGATATGTTCCCTAGCTTGTTAGAGTGATAAAGACACAGCATCAACAGGGCCTCCGAAAAATCTGGAGAAGATTCCTTCTTCCACATATGGAAGATACGAGAGCAGGACCTATGGGCAAGCAAGCACGTGTCATATGACTGGGCTTTCCCTTCTCAAGGGCAGTTCACTGATTTTTCTGGACCCAGTCCCAACTATCTTCGGTCTCCTTTCTGTTCTTTTCAGCCTCAATAATTTCTTTGTACCTCCGGCGGAAGAAACCCATCTGCAAATTAAAAAGAAATTATGGTGGTAAGTAACAGCATCATTAGATTGAAACTTATGTTGTCAGAAAATATTGTGAAAAAGAAAGAAAACAGCACCAATGTGAATGTCTAATTTCTGAGCCTGGAGTCATAACTCCTTGTTTACATCAATATGAGATCAAACTGTGTCCCAAATCTTCACGAGTCCTTTGCACACTATAGTTCAACTACTGTAAGTCTTCCTATATGAAACAAAACTACTAAACAAAACCAAACCCAAATATTTCTAATAAACATAGACCAGGAATGGCAGATACAGGGTTATTGCTACCAAATAAAGACTAATGTAAACTTTGGATGTAATCCTAAAGTACAAGCTAGCACTTGGGTGCCAGGTCCAGGATACTGGAGTTTTATGAACTGTGCTCCCATTGTCCACAAACGCATGAAACAAAAGAGATCAGAGGAATTCAGTGAGACCACCTTCACATACCTGCCTTTTTTTAAACTCTTTGAGAAAAGCCAGTACATGCTGTCACTGGTGCTTCATCATGGTTGTGAGATGTTATTTTAGCTCCTGTGTTTCCAGAAGTATCAGCCATAGAAATTACTCTCCTCTTCCTACCAGGAATCTAAATTTAGAGCTCAAGTTTTCTATTTAATGATAATCTGTGTTCAGATGCTTTGGAACAAACAGATAGCTTCAGATTCTTCTTTTTGCTAAATGATTTCCCTTGTCTTTTTGCAAACAGCTGTGTGAAGTCAGAAGGCAAACCAGAAGTTTGATCCTACAAGATGCAGAGCAGTAACAATAACTATTCTTTTTAATTCCTAGACTCTCGTGATTAAAAAAAAAAATAAAAAAAAAAGCTAGCAGTTTTCATTTCAGTTTGTATATAAACCTCTTACATTTCTGTTTTTTGGTGGTTTTTTTTTTCCCTTTCAGATTAACAAAAATGATTTTAATAATAGACCTTGGTAAGTATTCACAAATAACTCCTCAAACTTAGCAGCGCACCATGTAGACAACTGAATCAATATTTTGTTCATCATAATTAAACATTTATATAACTCCTACCACTCCAAACCTGTTTTCTTAACTCCTGCTGAGTAAAACACAATGCGTTAGACTGCCTCTATCAGTCAGTTATTACCATCCTTTATTCCCAAACTGGCCATATGTAGGAATATTTTGTGCTGTTTTATCACTGGTATGGTTCTATTAAGTCAGGCTTTCTATTTTCAGTTCTTCAGCAACTTTAATTTTCTTCAAGTATATTTTAACTCATGGGGCTCTGGAAGACTACTTGTTCAAACTGATGAGTGTGCTCATCCAGCACAGCTTCCTAAATCGTAGAACCACAGAATGGCTTGCATTGGAAGGGACCTTAAAGATCATCAAGCTTCAACCTCCATATCTGCTACTCAGTACATGCAAACACGCTGATAATGGTCTTTCTGTTTCAGGTCCTCACAAAAAGGATGCTGTCAAATTTTGAAGAGCCATGACTCCCTCGCCTCCCAGTGTCTTTAAGAATAGTGTTCGCAGGAACACGGGGGAAGAAAAGGAATTAAAGAAGAGTTTAACTAGTTTTCTGTTCTTTAAACTTGCTCAAAAACAAACAAACAAACAAACAAAACAACAAAAAAAAACCAGGTAAACTTCCATCTCCTGTAGCAAAAAAATAACATCACACTGATTTTTTTTCACTTCTATCTACAGCTCTACCAGTGCAAAGGATGTATTCTGAGAATAAAACCTCAAGATGGCAACATCTTGATCGGACAAGAGGGGGATGTCTTTCAATTAAGAGGGGACATTTAAGTTAGATGTAATTAATAAATTCTTTCTGCAGAGGGTGGTGAAGTGCTGGAACATGCTGCCCCGGAGGCATTCAAGGCTGGGTTGAATGAGACCCTGGGAAGGCTGATCTTGTGGTTGGCAACCCCACACATTACAGGAGGGCTGGAACTAGATGATCTTTAAGGCCTCCTCCAAACTAAACAGTTCTATGATCATAAAATCTTAGTGAAACCTTACCGATGCCAGTGTACTTTGGATCAATGGAGACTTAAAGCTGACAGCAGACTTTGTCCTTAGATTTTCATGCTCCAACATGGAAGCTTTAGTGAATTATTTTATTGGTAACAAAATTAATAAGTTAGAACCTCCTTCCTCCTCTGTCGTCGCCATGTTTCTACCAGTGGGATTCATCGTAGGTACTTATTTTAGTCTTGGGAACCTGCAGATACACCTTACATATGCTCAGGGAGCAGATGTGTCGAAGAAGTGGGTGCCATTTTTGTATTACCAGGTTTTGTAACAGACCGACAAGTTCTGCACATTGAAAATAGAACTGCCAGGGGACTTGGTTTCCTAAGATTAACAAGAGAAGTTCAATTTGTAGCTTTTGAAAACAGGTTTTAAACCCCTAAGGTTTCCATCCTTCATGCTACAACATCCTTGGTTCAATAAAATCCTCACTTGAAGTTATAATCAAAATTATAGAAAGGCTTTTTAATTTCCTCTAGGGCCAAACAAACAAAAGCAAACTCCCACTGTTATTTTAATAAAAATTGTCTGTTTGTGAACATCTGCTTCAGGAATTATCTTTAAAAGTTGGTTATGATAGTTTTGGTATTTTACTATTTCATTACTGGATACAGAATGCTTTTGTATAGCTTTTCAGTAGGGCAAAAAAAGTGAGCTGAAGATATGAATAAATATTAGTGAAGCATGAGATCCAGCATCTACAGGTGATTTCACTGTGAAGCTATGTATGTTCACTTGCTGTCAGTGTTGTGAATAATTCGAAATTAAGTAGAGAGCTTAATTTAAATGCAACATAAATTAGAAACTGGACCTTAAGATTTTTTTATTGGACATTTTAAAAGCAGCGTTTGGGATTGGTTACATTTGCCCTCCCTAAAAGGAAAAGGCATGCTTTGTTATGGGACACTGCTTCTTAGGGTCAACATAGCATGCTTCCACTTAATGAGACAGAGTCCTTCTGATCATCAGAAAGATTTTCTTTTGATGGCTGCAAAGTAATCACAACTTATCATGGCTTCACAAGAGACCACACAGTGCACATATCCGTCTTCTTACAACAAACAGATTTCATTAAAAATGACAGCAATATTAACCCATATGGCAATGGCAGATAAGTGCCTGTGGCAAGCTGGAAAGAACAAGTGAGTTTAACATGCTGGAGAAGGGGTAATAAGGAGGATGACACATGGATAAAAGCCAGAGAAATGGTGCAACGTGGATACAGAGTTTATGCTGTTTCAGTTCACTGGGGCAAGAGTGACATCAGAGACTTTTTGCCTCCAGTATTTTTTCTACTAATGTAAGGCCCTTAAGAGAACTCAGAAATTCCAGGGAGGATAACTGGGACTCAGTGCTGAATTTCAAACAGGGTAAAGAGGAGAGATCGCCAGCTACAGCAGGAGCACTGCTGTAAAGGCATTTGTAGAAGTGGCATTTTCAATGGACCGGTGCAGTGGCCTCCAGCCTGATTCATGGTCCATGATTCTCTCCTATTGTTCAATTCTCCCACTTTTTGCTTTCCATAGAGGCGCATGCATGTGTGTACATATGCATGGATGAATATGGCAAAGGACCAGTCAAGTCCAGACCTGTGAGCCCACCATGCAATGTGCAAGTGCATACCACCACAGGCAAGGAAAGGACTGATGGCAGTACTCTGATCAATAAACTTGTGCCTGGGGAAGGAACTCGTCAGACGAAGAGCAATAGGAGAACCTTATTGCGGGAGGCAAGGAGAGAGTACATGGGAAGACAAAGGGATATAATGGAAGAAGAGCAATCAGCTACCAAAGGCAATGCAGGAAAAAAGCAAACCCTAGTCAGAAATGGGTGAAAATTATCTGAGAAAGCTGAAGAGGACCTCAGTTTTGGGCCTTCTGGGTCAGCGTGGCCAAGAAAAAGTCATCAACAGTGGGACACTACTCAGCTTGCCTCATCCTTTATTCTTAACCCTGACAGGGCTCACCAGAGGGGAACAGCTATGCTGGGGCACCAAGTCCCAGTACATTTTCTCTGAGGGAGATCAAAGTCTTCTGAAATATAGGGATAGTCCCAAAATCCTGGGGCTATCATTGTCACTCCCAATGGAAGTGACATCCCAGGAAGAGAGAGATGGACTGAACTGCCTGCAAACCTACAAACTGCCACGGTTTACATGTCATGATAAATGGCAAAGGAGCGTGTCCTTGCTTTTAAACAAATTCACACAAATTCAGGCAGAAACAAATAAAATGGAAATAAAAAGTTGATACGGTCTTTATCAGAATAGACAAACAATGGCCAGTCCCTTCTGGAGATGCTTCAAATAAGTATTAGAGCTCTGTAAATACGGAACTTAGATTCAAAACCTAAAACCACCCATAGATCTTACACTTATTCTTAACTGAGCTGTTCCAGCCCGTGCACCTTTTTCTAGCAAAACCTTACTGCCATCTACAGTATAATCTGAGCAGAAAGCATGTTTCTGGCAAAACAGAGTAACAAAGCAACAGAAAATCTGTGTTTCTTGTTGTCTGGGGAATTACACCTGTTAGCGTGAAGTTATATCTTGTCACGCGACAGCACTGTCAAGTCCTGAGTATTCAAATCTTGAGTATTCAAAGTCCCTTTCACTCGCATTCTGCTGCCATGTCAGTTCTAAATCATTTAAAATCACCCGTAACACTTGCACAAAGATGCATTCGTCAAGCACTCACACAAACTGAACATCCAAGCCAAAGTAATTCTGAAGTGTTAACATCATCACAAATTACTGCCTTTTTTTTCTGCTGCTACTTTCTGCCCTCCCATCTGTGCCTCCACAGGCCAGCCACTGTCCCAACCTAATGAAGAGTGAAATAAGTGTGGGCTACAGAAGAATGGTAAGATCACATATTTCTTTAAACTAGTCTTTTTCTCATTATTGTCACGCGTTAAGAAACAAGATAAGAGCAGCTAGATCCTCCTTCAAAATAATATTTTAACCCGACTTTAGTACACTGGTATTTGCAGACTGTAACTGAAGAAGGAATACAGGTTTGTGAACAATGTTCACACAGAATCTGTAACATTACCAGAGACTTTTGCCACTAATGACAATCAGCAAGGTATAAATTTTTAACTACATTTCTACCATATCCTGATATACTAAGCTGCACACGAGGAAGTATTGACTTCTATCAGTACAGAGCTTCTGATAAATGTCTTCTAATGGATTATATTGACCAGAGTGTAAACTAACAAGTAAAAAGAGAGCGAAATAAGTACTGATATACTTGCAACTCAGAAATGAAACAAAATTTAAGAGCCACTGAAGAAATCTCCCACTGAACAACACCTGGATTCTTTGAGTTTAGTGCCTTATTCACAAGCCATCTTTATTATACAGTTACTCCACTACAGTAAGCACAATCCAGTCATATCTGAACAGCCACAGTCTGGATTTACATCAGAAATGATTTACTGCCCCATCTCTCTAACCTAGGCAGAGGTCCAAAGCCATTTACCTGGTGGCCCTTCTGAAAGAACTAAGCAGATCAAAAAATGTACAGCTAATCATACCCAAAGGGAGAACCAGGAGCTTCATCCCCAGCAAGGTGCCACCAGCACCCCGAATTTCTGCACAGCAGACTGGCGCTGCTGGGACTGGAAGCACTGAGCGTTTCCTCTTGCAGAGATCAATTGTTGCTTATTAACATGAATCTCATTTTACTGCCAAGAAGGCAGGGGAAAAAAGAAAAAAAAAAAAAACCAACACTTTGCACTTGGGTTCACGTGGCCCTGGATCATTCTGGCATGTGGCCAGCTCCAAGAGGATGCACCATTTCCTTCCTCCCAATTAAAGTACCCTTGCCACAGTACAGAGGGGTCATGAACAGATACTGTGGATCAGCTTTTCCACTGGGGACTGGCAAACTGCCAGTGCCTGGGCCTCCCTGTGAGGAAAAGGCCTTTTTGGAAAGCAGCCATAAGTACTGGCTGGAGTTTAAGGAGAAACTGTATATTTGGGAGGAAGGATGGTATTGTGGTTAAGGTAACATGAGGACTCCGGTGGTCTGGCTTGATTATTCAGTCTTCCACTGACTTTCTGGGAGGTGAATCTCTTTGCTTTTCAGTAACGTAGGTCCTCATTTGCTCAATTAAACATGCAAGAAGATAAATACATATGCTTCAAACATCACCATTTCATAAGCAGTTGCTATGTGAGTGAGTTGGTGCGTATATACAAAATGACAAACAGAGCTTTGTAGCTGGGAAAACAAGGTAAAGAAAAGCTGAGCAGTTTGCTCAATGGTAAGCCCTCTTTACAAACACTTCATTCAGCTACCATGGAAGAATCTGACATCTAACACCTGTATCTAATCCCAACTTATTGCTATACATGTTGCTATGCAGAAAAAATGAACAAAAAAGTACAACATAACTCCTAAGTTCATGCAGACTGGCAAATTAACTCAAGATATTACTGCTAGTACTTGGAGTGAAGACCTGTAAGACTCCATAGATTTTAAAAGGAAATCTATTTTATATGGTTTAGTAGTAAAACAAGCATAGTTTTTAAACATGTTTTTTTCTCAGACAGTAATCTTGTGAGGCTGAAGTAATAATGAAAAAATAACGTGCTCTTTTTTTGCTAAACTGAGCCCATGCAGTCATTAAATAAACTACTTATTTAACTAAATGCTTTATGTCTGTCTCAAAAGCCAAGTTTTCAAAGAACATAAGGAAGGCTGAGTACTCCGAGTAGGTAATGCAAATTCAGAAGAGCCATATAACGAAAAAGACCCATTCAGGTGTGCAAATGAGATAACTGCACTTAGAGACAGATACCAGTTCAGTCAGTCTGACACAGTATTTCAGTATTTTTCCAATACAGCGTGTCCTGCTGCTGTCACTCATGCATATGATTTGGAATTCACCATGTGACAAGTCATACCCTGCAGTGCTTGCCCCATTCTAAACACACTGTCCAGAACACAAGGATGTGTTCTTCTAACCACCACTCACGCAACTTTTCTCCCAGGAGCTGTTCATTATTTTCAATGGACCTGCTTGCTAAAGAGGTGCAGAATAAAGTTGGCAGCATTAAAGAGCACCTGAAGCAAATGTGTGCCACTGAACTCCTCCATGCTGAAAAAATGGCTTCCACTGTCATTCACTGATGCTTGCTGAGTGTCTACAGAGGCCAAACATTGGATGTGAGCACAGTGAGGTGGTGAATGGTGTATTCAGCAGTGGTGACAGTGACGGTGGGTCACCTCCACTGGTGCAGATTTTTACAAATGCAGCATGCAGGCTCTGATATGTCTGATAAAACAAATTTTATTGTTATTGTGCTCTTTGTATCTGTTGTAGTTTCCATGGAAATAAATAGAAGGTGTTACTTTCAGAGAGACTTATGTATTTTGCTAAGGAGGCTCTGGTCTGTGGAAACAAAGAGAATTCCTGTGACTGGACTTTGAAAGCTCCTTCAGCACTGAGTTCTGGCAACTCCACTTTAATGAAAGCATGAACTTCTTGCAGGATAGCAACTGTGTACAGTAACTTGCATGACAGATGTTGCAAGCATACTTGTAAGTTTAATCAAAAAGCAAACTAACCAACATTAAAATCCATAAACACTTCCACATGGTTTGAAGATTTTTTTTTCCTATTGCAAAATTTTACTGAGTAGTTTATTTTTAAAAAGTCACAGAATGAACACAGCCATCATCCAAAGTTCATCTGTGATTATCAGTCTCAAGAACTGGAAAGAATACAGCGTTTGCTGCAGATATGTCTGGACAAGTTATTATATACTGATTTCTTTATCTCAGCAGGGAACAGGACAGCAATTAAACAAATCATTCCTGAAAGTGCAATTAATTTAAGATATCCATCAATCCATATTTTCTATTTCCTCTCCAAAGAAGAAAAGACAAACTACTGAAATACTTCTGGGTTTCTTTGATATCCAAGGACTAAAAGTTAAAGACTACTTCTGGAATCAATAAACTGTAGCTTTACAATCATATTTCGATAGCCCTGACTTGCCAAAAGTGTATGAATTAAAGCTGTACGATGTCCATAATTATCTGAATAAATTATTTGCATGGCTTTAGCTGAACTAGGAGGAAATGGCTACGGCTGGTGTAAGTCATAACACAGCATTTCCCACTCTGACACCAAGCCTGAAGAGAGAATTCAGACTATGCAGGTCACATTTTCTCTGCTCTTGGTGTTTGGATCTGAGGGATGCTAACAGCTTCCAATAAACACACATGCTGTATTCCAGCAGCAGGGAACCTTGGAACTTTAGGTACTTATTTGCAACTTTTCAGTCTACACGCATATTCTTCTGATGGTCTGGGCTCCTGAAAATGACGGCTATATTTCTTCTTTTTGGAAAGACAATTCAAACCACAACCCAACCTCTCTCTTGCTAGTGAGTTCAATTTATTCTTGTGGTGAGAGCTACTTAGCTGCAACGGCTGGGATGTTCTCAAAGTGACCTGGCAAGCACTGCTCCCATTTGGAGGACATTGAGACCAGAGAATGCTCAGCCACAGTATTATTACTGTTGTACATTTACATAGCTCATTTTATCCACAAAGATAACAAAGGCATTTCACAAGTACTGGACACATTACCACTGAAATGTTGCCAGCCCTACTCTTGTGGGAGGTGAACAAACACTACATGGTAGCCAGCAAACCCACTGGGAAAGGCAGTGTTTCAGCTACAACAGTAGCATTAACCGTTTATTTGGCTAAGAATAAGTAAAATGCAAGGATGTCTATAACCAATCATCATGTAACATCTAGTCAAATTTCAAAAAGCAAAGCAAATCATCCGAATAACCTACTTCAAGAACAAAACAAAAGAAGCATTTCAGTCACTGCCACCAAATAGAACCCCTTTTGCTCTTGGGGGGGTCTACAAATATTTAGTAATACTCACTTTGGTCTTGAAAAAGGAAACTATATAAAACACAGCTCTGAGTGTTCTTTGAGAACATCTGCCCTGGAAGATGTTATTTGTAGAGATAACCAAACATTTCCACTGCCCAGTTCCCTCAAGGTTTTCAAGGTGTTACAAACACTGAAGATTCATCCATGTTTGGGATGTAATATGGGTTTGGCCTTCAGTGACAGAACCTAATCATCACGCGACTGAATTAGTACTGCAGTAACAGGACAATACCAAAAAAAGCCAAATTCTGGAAGGACTGAGCCAACAATATGTATAAAAAATGCATGTTTTACCCTTGACAAAAGATTACTTATTATAGCAGGTAACAGTTTCCATGAAGCAAACACGTAAACAGGTAAGTTGTGGAGCACAACCACCAAAATTAAAAGTTTACCACAAAAACTCCACAGAATTGGAGCAGCAATTTGAGAAGTACAGAAAGACAAATGTCAGAGAACATGAATGAAATACATACAAAGTTTTGCATTTTGAGTTGACAGTTGAGTTTGGTCTGTGGTATATAGCTCCTGCAGGTAGGATTTACACTTTCATAAGTGAGATAATGCGAAAAATGAGAAAGAAACAGTACCGGAACATGGAAGAAAGCATGAGAAAGGGAAATAAAAAAGAGAAACATAGATATCCTTTCTTTAATGAGTTCTTAGGCAGCTGATAGAAACATCCACATCTTGACAGAAACAACTTCTGGGCATTTTGAAATGCACCCTTCCCGTAACTAGACCCTAGTAAGTGCAATAGCAATCTGAGCCAACTGCCTTGTTTATCTGAATGATTATGATTCTTAAAAGTGAAGTATCACCACAGTACATACTGCTTTATTCTTGGAATTCCATGTACAGAAAGGAAGAGGAATGCAAGTTACGAATACAAGCAACTTGCATCAAAGATACGGAATGCCACTAAGTGTCACCAGGCTTCTCCTGTCCCCAGCTCCACAACCTACATTTGATGCTAGACAGATGTGATAATGGTTGGGTTACACCACCCAGCCAGGAGGCTTTTTGTAGTGAAAAGGGTTCTTCCTGGAAAGATTACATGGAAAGACATATTTATACGTACATATATATGGAAATATGTATTTCCCCTCACAGAAAGCTTGACTTCGCCCCTATACTAAAATCCAAGGAGGTTTTGTGCCATAATGATATGTGCGTATGGTCTGAAGAAAAAAAAAAAAGAAAAAAAAAGAAAAAAAAGTTTTATTTCATTACAGAGTCACAGTTCTAAAACCTGATCTCCAGGAACCAGGATAGGGGTTGGCACAAGGACAGGACAGGAAGTAGCAATGAGCCTCTGCCACCTGAGCTGTAGATAAAAGGGAAAGAAAAGGTCTTCAGGCTTGTAACACGAGATACATAGAATGGCAAAGAGTAAGAGCAGGTTTAGCCATTCTTTTTTCCCCTCTGTTGGAAAACAGCAAACTGTATGTTTTGGCAAAATGTTTGAGGCCCTAAGAAAGGGAAAGTGTCTCCTTCCAAAAAGGGGAAAGAGAAAAATGCTCCAACAACATGTGAGGTAATGACAAACACTGCATGCAGCGGAATGCAAGTGTTCCTTCAAAGTCACTTGTGCAGTCCCAGAAAAAAAAGAGTCTAAATAGCTTATCAAAGCAGATAATCAAATCCAAATAGACCTTCAAAAAAACTTCTTAGGTTTGCCTGGCCTTTTTTTCTTAAAAATAAGAACAAAAAACAAAGGAACTTCACAAACAAAACCAACCACCTTTGTATTTCAAAGCTTCTCCCCTTAAAGCTGTGCCAGGAGACAGTGCCATCCACACATACAGCCTCTGCTTAAGTGAGGATTTCCTAAGATCAGCATAGATCAGGATTTAAGTTCCTCAATGGAACAAGCCTGTTAGAAGCCTGGACAAACTGTAAGCACACTGAGTGAAAAACTGTCTTCAGAATATTTCTCCTACAAGTTACAGGAAGTCTTCAAACTCTAATTTAAAGGCAAAGAGCAAATAGACATAGGTCTAGCACATAGGCAGACATCCTGAAGAGTAGTAATCCCTTTGATAAACAAAAAACAACACATGCATATGGGTACTATTCTGCTGGTCTTTCTCCTGTTTGCAATCCTGCCAAAAAATCCAAGGTTTAGAGCAGAAGAATGTCTTATAATGCAAGGGACAGCTAGATTAGCTCTCTACCCCAGGAGCCCAAAAGCTGTAGAACAATTCTAGTACCTCCTCTTCTACAAATTGAAGCTGTATACAACAGGTGCAGGCTCAGTTCAGAAATAAACTTAATTTCTATATGAATCAGTTTAGATAGAAGTCCATCTCCTGTACTAAACACAGAGAAAAAGACAGCATTACTGCAGTGAATACAAAATCTCTGTTTTGCAAATCACTTACACCACTGGCTCCACATATGACTGCTGCCCAGGCATCCATTCTGGTGCTCTGTAACACTTCCCCCCCCTTGACATCCTCTGAGCACAGATCATTTCTTTCCTTTCTGTGCACTTTGTCTAAAGCAATATGGATTGAATGACTCACTCCATTATTCAAGCCACTTCCAAGGTAGCACTCCTATTTTTGTATTTGTGTTATAGTGTAATATTTATTGTGTCATAATATATTACGCTTTGGTTTTTCATTTGCCAGTTCTCCTCTGATTTACAGGTGCATAAATCTATCAGCTCTGAAGAGTTTCTTGTTCCCATGTATGGCTGCAGTCCTAACTGTTGAGCGAGCAGTGCATGAGATAGCAGTCCCCAGAATAATCCAGCCATGATCATTTTTCCCTTCTGAAACTGCCAGTGCTTATGAAACCCTGGGTTCATTCAGCACATGGGTAGCTGTCCTGAAGCAAAGCAGCCTCTACTCTCCACAAGCATCCAGAAGCCACCAAAGAGGTGCAAGCCAACCTCTGTGGGTAAAAAGCAAAATGTATTATTGTTGGCATCGGCATAAGAATCCCTCCAGCTCCTCTCATATATGGGAGACCAAGGGCAAGACATGAGCAGGGAGCGTGAGATGTGCTGAGGACAAAGCAGCAGGAGCAGGAACTCATTCCCATGGATGCCAGTACAAAAGCATCCAGAGCAGATGAACAGGATATGAATAGCAAAAAGGGTTGGGAGTAAAATCGTGCTATTCAACAAAATATGCAAAAATGAGGTAACTCTTGCCAGTCTGCGTTATGCATGGCATCTCCTGGAAGACAGAGAAAGCTGCTCAGTCCATCTGAATCTGTTTGCACTTAAACCAGAGGAAATGTGGAGTCTACATGAAGTATTAAAATAGACAAGCAGAGAAGCAACACCAGTCAAACACCAATCAAGTTCATGCTATGCATATGGATAAATAAGCTTTCAGTGAAGTAAAATAAGCAAGCATTGAACATTAATTCCATTGACATGGGTCTCTAGACTGTGCAATTTCTGATCTGCAAATAATGAAATGATTACCATCTCATCTTACTGTACTCACAGTTAACTTCATTCTGATTCAAATCAGGATTTAGGGCTGAAATTTCTCTGAGAGCTCATTCCTGCTAATGCCATTAATTCAAGCAACATATAATGTGAAATGCTTACATGCATTGCAATATTTTTCTGCAACAGAAAGTAGCTCCTCAATCTGTCTGCAAAACGTTGTTGTGTTCAAGAACTTGCCTGTTGTGACACTTGAGGTCTGACCAAACACACAACAAGAACGTCCCTTCCCTGCCAGGCCATGACACAGGCACTGCTCCAGCACACAGCTCCATGATAAAGGGGTTGCTCTGGCTCTGTTTGGTGTGAAAAGTCACATTCCAGGACCACAGCTTAACTCTAGCTATCTTCTTAACAAAAAAAATAGAAAATTTATGCTGTAGTCCTAAAGCTTGTGTCATTTCTAGTTCTTGCTAGCAATTCTGCAGTGTCCAAATCGCCAACTAACTCATAGCTATTCTTTCACCCCACAGTTAAAGCAAAAGCAAACGAACAAAAACTTCACTTCTAATATTTTACACACATATATAAAAACATGGACTTTTTCACATGCAAAATTTAGGCACGACTCAAGGATATGCTTGGTCCGTTTTGCCCAACAAAGATTTACAGTCAAGCAATTAAGATTCCTTTGTAGGACGGCAACTTTCCCATGTCAGTTTTATCTCAGACAACTTTAAAACTGTCAGTAACTTTAGTAAATATAGAAATCAGTGACTGTAAAGTATTACTTCTATATATTCTAGGATCCAAAGATCCAAAAAAAGATTTAAATGAAAATACTGGCCTGGTACCAGAAACCCCAAATTTTCAATCACTTCCCATTAAGACAAAACTGCAGTTATTGATTTCTTAAGCAATCATAAAATTCAGTGGATAAAACACTGGTATGTAGTTGATGAAGCCTTGCTATGACTTCCATCTCTGCTGTAGGACTGTGGGTATATAATCTCACCTTGCTTTGCTCCACCATTGCTTTCTGCATGCAGAAAGGGCTGTATATAAGCCTGTAATTAGTTATAATTATTTGTTGCTGCTATTCAGAACTTCCCTCACAGCTTTCATGTAGCAAAATGGCCCTTTCTTCATGTGTTCATGAGTGATCCCAGTAACACACAAGAAGGCTCAAGTTTCAAGACTATGCCAGAAAACAAAGCAGTGTATACATTCTAGTATAGACCAGCAAGCAAACTTGTGTCAGATTCTTGTGAAGCCTCAAGGTGTGAGCTGCTTCTCCTCTCACCTTGCACATTCTGTAACAGCTCACTAAGTACCTTTCTATCTTCATGAAACCAGCAATACAAAATGAGTCAAAGAGGTATCATCAGCAGTAAGTCCTTTTACAAAAATGTCACAAGGATGTAAACCCTGAACCTCATTCAATTCCACATTTTCCCATTCTCATTACTATTCTGACATCTTAACTCAATTTTTTTCTTATCTTCAGTTTTAGCCACAGAAAGCAAAAGCATTTCCCATGTATCAGAAGAACAGAAGTTTTAAGGTATTCAACAATATGGTCAAACACTGTTTCCCAAATGAAAAGCGCAGCCTATTTTGACCAGGCCATTATTAGCATAAAAATCTTCAAAGCTGACCATAAAAATGCTTAAAATCTATAATCCACATAAAATCTATACAGTGCTGTGAAGTACAATCTAAAACATAGCTACACAAGCACTTGTATAATCTACTGCTGGAATCTCATTGCCAGTTTTTGGCCCAGGTCTGTGAAACCCTTTTACAGGCTTGCAAAAGAGACATGTCCTTGTACAGCCCAGCGTGGCTGTGGCCTTCAGTCCCCACACAGCCACTGAGCAGAGCCTGCAGAACATGAGGCAGGCTGCTGGTCCTTCAGGTTGGACCAGTTCCCATGTGTGCATTCAAGATTTACTTCTCTCAAAGACTGTTCCTGACCTTGACCGTGGCCTTTGAAATTTATGGGTTGGTAAAAGGGAACAGAGGAATGAAAACACTTGAAGTTCCTAACCTTCTTACTTACCCACACCAGATGGCTGCTGCTGACTGTCAGCAGCAGCCCAGTGTTACCACATAACAGTGTCTGGGTACAAGAATTATATCTTATCAAAGATGGTGTGAAGGTTGGCTTTTAACAGGTCCTGGTGCCTTCTGTTCAGATAGCACATTTTACTCATCTGGAATTCCGAGGGATCTACAATTTTTAAACCTGAATACTGCTCTTTCCCAGGCCTTTACTTCTTGAAAACAGTAGCTACCAAGTGGCTTTTGTGATGCGTGCACCCCATCTTTTAGCTGGTCCAGAAAAACTGACCTAATTTTCAAAGGATCCTTTACGAAATCAGCAATTCTCAGGCATCAGAAAAATGTGCCAAGTATCTAAGTGAGAGAGAGTAGGTTTTGTGAGGGATCCTCCTTCATCCTGAAACAGTAGTGAAGGTTTTATTTTTTAATAGTTAAGCCCACAGAATCCATTTTTCTACTTCTCTACATCAGAGGTCTTTCCCTGTTCCTCACAAAAACCTGGATATGAAAGCATTCCTGTTGGCTGAACAACAACAGTAATGGAGTGGACAATTATTTAATTCCTTGAGCAAATGGACATTATATGCACAGAAAAATTAAAGCTTTTTTTCCTGGGACCATCCTCAGTGTTTATGTTGCATCTGTTGCCTTACCTTCCATAAGAGCACAGCCAGCAACAGGAAGATGAGAATTCCCACCAGCAAACTGATGGCAATGATCCACCCGACAACATAGCCACGAGGCTCCAGATTGTGTAAAGCTTCAAAGACCACCTACAAAGCAATTAGAAAAAGATCTTTTTATGATTGGAAGCTGTATTGCTTTCTCTTGTACTCAAGTTATGAAATACACTGCATGGTGGCCTGACCGATCGTCTTTCATCCATTTATCCATCAAACAAATACGGAATGTGCTCTTAATTTCATGCTTTTATTTTTTTCTTTTTTTTGAGGGATTGGAAGCTTCAAACAGAATCTGAGCAGTCATGTGACATCAGCTCCCACTAAGGATAAAGCATATCTGCTCCCACTCAAAAATAACCCTTATTTTGCCAGCTCCTCCATCCCACTCCAGACAGCAAGCTTCTTCTGGTGCTAAGCCACCAGAGGTGAGAATCAGCAGTCCTTGGAGTGGCAGGAACTGAGCTGACATCCTGCTTACTTGGCATGCTCCCAGCTCCACAGGACACTGCAATACTTCAACGATACGCTGAGTTTCTTAACTTTTTTTCACCAAAAAAATGGGACTACTCGCATATATTGCTATTGAATATGGACAGTTTCTGCTGTGCTTCACAAAAATACACTGCTGGAATGAGAGAAGGGCATCTGCAATCACAGTCTTTTCTGGGAACACCTGCTGTTCTCTCCTTTCGTACAGCATACACAGCACAGAAATAGATCCTATAAAGTGCTTTCCTTAACTGCCTGCTTTAAGAAGAAAATGGGAATGAATGGCATCAAATGTAAACACAACAGGAATTTTCAATCTCTTGTTTCAGTCAAAACCAGTTTACCAGTGGAAAACTCCAAAGCGGTTCTCTTCAGTGATGGCTGCTTCTTTGTTAAATTTTGCAATTTAATATCCAGCAAACACAGAGAGGCAGCCTTTTTTAAAGGTAGCATGTTTGCTTAATCTGGCTTTGGTTTAGTTTGGTTTGGCTTGGAAAGTAAATAAGTGAATTCTCTTTCCTTCTTCACAAACCACTTTCATTATCTTCGCTTAAAAACACCAAACCCTTTCACAGGTAGTCACTACTAAATCAATCTTTCATAGTTAAAAACTGATAATCAAACAAAAACAAAACAAAATTAAAAAAAACCCTCTAGTTAAAAATGTGTGAAAATCAAGAAATTAGAATTAGACATGCTTATGCAACCCCAGTTCACTCATCATAAAAGACCCGTGAATGATCTACGAAATGTAACTGCTCACTGGTGATGCTGTTCAAACAACATTGCATAGGAGACAGCAAAGAGAATATTCAAGCCATATGCATGCTCCACCCAAGCATTAAGAAAAGGCAGCAACACAGCCCTGAGTTCTCCATCCATGAAGGCTCCCAAGTCTCATGCAAAACCAAGGAAGTCTTGAACTGGTGTGGGAAACAGCCATGATTTGACAGGGGAGCGGGACAGGATGATCCTTCTAACAGACATTTCTTTGTTTTCGCAAGGATAGCCAGTTTCAGTGAACATCCACAAAAACTGAAGGCACAGATGAGAGAAAACCACAAGTGCATAGGTCTATATTTTGTCACGGTGCTCCCATAAATAAATAAATACTCCTTCATCTCAGTCTCACAGACTAATTTTGATTAATGCCACAACATTTCTGGAGGTGGAATTTGAATACAGCTGATTCACATGCACTGGTTTTTTTTGTACCAAAGAGATACTATCAGGCATTTGATGACAACAAGACATGAAAACGTAATGAACAGTCAGGAATGATAGTATACAAAGATAGTACTTTTCAAATATGTTCCCATAACTAGTGTCAAAACAGCTCAAAATAGCTCTTGAACACGGACTAGTTCTCCAAGAAAAAGAATCATTTCAGCACTTCATACATCAGCACAAAGCCTCTGTCAGGGCTTTTAAGATATCTCAGAAAGTTTCCTGGGAAGCAGAGTTTCCCTCAGAGCCAAGACTCATGCAAGGGAAATACCAGACAGAGAGATCAAAGACAAGTCTTGTGCCTTCCTTGGATTTCTGAGCCAGCCTGGAAAGACGATCTGCAGTGGCAGAGCATTTCTCATAGAAGCTATGGGTAGCATCCATCTTCCAGAGACAAGTCAGATGACTAATTTTTAGATGATAAAGCATTAATGTTATTTTCCCTAGGATTCTAAAAGGTAGAGAAAAACCTCTTAACATAGTAGGTATTGCCATCTTTAATGAAAGGAGATAGCAATTACTGGATGCAAGATGAGGTGGTGCCTTCTCTTCACTACTTGGAGAATAATGTTAATTTGAAATAATCTCCAGCACAGCAGAACTGTACTTCATGCTGCCAAAACACAGAGTAAGGAATAGCTGCAGAGGTCAAATCATACATCATCCCTACAGTTTGAAGGTAGAATAGCTTGGCTGTATTCACAGTTCACACTCCTTCTTATCAATTTAATTTCTTCTATTAGTCTGGAATCAATTGGCAAGCATAGAAAAAAATACTCTGTTCACAGCTTTGTGGTTTGGAAAGGAGCAGGGATGTTGCATATGTTATGTCCTAATCCAACTCAGGCCTTCAGAAACTGCATTAATATGCAGACACAGCCATGAGTTTTGGTTAAGATACAAACAAAACAAAACTACTGGGGATAAAAAAAAAAAGAGAGAGAAAACCCACAAAATTCAAGCCCCAAACAAACTATACTGGGCAAACAGTGTACAACACACGCTGGAAGTGTCAGTGGGAAATCAGGACAGCAAGCAGTGGAAGGGAGGGAAGCAAGACATCCCAGCTGGGAAGCTGAAGGCAGAAGGTGATGTCTCCAAACAGAAACTTAACAGCCACTGTCTGCCATTGGACCTGTGGACCGCCACACAACTCAGGAAAGTAAACCCTGAGTGAATCTTGGCCTCCTCAGCAGCACAGCCTCTGTGGGGCAGCCAACAAGGTGCAGAGCACAAGGCAGCCCTTGTCCTAGTGCACCTCCCAGAGCCACAGCTGATGGAGAAGGCAGGAGTAATGAAAGTGACTGATGCAGAAGAATCACTTTAGAATCACAAGATATCCTGAGGTGGAAGGAACCCACAAGAATCATCAAATCCAATTTCTTGTTCCACACAGGACCACACAAATTTCAAACCCTATGTCTGAGAACAGTGTCCAAAGGCTGCTTGAACTCCTTGCAGCTTGAGCCTGTGACAGATTAAGCATTTGCAACATACCTTGTTTTAGTCAGCCTAAGCTATAGGATTAAACTGACTGAATGACCTTTTAAATACCCATGTTCATCTTCAGCAGTTAAGTCTCACTTCCTGTATCTTGCTGTCTTTCAGTCCCAAATAGATAGTAACTAATTCTTCTCCTACAAATTTTCCACTTACTCTTCTACTATCACCCGTGTTTCCAGAGAGATGATTCACAACTGCTTGAACACTGCCAGCGAAGAGATGCGCTGAGGGCATAAGAGGTGGCCACCTGCCCTGCAGGGAGACCTGAAGGAGAACCACCTGAGGAGCAGACCAGGTTCCAGCCCATGCAGGGAGCGGCTGCTGGGCAAGACAGGAGCCTGCTGGCAGCGCCAAAGGAAGAAGGCACACAGAAAGTGGCACCCATGGGCCCCACCATTCAAGTGCTTGAAGAAAGCCACCACCCAAACCAGTGCTGCTCCAGCCCTACCAGACCCTGCTGCAGCTGCACGTAGGGAAACGTGCCAGCCTCTGGCCTCCTCCCTGCTGCCACCGAGCAGCAGCCAAACCATGGCTGCCACCTCTGCCCCTTCATCTTATATGGGACCCAGGTTTTCAGCTGGCCCACTGCAGCACGAGCTTCCTCGGCACCCACAGACACCTGAGCAGCAGGCTCCTTGGGCTCTCCTTACCTCATCCCATGGCCATGCTGACAGCAGCCATGCTGATGCCTCCTCACAGGCAGCCCCATCCTGCCCCAGTTGCACCTGCAGCTCACCAGGCACATGGAGGAGATGGGCTGGCACCTTAGTGTGAGACCACTGCAGACAGCAGGGACTGCAGCACCTGTTACAGGTTCATAAATTGAGAGCTCATAGACAGAAAGCTCTGGAAAGGTGTTGGAGTGATAAAACGTTCTCCATTCTCATGTCCTTTTATTTATTTGTCCTTTTATCTATTTATTTTTTTAATGACTCTGGAAATAAAATGTTTTAATAGTAAAGCTTTTCAGTTATCATGTCCTTTAGTCATTCCTTCACTCATTTATGTATTTAATAGTGAAATCACAGATTGAATCTTAAGTTCTCTTAATAAAATGCAGTAACAAGATCTTACTGTTGGAATAAGATGATTTGCACATTTTTCCCCCCCAAAAAACAAAACTGAAACAACAGAAAAAAAACCCCAAAAGCTGTAACTACACTTCAATAACTTCATTTTTTCTCTACTGGAGGCAGAAGCTGGAGGTGCAGGTCATTCCCAATTAAAAAAAATAAAATAAAAGTAGAGTGCCACCGCTGCTACCCTACTGATTTTGTAAAACAATAGTGAATTGTTAATTAGGAAATGACAGCAGTTTCAGCAATGGGGACATATGGAAAATGATAAAAAGAAAAGACTGAGGGTGAACTCAATGAAAACACAAAGGGAAAAAACACCCCAAAATTAAACCTTGGAAGCATACAGTTACATGCAATTAAAGAAATCTGTGCACAAGTAGATTAATAGGCCTGGCAGCAGCTGAGAGAGCGTGATGGGGCAGCAGACGTCTGGTCTGAGGAGAACATGTGCAATGGTCATAAAACACGGAGAGGATTACAGACTTGTTTTCAGACTGACCAGATGCCAGGAAAAGGCCACGAAAAACACAGCTCACTTGACGATGTATGAGGAGCTTTAGTTTCATATTTATCTTTCGCACTTCCTGCTGTACTTATGGGAAGTCTGGGAGGTAGTTTAGTTTGCCATACAGCATAAGTAGCTCAATTGTCAAACACGTTTTATGGAATGCAATTGGCCTGCTCTACATTAACAGTGAGCTGCACCCCACCATTAACCTCTGACACGTTGGATGAGTATGGACAAGGGCAACTTCTACTTGTGTCAGCCATTTGTTATGTTCTGAATGTTATATTCCAATCTTAATGAACAAATTTAAAATGATTAGATTTTTTTGGTTTTGGTGCCCTATTTCCATAAAGTATGTAGGTAAGAATTTAAAAACAATTGAGCAGGAACTCCACAAATGCCTCAACTTCATACAGTGCTGAAGTCCTTAGAAGAACAGGGACATGCTGATGCACTGGGACTCAGAAAGACAAGAAATATAGCTCAGCAATATTTGGTTAGAAATTAGTAATGCATTTCTCTTTGCTTATCCAAACTAAATTAATTTTCTTTTTTTATTTATTAATTTTAATTGTATCATGAGGCCCAGAATCATAAAAGCCATGCTGAGCATACACAAGGTGAACTCTCTTATCTACTATTTGACCACTGCAGTCTCAAGGAACTCATTTTTTGGTTTTGCCTCACATGCATGAAAGAAGGAAGCTAAACCTTCATGGTAATCCACATGCTCAAGAAAGGAAAGCATGCTTCCTGAAAACTCCACATATCGCCTTCAGCCATTATGTTGATCCAATAGTCATCAAAGACAGAGATCGAAATTGTTCACCTTCATGTGATTTGTCTGATAGAAGTCCAGGCAGAATCATAGGACAGCTTGGGTTGGAAAGAACCTCAAGAGATCATCAAGCTCCAACCCTCCTGCTGCAAGAAGGGCTGCCAACCTCCATATCTAATTGTCTCCCTATCGGCTGTTGTGACTAGAGAAAGAAAATCCATCATCCCAAATCATATCAAAACGTATCCAAGTCAACAGAAATCATTTCTGAAAATCAAATTTCAAGGACTGCTTGGTCCTACAGAAATGTAGGTCACTCTGAAAGCATTACCTCCCATTTACTTTAATGGAAACTACAACAGATACAAAGAGCACAACACTATTGAATAGAGCAAATTCTCAGCTACAAAACACTCTTTTTTAATATAGTCATCACCATTATCTATGTGTTTCTGCCAGCAGTGAATAAGAGAGTCCGTAAAAATCCAGTAGAGGAGACCCACTGCCACTGTTGTCACAGCTGAAACATAACACAGCTGAAATATCATAAACTTGCACTGCAAACATTAGTCACTCTTTTCTCCTTTACAGACATTTTGTACTCTGATATTACAGACTCAATTGTAAAAGTGCTTAGTGAAGTAAGGGTAGCTGGTCTTAAAGAGTAGTTTATAAGGGTTTAATAAGTCTGTATTTAGCTGTAGACTGCGAAGACCTTTTCAGATTTACCATGATAAAATGTCGAAGAAAATGTGTTTCACTGTTGGTGAACACTTTAATAAATAGACTCAAAGGTAGTCCATAACCAACTCTTCAGGAGCTACTCTGCAAACGGATATGGTACAGCAGTCTGTGGTCAATGAAAAGAAAATATATTGGGATTTTAAAATGGAGGGGAGGAGTACGAACAAAGATATTTTATCTCTTCTGTCTCTACTTCCAGCAGAATAGTTGTGGCTTGTAATAACTGTTGTTCCCTTCTGCATTCCACAAGAAAAGAGAGCAGGAAAAAATGAATACCTTGAGCCAAACCACATGTCTAATTTTTTTTTCCCTTAACATGACCCTATGCAAAACATACAGCAACAGAGAAGCCAACAGACATGGAAATAGCACAAAGGAGAAAGCAAACAGCACTCACAATAGAAAAGACTTGAAGTTATAAATCGATGTTACATAGCTACAACATGTAAGTCAGGCTCCTTTGTAGCTTGGGCTTCCCAGGAACGAGGAGCAAGCTCTTGTTTGAAGATTAACATCGCTTCCCAGCACACATGCTATACTTCACAATCACTGCAAAGGCTTAATGAAAGGCTTTCCAGGAACAAGAAAAGGACAGTGTTGCTTTGTAGTGTTGTTAGGGCTTTTTGTTGCTGTTGTTTTTTGTTTTTTTTTTCATTCAATCATTAAATAACAGCAAAATACAGTGGAGCCTGCATTCCTGGATATAAGCATTTCTAAATTTGGAGCATTAAATAGTAATCCTATATATTTGACACTATGCTTATCATTTCGACATTCTGAAATCATTTGGGGGTCTAGATACCTGGCAGAGAGATCCTAACTTCTCCTAGTGCAGCTGGGGCATGAATATCATAGTCAAGTGTTACTTCAGTTACCAATGATTTTTTGCCATAAATTTTCAAGATTAACTCCATGCTAACTGCAGAATTAGAGAGATCTAGCAACGTATTAACAGTCAGGGCTGCAGGTCATTTGTAAGGCACATTCCCAGGCAAGACTGGCTGTATTTTTCAGTTCAGCTGCCAAGTCTATTTTTTCTAATGTTCTTTAGGATGGTCCAGAAAAATGACATAGAAAATAAAACAAAAAGGCAAAATGGGTCCTGTCATGTAAATGACTTTCTCTTCTTGACAGTTCTAATAAAATTAAATGATGATGGGGAAAGTGGACACTATAGCAGATCTCTGCTCTCCAGATGAAGATAGTAGATGCAGATTCAAGTGTTTCTTTGCCTTTGGTGTTTTAAATCCAGTAACTCCTAGAAGACTGCTTTAATGTGTGATTTGAGTGCTTTGACCTCAGTATTCTTCACTAAAACCCCAACAGCACTCACTGAAATGAAGCCAATAAGAGAATGGTTGCGTGGATTGGTGATGTTACGGTGGCTGAGAGTAAGAGGATAACTGAGAAAAAGGATCTAGATTGTGTTCCAAGGATACACAGCAAGAGGAGAAACAGAGATTGATCTTCATGTGAGATAGAAATAGGAAATGACACTACAAAATTTCACTAGGCAAAGAGCAAGCTGAATTTGGGTATGGCATCCTGTCCAATCTTCTTGCATAAGCATTAGAGAACTTGGTAGTTGGAAACCAAACTCAGCACCTTCCTTTTTCAGGAAGTTTTGGCCCTGTAGGTTTTGGTCCTACAGAACTTGACCTACAGCTGAATCTATACTGTGAATTCACTTGAACCTTAATATTCCCCCTTCAATTTTCCATCCAGCTTCATGAAGATCAACAGAAAATGCAGTTTCAGGTTGCACATGAATTCCACACCTGAAAAGACTCTGCTGGAGCTTCAAGACACTTTTAGTTTTTCAAGGAAAATGAATGAGAGCAGATATCAACCTCAGAGTAGGAAGCTAAACCTAGTTTTGGCATGAATTCCTCAAAGCCTATTACAACTTCGGCTAATACAACACAGATTCTCCTGCACCACAAAAAACCATTCACAATAGCATGGTTATCACAGTGAGCAAAACCACAGAAGCAAGGTTAACTGCACTGCTAGTCTAGCCAGACAGTCTGGGCACTCTCACCAGCCAGCCAAGCCCAAGTCCAGCCACAAATTCCAATCTGCATTGCTCTCTTAATGGACTCTAGCCCATGGGGAACAGGAAGCATTTCTCTTTGTGTTCATTTACTTACTGTCTTTTCTTCTGGACTCCCATTGGGCACCTCTACAACCCGGAGGTCAGGGTCCACCTGCACCCTCGCCCTTGTGACAAACTGGATAACTGATGAAATGTCCTGAAAAATAAAAAGATAAAGAACTGGATTCATGGGTGGGAAAATAAACAAAACATCAAAAGTCCTCAAAACAAAACATCAAACATTTGAAACGCTTGGTACTGTGATAAATACATCTGGATAATGCTTAGTGTAGGTTAGGTTGAGAGCTAAGTACTATCCTGGTTAAAAGCCTGCTTTGAAAAAAAATATACTTTACACTCAACATTGATAAAAGCAAGCACATTCCATCACACTAAAATAAAATCAACTATGTTGGAGTTCAAACAGCATTCGTTCGCATTTGAACTTGGAACACAATTTCTATTTAGCTGTTTGTTTTATGTTATTGTGTTGTTTTTTTCTTTGTTTACCACATTTACCACAAAAGCCAAAGACTGAGAACCTTACCAATCACTGCAGACAATCCCAATATTAACCATTACAGGAGAAAACTTCTTATTTTTCAAATGAACAGAAAAAAAACCACAGGAAAGCTGGGGCACGCTCAAGTATAAGCCACAAAGAAGACTGCATAATTAATTGAATGTGTGCACTTCAAATATCTTTAATATTTATTGTACATCTTCCCTTACTAATATATTATTTCTCCTATATTTTATGAATTGCATTATAACAGGCACATTCTAATAAGCAATCTTAATTCATATCTTAATCATTCTTAAGCCATTTGCACTGGGAAACATAAGCATAGGTAGCAAATGTCAAGTATTAGTGATACTGACCCAGAGACTTGGGTAAGTTCTACATGTGGGATGAATCCTGGCTATTCCCAGGACAGAATTCCTCAGAAGCACATTTCAAGGCACTCAGTTAAGTGCTAACACATTTTAGCTTTTCTATCTACAAGTAACAAACACCTGAAGCTTCTGGACTTCCTAGTAACTTCTGTTTTCAAATACATACATTAGCAGATACAGTTGATTTCAGCTGGAAAGGCTCAGAGCTACATATTACTTTAGGAACTTATCCCTAATAAGGGCTCTCTCCAATATTTTTAATCCAGCACTTCTTAAATGCAGGTTTATTTTAATAGGCTTGTGTTATCAATTTTCTCCTCTGATTATCTTATACATTTACAACCTTACAGCATCTTGCCATAACTACACAGGCATTATTTTTTTTAAAGTGTAGGAAACTAGGAAAAAATGTAGAAATGTTATAGATTTGCTATTTCATCCAGTGACTTCAGAGAAGAGAAGAGTCAGCTTGCAACCATTCGTTTCTTGTCACAAATGTCAGGCTCAGCATTAATATGGTTGCAGTGCATCTTCTTTGAATAATAATCATTTGAAGTAAAAAATTACAATAAACTGCCACGTCTCTGTTTACATGGAAGGAATGATGATGTGTCACAGTTTACAAGCACTTAGTCTATTTCTCAGCTTTCTGACTGAGAACTTTCAGAAATCAATTCCACTTTCAGAAGTCTCCTGCCTTACCACCATGCATACAATTAGGGAGCTTCACTTGCTGTTTCTCAATGTATAAATTTCTAAACTTCATTTATTTCTGTCTTAATGGGAAATGCATAAGAACTAGGATTAACACCTCCATACATGCTGTTGATAAATAGATCTGTTTTCTTTGACACCGTGATTTTTTTTTTTATAACACACTAGTAAACAGAGGGAATAATGTGAGTTCTGTGTCTGTTAATGCATGTAAGCATGGCTGTTTAGAACAGGTGACAAAGGCAGCACTTACCTTCTTCAGTATTTCAGTGTTCAGCAGTGTGTAAATACTTATTTCACTGGACTCTGCTTTTGCTAGTGAACTTAAGTTGCAGCGTATAATTAAGCAGGACCTGCCTGGTCTTTCACAGTCCTACAGAAAATATGGAAAAAGCTGTTAGGCAAAGGAGGAGGTAATTCACTGAAAACTGTGCAACTGTAAACACTCCTGCTGACTAAGAGGCACGGTAAGTTGCAAAAAGCCAGCTCTGCTGTGCTGAAATAGCAGTTTTCAAGACCCGAAGACAACAAGGTAGTAAGGCCTGAATTAAAGCAAGACAAGTGAAATTCAGCGTCCAAAATTCAGGGTGGGCTCTGTTGGCCTTTCCACCCACCTTCAGCAATGTGAGCAAAGACTCTGGTTACCAAGTGCATGCTGCCACTTCAGGTAGCTCCCTTAATTGTAGCCATTTGAAAATCAGAAAACTGGACTTGTGAAGTATCTCCGCAGGTTTACTAGATATCCCTGTATCAGTATTAGTCTACATACATCAAACAGCTGCTTGATGGTCAGCTCTCTGCTCGAGTTCCTCAGGCTGATCCATGCAAAGCTTTTAGTAATAAGCACTGTACGTTTGTATATTTCACGTGGACTTTCTTACCAATACTTTTCTGCCAGACTTTGTGAAAAAAGCAAATATAGTGTGGAAAATATTTTCCTTCTCTTGAGGAACAACACACGGGTTGCGGTTCCGGTGAAAAGAGCAGCTGCCTTTGTCCTGACCAACCTGCAAGCACAAACGTACTCAGTTATTATTCTGAATTAAAATAAATGCCACAAGAAGGTGGAGTTAACCTGCCCAAAGAAGGTGCCTCCATCTGAGCTGGATGTCTGGACTCCTATTGAGAGGCAAAAGAGAGAAATAAGCCACGTACCATTTTAAGTCAACTGTGTTACTCTGTGTATTACATTTCTTGTATTATTGGTGCTTGGCCACCTGGACTGTTTCACAGTTTTCATCTGAACAAATAAGCTAAAGGAAATCATTGTGTAAACACACAATCGTGGCCACCAAATCTGCACCCCTACCTTCAACATAAATAGCACAAAAATAATGAAAGTCTGTTTGTATATTGCATCTTTAACATATTCACTTATCCAGAAAAAGAGATGAAGCAAGCGCAGTGCAATAATGTAAAAAAATGATCTTCAATCAAGATAACCTTGCATAAGAAAAACATTCTTCCTTTCTGCTAATTATGAATATTCACTGGAGAAAATCAATTGGAGTTTAATACAACCTGTGACAATAAAATATCAGCAAATGCCCCCTGCCTCCATCTTTAAAAGCTGTGTGAGATTTTTCTAAAAGACACCAAGTGATATTCCTGCATATCCTGTTGCTAACTTCTCCACATCCTCCACTCTGAGGATGAAAACTTTTACCTTACTTAAATCATAAATGTTTTAGAAATAAAAAAGATTTTATTATTATGTTTTTAAGTTGCTGCATGCTCTGTGTCACATTCTGCATGGGCGCTTTTCAGCCGTTAGCCAAAGTGTTGCCAAAAGATAAACAAAGCCTTATCTACATTTTAAACACTGTCTACCAGACAAGTGATGGCCAAGTCCCATAGTAGGGTAGAGCTTTTCTGCTCCTCTGGCCCACAAATACTTCATAATCTGTTCTTTGAACTATGTATTCACATCCTGGCTTTAAATAATCTGTTCTTACGTTCCCATTAGATACATACACAAGGAACTATCCAGTGTTTATAGTTTCTTGGGATCGACTGAAAATTAAGACTACAATGTTCTCCACTTGTCCAAGTCATCTGGAATAAGATTTCTTTATTTATTGTACATAAGAGATGCACAAAGCACACTGACTTTTATTTTCTTTGAACTTTCACGTGGGAATTGGATTCAGATCAACCAGAAAGTTTATGTTAAATCAAGAACAGCAAAGAGTCCAGACCTGCTCAGTACCTGCTCCTTCTTCCTGAAAGCTGGAATTACCAGAGATTTGGACAGATTCACGTAAGAGATATGGAGAGAACAGTATGAGCTTCTACACTATCCCAGTCTCTAAACAGTCCTGCTTTACATCTTGTATAAACAAAATGTAAGAACAAATTAAAGCAGAAATAGCTCAGAAGACAGAAAGGCATGATCTGGCATGAAGCAACGTATATCTGGTCCTTTCTTCTGTAAATGATTATATTTTCTAAAACTGAAGCTTGGACAACCTCATTCTTTTTAACACACTTTACTTGACACAGAGGAAGCCTCCTCTCCAGAGGACTAAATCTGAAAATGGAAGTATCCTTCCTGTCTGCCAATTATGCAGTAATCCTGCTCAAGGCAGCTATTAAATTCAGCATCTCGGACCATATTAGGAGGGACACGTTCAGAACCAAACATCTCCTGTCACCTGTGCTGCTCTGGGACAGAGCAGGGGCTCACTAACAGCCTGCTTTAGTAACCAAAGATAGGCATCAACTCCAGAGAATGAGGTAGACACTAATCCGCTTCCAGAATTTGGGTGAATTCCACTGGGCAGCAATTCTGTATTCAGGTGCAACGTGTGTATCTGCAATCTATCAGCATCTCAGTGGGCAGGAAATGATCCAATGCAGCTGAGAAATTCTCTGTACCTTTAAGGATACTTAGAAATATCAGAGTCACTGAATAAGGAAAAAAATAACAAAACTCTTTGAAACGAGTGGATCATGTGAGCTAGGGTGAAATCTAGCCTGCTCAAACAACAGGCATTTGTTTGTTTTTCTTAGGATGGCTGTCAGTCACATTTCATATCAGCTCTTATTTTCCTCAATTTTTATCTGAATAAAGGGAAGGTTCAGCCAAGCAGTCAGACAAAGGTAAGCCTGGTAACTTTTCATTAAACTCTATCACCAGTGAAAGATTCAGCTCCAGGAAACCAGACTATTGGACAGAAGTTCTGCACAAAGCTCCTGCTCCCATTATGCTGAGATTGAGCTTTAAAATACACACTGGAATGCCCATGTTTGAGCTTCTCCTCGTCCAAACAAGATACTACCCTACACACCTGTTTTAATTCTTGTGACCAATTTCATAATCTAATACACATTAAAAAAAAATCAGAAATTTTCTTCTAAAGGCTTTGTGTGAGCAAATGCTTATCATTGATAGAAGCAAGAACTGTGCAAGTCTTAGAGTGCATATCCAGTCTCTGACGAAGTCTTGGAGTTACTAGGTATGTGATATACTAGGGCTTTTTAGAAACTTTCATGTAAACTTAGCAGTCTAAAAGCAGAAGAGGACTACCACCAAAATGATCTTCCCTGGGATATAATATTTCATAGAAACAGCAGAAGTGGGATGCATGTTCCGTTTGCATTCAGTGCAAGTACTCTACAGTAGTGACAGAGAAAAATCAACGTTCAACTCCTAACACAAACAAGCAGCAATAAACAAGGACAGAATGGAGACTGTCCTAAATCCTGCACTGACATGGCTGCTTGGGAAATAAAAGCCTTGCCCTGAGTGGGGTACCCGGCAGGAATCCCCTGCTGCTTCCCAAGGAGGGATTTCCAAGGAGCTGTGTCAGAACAGTCTTTGCTGCAGGCTGTTACATTCTGTTTTCCAGAAAGCATTCATCTGTTTTAAATCCTCTATAAAACCATTTGCAGCCTGGTACACTGGCAGTACAGCCACATCTCCAGCATCAACAACAAAAGTAAAATTTTCCCCTACAAGATTTTTCTTAAAATTTTTCTTTTCTTTTTTTTCTTTCTTTTTTTTTTTTTTTTTTTTTTTTTTTTAACCAGGTTCTTCTTATGCCAGGCCATTCTTCTTATTCTTAACTTGTCATATGCTACAAAACACCCTAACATAAGCGCATCTTATATGTTACTTTTTTTCTAGCTTTATGTCAAGCCAAGAGGCACTTTTGTCAAACTGCTCAGCTTCAAGGTAAAGGGAAGCCTGACAGAACAGCAGAGTGATAAAATGCACAGACTTCACTCAGATCCCACTTGCATTCCTGCATAGCTGTAGATGCCAGAAACCCACCTGTAATTTTCAAGAGGGAGAGGTTATTCGGAGTCCCTCAGCACCTTTCAACACCCAATTAGGTCCAATTTCAGCAGTGGTGATTTTTAAGAAGGTTTTTAAGAAGGTGTATATAGGTTTTACCTATATATCCAAAATTTAATGACTATTTGCTGACAAACATACATATATGTGTATTCCGCTGTTCTATTCAATGTAATGTGCATAAACATGAGCAGATAAAAGCCTGAACTCTGTAAACAGTGTCTTGCATAACAGGCCTCTAAAATTCACCACATGTCTCCAGTGGCTAGTATTATTCCTATTCCATAACCATATAGAAAAGCAAACCATGCCTTGTGTCACCTTCCCTACTCATCAACAGCCACACGTTCAGAGCCAGGTCACACTCCAACTTTATTAAATTTACTGAAACTTGCTGTCCCATTAAAAGGCTCACTAACGTGACTGAGAGACAACATTTAAATACAACAGCCTACACGACGGGTTACTCTGCCAACTTTTTGCTTCTCAGAGACAAGACGTAACCACTGAGAAAGCATGTGCATTACTTCATGTTTTAGGAATGCTGTATCTGCAAAAAAGAAGAAATTCCCATAGGACTTCTGTGGATGCTGAATATTTAAGAGGCCTAGCAGAGCAGAAGAAAACCCGCTAACATAATAATGATTTTTAAGTATATCAGCTTGCACTACCCTGAAAAGAAAGAGGTGGGAGGACATTTCAGAGTGAAAATTGTAGGTAAGGCATACCAGTTATATTCCATATGCATTACATATCCAGAAAAGCATAGGATATTTAATAGAGCTGGATGGGTCTTGTTGTGAACCACAGCTATCATCCTCTCTGACCTTCTGTACGTAGTTTTATAAGAATACTTGGGCTGGGCTTCGCACTCCAGCAAGATGGCACTAGTGCAAGGAGGACAACCACCATACTGTCCCCAAGGAACACAGAGGGTAACCCAAAATCAATGCAACACCATCTGCATTTCTAAACCACGTCAGATGTGGGTTTAATGGGTTTAGGGTTTCTGGCAGGAATAATGCACCCGCAGCCTCAGTACTTCACCTTCAGGGCACACCTAACACCCTTTCTGCTAATATCTATCTACACTCACAGCATTTCTAGCAAGTCTAGCAAGGGGCCTTGGGCAAGCTGGTCTAGTGCCTGATTTAGTTATTGGCCAGCCTTCTCACAGCAGAGAAGTTGGAACTACACAATCTTTGAGGTCCTTTCCAACCAAAGACATTCTACGATTCTACGATTCTAAGTCTTTGGGGGTGTTTATGAGGATGCTGGGCTATTTTATCACACATTTTAAGGTTTCTGGCCATATTTGGCAGCAACAAATTTCATTGCTGATCTGAAAGCCAGTGAACGTTTTTAGACTTGATCTGAACCCTGTTTGACATGCATCAAAAATAAGACTTTTTTTTTTTTTAATTCAGGCCCTCATATCATGCACAACATGGCAATCCAGGAGAGGAAAGTGAAATACAGTTTCAAAACAGGGGACTAGAGAGGTCAGCTGAGGACCACGCACAGGAAAGTGGAAATTGGCAGCCAGTATGGGGTTAAGTATGTGCATACGAAAGGAGTTTTTTGGAGGAGTGAGACAGAAAAATAAGAGGAAAACGGCTGTCGCTTCCAATGATGCATTAATACAATCTCCCCAATGTGTTGCTGCATATAAGAAGCTGAGCACTAACCTCATATTTAATGTTTAGCATTTTACGAGAAACAGGCAAGAAGATGTCTTCAGCCCATTCCTCACAGACAATACTAGATTTGCACTAATGCAAAGGAATTTACTATGGTAATAAGTCTTAAAATTTTCAGGCTTTTCCAATAAGCCCGTTTCCCCTCCTGAGATAAATCATCATTAGTTGTTAGTGACAGCCTGGAAACCAAGAGAACTAAGTTGACACAAAACAAATCAGAAGGCTGAATCTAGCCATGAAGGCACGTGATAAATTCGAACAAACCCAACTTGGAACATGGAAAAAACACAGGGGCAAGCTCACAGAAAACACTGTGAGACACAAGATACTTGAAACTGTAATTTTAGCTGCAAGAAACACAATCAAAGCCTGAACAGAGGTCAGCTGTTTCGCAAAGTTGTTTGCATTGTTCTTCCCTGAAACGGATGCTTTTCACATCAGCCTTGGAGTATGTGGGCTCCAAAGGATGGTTTGGCTGTAGGCTTCCTGAGATTGCTGTCAGAGTTTCTACATATTTCTTGTCTCTTACTAGTTGTTGTTTTTGTTTGTTTGTTTTTATGGTTTTATTTATGTACACATGCTTAATCAGTGGTTCACATTTGCAAATTGGATAATAAATAACAGACCCTCTTTTGTTTACTTAGTTGCTAACTGTAGCATATTCACTCTAGTATTAGGGAGGAACTGTATATGTATGACTTGATTCAAAGGCTGATTCGCTCCATAGTAGGCAAATGCAATGGAGATGAATTGATAGACATCATAATCTCACATGTCACACATACTGAGGAGAAATAAGGGCTCTGACAAGAAATTCCAGACAAGGTCAGACTTTCAACAGTAGACAAATAAGTTATGTAAATATGTTATCTGAGCACTTGCTCCATATGCCAAAAATGTTTAATATTCACAGATAATGAAATATGTTTGATTCAGAACAGTTTTGTTGATTCTGGAAATAAATTTGAGAGGCACTGAAACAACAGGAAGGAATTTTTTTTTTAATGATTATTTTTTTGATTAACCCGTTTTAGACAACGCCTAAAAAGATTTTGACTGAAAATGGTAGTGCTGGTAAGGAAAAACAGTACTACACAGATAATCCATAACATAAACCCACATGGCCATGAGGAGCTACAAGATGTAAACAGCAAAGTGGGGATGCTAAAGCATTAAATCATGACAGAGGAGTATTACAATGCAGCTCTGGTTCCTGCTTCTTCAGCAGTAAGAACACCAGATACATGTTTGGCCTAAATCTGCAGCAACTTGCAGATGTTCTTTTGACACACTCAACTGTGCACTTTAATTAAGTAAATGATTTCAATCAGCGCAATGTGGCAACATTTGCCATCACCAGACAGGCACTGGCACTGCAAGCACTCTGCACAGACTCAGCAGCAATGCACACAAGTGCTATTCTCAAGACCTAATACTACTTACAGGATTCAGTAATAAGATTTTTCTGATTTAAAGTACATAACTTGCGAGACAGTGGCTTCTTCCCTGGCTGGAGATGAACACGGTTGGAAGCAAGACTGAGCACTCGCGTGATTTATCTGCACTTTCCACACAGAAGGTTCAGGCATAAGAATGAACACCACCTTACATGGACACTGAAGGGACAGTTTACCTCTAATGTTCATGAGCTCTTTATGATATATGTCTTCAACAGCTTAAATTCCAGAATCCACTGACACATACAATCCCTCTCCCTGTTGTGAACTGTGAGCTGCTTAATCAACACATGAGGCATCCAATAAATCTCCAGGTACACCTCTTTTTTAAAAAGACGCTGAGATCACTTGGAGTTCAGTGCTTTTACCAAGGTTTTAGCTACATTTCTTTCTACAGACTTTCTATTTTACCCAATGCACAAAACATCATTAAATGCGTGTTTTTTTCTTTACCTACTTATTGGACTTTCCTTCGTGGCTGTGTTAAGCTTAGGACAAAAATCTCTAAAGAGCAAGCAGATAAATACATTCCCTGCAGAGCAAGAATTTGTTTGGACATTCCACCACAGCAGATGTTTGAATGCATTGCAAAAATACAGAGAGTCTCTTTAGAGACTCTGGAGAGAAGATAGAAGCTTCAGAGGACAATCTTGCAGATCTGTAGTAAACCCTTGAAGATTAAAGATTTAGTATTTCAAGTTATGTCCTTTCTTTCCAGGACATCCTCAGGTTCTCCTTCCCCTAAAGAATGGTTTATTGATATTACCCGTTACCTCACACAACACTGGACTAACACTTCTAGTCAGGAGAGAAGCACCACACAATGCTTTTTTACACTCAGATATATCAACAGCAGAAGGGTAAACCCTTCTTTTATCATTCTCAGTTATGACATCTTATACACACAAACGGCACTGTTTTCAAATCTCAAGTTTCCAGAATTACCATCTAAACCAAAAATTCGGTATGTTATTTATAAAATTACAAGGCTAGTTTATGATTCAGTGTTTAAGAAAGACCTGTATGTTATAAAAGAATTAAAAAGCTCTTTCCTGGAATTTCTCCTCCTATGTTTTTTTGGCAGGAACATCTTTGCAAACACTGGGAAACAGTGAAAGGATGCAAGTCTCATACTCCTTCAAAAATAAAATAAAATGAAATTCAGATTGTGTTGACTCAGTCCTTGTTACTCAGTAGTTCCTCCACAAGGGGATTCTCTGGCTGGGAAGCTTAAAGAAAACTTATTGTATTTTTTTTTCCCATACTTCAGCAAAACTCCTGATTGCTGTGGTATCTACCAAACTTCCTGCTTCCTTTATGAATCTCTTGACAGCTGGCATATTTAACCAATTATTCAAAAGACAAATTCTTTACCTTAAATTCAGCTGTGTGAAAAGGCAAATCATTCATCTTTTTACATATATTCAGTCATGAAAATAGGAACTATGGGCACCTTGCAAGCTAGCAACTCTTTAAATTGACTCGAAATACCAGATTCCCACATTACACTGACAGCTAATGAGTTTGGGGGGAGCACAGTGTTGCAAAATTTCAACGATGAAGTAATTTGATAAATTCCACTTATTTGGCTTAGAAAGTATTAATGAGAAAGTCATAAGAAAATTGTTGTTGACAGTCGTTACCATGGTCTGATCTAATACATTGATCACAGTGCATTCTTGTCCCTCCTTTGGATGGCTTTCATTTTTATAGTAATTCTCTTCAGGGATTTGTATTTTTAAATTCAAATTGTAATTTCCCTGAACTTTAAGGAGCACCTGCAAAATTCACTGCTTATGTAAGTAAATACGACAGGATTATCACTGCTAAAAGATTTGGACAAAATGTCATAAAATTTGTTCAAATCTGGTTTCATCTAAAATCCAAACTAGTAAGTCAGTCATGGAATGCTTTTCCTGCTACACTGTTTTACAATACCTGGAAGGCAATATCCAGCAAGGCATGAAAAGATTACTTTCAAACAGTGTGAATGCAATGAACTCACACCAAAGCATAGATTTTGTATAGCAGTCAGATGGCTCCAGAAAAGCAAACTCTAATGATTTTTTTTTCCCGTTTAGGACTTATTTTAAGGCCCTAGCTCAGGAAATAATGTTATGGCTAGGCACCTTCTCCTGAATAACAATGACAGCTTAAATAAGAACTAAGTTCCTCTCTACTTAAGGAGCTTCAGTTTATCGTGCTGATGTTAGGAAGGTGCTTATGGGAGCTCTTTCTGAGCTGCTCTGAGGTCTCATTTCCCATGCCTGCAGATGACTGTGCCATGTTGGACTGCAGCATACACCACTGCCCTTCCTTGCAGCCATGCTGGTGCCAGTTTCTCCTGAGAGTGACAGGGCTCCCAAGGCTGATTTAATCGCTATGAGAGAGATGCTCTACATGGCAGGGAAAAAAAACCTTCAGCTACCTACACAAAATGTTTTGGAACAGTCATTTAAAGAAGCTATCAAAGTGAAGAGGCAAGAAGGTCACCAAGTTTTGTACAACACACTCTGAAATGAATAATTTCCTGCAATCTAGTTATGCTTTTTAAACATGGTGCCAAAATACGTGCATGCGAGTGTCTGCAGGGGGGAATGACTAACAGAAAGGGATAAAATACTTTTTTTCTGTAAGTCTGAAACCTCCCTACACAAATCTAGTATCAGTGGTAGCAACCACCAGCAGCATAACTGCACAAACAGCATTTTGCTACATAAATACTATCAGCAAATATTTATACCCTCGCATGCTGGGACTGCCTATAGATGTTTTGAGAGCCTGACACTTCAAAAGACAGAAACTAAACAATTTTAAACTGGCTTTCAAGAAAAAAAAGGGGTTTTCTACATAATGATACAAAGGTTTGTCTCTTTAGGTGGAGCATGCAGCGGTGAGCTTGACAATCCCATCAGACACTTCAAAGAGCACTCACACGCTGTTACCACTTCAGAGAGTTCTGACAGTCTCCCTTTGCAAATGGCTTTAAACATCAGCAGTGCAGTTGTGAAAGCATCTTATTCTTATCCTGGAGAACAGCAACATACAGGTAATAAGCACATGTTAGATTTGAAGTTTTAAAATTGCAAAGATCCTAAAGCTACAACCAAAACAAAGCCACAAGCAGCCTGGGAATCTTCATTAAACAAGACAGCAAGTACTGACTCTTCTCTTTCAAATCTTCCTGCTCCTTACAGATATTACTGTGCAAGTGCCAGGAAGAAAAATGACATGAGTGCTACCCAAAACCAGCCTTAAAAATGTGACCTGCCATCAGGCAAAAAGACTCCTGACTCTGGAACAGATTCCATTTTACTCTTTCTTTCAACATTCTCATGAAGAAAATGATGTTTATTTCAACAGTTATCCTTATTGAACACGACAGTCTGTACTGTAATCCCATGCTCGGGCAACCATTAATTTCAAAGACATCCTGGAAAATGCTTTCCAAATCCAATTCTATTAATTTCCAGCCTAGCTTTTCTTTACCATTCAAATCTTACTAATACCCGGTTTTTAAAAATGCACAATTCAGGCCTTACCTGATGAGAAAGAAGGAATGGAGAAGGGTGAAATGAATATGTAAAGCATAATAGGACAACTAGGTTACATTTCTTTGTCCTTCCAAAATAAAGAAATTCTTCCTTCGCTTTCTAAACAAGGAGTGATGGGAACTCTGAACCAGGAACAAGGGATGTGAGATAACTGGAACTTTCAAGGTGAACAGAAGTAGGATTCACAAAACAAAAGTTTAACACGTTTTTCTCTCTGGAGATAATTAGCAAAGTCTTTTGGAAATTCAAGAAGAACAGATAGATTTTATATTGCCAGTGGAAACAGGTAGATGCTTCTACAAAGTTGCTCCTTTGCCTATCTCTCTCCAGGAATTATAAGAGTAATAAAACATTATAATTAAAAGTATGCTATTATTAGCAATTAATACAACAGTAATTACTATACTTAGATACCAAAAGTTACATGCTGGGACTGTCTTTCTCATCAGAAAATGAGGACAGTATGTCTTGCCTTCTACCTTCTTGCTCAAAATTCCCTTTTATTTCATGTCTTTGAAGAGAATAACCTTCAATGTATGCATCTCACTTTTAACAAGATTCTTACCTCACTAATGATATAAACACTGTTTTTCATACCCATGGTGTTGATTTGCCTAAGCAGGATCTTAAAAATCAGTGCTTGCTGGCCCGCACGATGCTTAGAACACAGAGTATCTCAGTTGGAAGAGTACTTCAGATGTGAAGTCCAACTACCTTACTGCTTCAGGGCTAACCAACAGCTAAAGCACATTAATGAGGACATTTTCCAAATGCTCCTTGAACACTGAGTGGTACAGGGCACCAACCAACTCTCTAGGAAGCCTGCTCCAGTGTCTGACCACCCTTCTGGCACAGAAATGTTTCCCAATGCCCAGCATTACCCTCCTCTAGTACAGCTTTGTGCTGTTCCCACCTTGCCATCGGTGCCCAGGAGCAGAGCCCAGCATCTCCTCCAGGTGATGCACAGAGCAGTGAGGTCACCTCCAGCCTCCTCTTCTCCATGCTGAGCAGCCCAAGTGTCTCAGTCTCTCCTCACACTGCATGTCTACCAGCTCCGTCACCAGCTTTGTTGCTTTCCTCTGGACCCTCTCAGGCACCTTAATATCCTTTTTATATAGCGGAGGACAGAACTGCACACACTATTCAAGGTGAGGCTGCACCAGTGCATAACACAGTGAAGGAACGTTTGCAACACTAGCCAGCTCCTTCCAAAAACCCACAAGTGAACAGGGCACTTGCCCTGGTTAGTACCATGCAACTGTTTAATTCTGGTGACAACCAGCAGCCCTGTACAGCTTGTTTCTTCCAGATGAGGAGTGAGGATCATCCATGTGCGCTGCAGCTGGCTCCAGGTGCAAAAAGAAAAATGTGGTTTCCAGCTGTTAGTCTCTTGCTCCTCATAATGGCGTTTACCTTAGCTGGAAATTAAATAAACAGGAAGGCAACAATCTGATCCAGTTCTGTAAAGCCAACACTGGTGTAATCCCAGACTCCTTGCTAATTTATTATCAGCTTCAGGAAATACCCTGGCTAATTTGGCAGAAGCTCCCATTGTGAAAATCTTTTTGGATGCCCTGGAAAGCAGCTTCTTGGCTGGCAAGTGAAGCAGTGATTCCCTTGCCCTCCAAATTAGCTGGATACCCAAAGGAAATTACTAATCTTTCAGTTTGAAAGCAAAACACAGACAAGTATAATGAGTCCTGTTTTCCTCTGTGAACGAACAGATAATCAATGCCTTGAAGAGTGGAAAATCTACATTTCTGTTAATGCTAACCCTCCTTAATTCTGAGTGAAGCTTTCTTTGCCATCACCTGGAGCAGGACAATCTTACCAGCAAGCTGAGAGACCGCTCTTTTAACCTGCCTTAAAACCTCTGCAAGAAAGCAAATAGAAAAATACACAGAAGGAAAGTTTTTCTTATTTGCTTCTAAAATATCCTTTACCACTGCAGGCTTTAAATATCTACTATGTAAAGTCAATATTAGTGGTGAAATCCCCTAGTTAAAATCACTTGTAAAATTTCTAGCATTTCCATTCTCTTTAAACTTTCTGACAGGGAGGCTGTTCACTTCTTCTGTCATTTTCTTTCAATTATCCATTCTCTTTTACGTCTGGCTTCTACTGTTGACTTTTCTGCGGTTTTGTGTTGCATAAACTCCCAAGACCCCTCCAAAAGAATGTGACCATCTCCAAAGCAGAACTCTGAATGTCAAAACATCTTTGTGACCTGAATGTTTCTGGAAGAAAACCTTAAAACAGTTTCTGCAATAAAGCCAAAAAGCTTAGAGCAACGGCAAAAGAGGAAGCGTGAGGGCTGTCATTTCCTCCAGGAGCAGCGAGGTAATAACTCCCATTAACACCTCCCAGAAACGAAGACCATTCCAGTGGGCCATATGTGACTCTCTTCCTTTAATTATTTTTGTGACTGAATGAAATTCTAGGTCAGTCAACACACTATGAAGGACTTAGCTCTTGGCACTAGTTTGCTTAGTTTGTGTATATGTGAAACACACACTCCAGTGTTTTTACTATGCTTTTTCACCCATAAATTTCCCTGCTGTACTGTACACCAGAGAAGGGCCAAAAATACTGTGAGCTTTCAAAAAAAGAAAACAGTTTAAGTTACAGATAAACAACAATTCCTGACCCTCTGTATTATCAGCTATTCTGAAAGGTCCAGCAACGCTGACAGCTAGGACTGCTGGAAAAAGGTGTAATTACAGAAAGAATACAATCACCTCTACTACACTCTAGTTCCTACGAAGTTCAAAACAAGCAAATGCTTGAAATCTTGAATTAATATACACAAACACTTCTGAATGTCATCTTTCCTTGCCTTTTCGTAGATCATTTCAACCTGCAGCTTTTAGGTTATTTGCTTAAGTATATTTAGTCTGAGAAAAGATGAAAAACTGAATAATTTTAGCTCCTTTTTCAGTCAATAAAAACTCAGTGTGGGAGAAGTATGAGGAAAGAGAGCAAAACGATTTTTCTGTTATCATACCACAACTTGGGAGACATGGGTTCAGAGCCTATCACAAATAGGACAAATTACACAAATTTCTTGTGTTACCTACAGCAAAACATTTGGTGTTTCAATTACTTATCTGCAAAGCAGGGATAAGCACTATCCCAGACATGATTTGCTTGGATAATATTTATTAGCAAGTCAGAGGTGCTCAAGAAATCTTGTCAACTGTATGCTGGGTTGCATCAAGAGAAACACGGCCAGCAGGTTGAGGAAGGTGATTCTGCCCCTCTACTCTGCTCCCATGAGACCCCACCTGCAGTACTGTGTACAGTTCTGGAGCCCCCAACACTAGATGATCAGAGAGCTGCAGCATCTCCTCTAAGAGGACAGGCTAAGAGAGCTAGGGCTTTTCAGCCTGCAGAAGGGAAGGCTCTGAGGAGCAGCCTTCCAGTACCATATAGACCGCATAACCTTGTCAGTGCAAATTTGAGTTTTAAGTAGAAATGACGACAAATTATGTCTGGAAATTAGCCCTTATACACCATGTAATATGCACACCAGCTAATTTAAGTATGCAAAACAGGTGTCTTGTCTAAGACAATTTGCGCAGATTTCTGGAAGAGTCAGCATCAAGAAACAAGCAGTGCCACTTCAAAGAAGACACCAGCAGAGAAAATCTGTTAGGATGACTTCCTCATCTCTGGTGGGGCTGTGAACACACATATTCACACAGCATGGAGAGATGGGAACAGTCAAGGACATGGGTCAGGATCCACTGTCCTGCAATGTGTCCAAGAGAAGGTGGTTATCCACATACAGGGATGGACTAAACAAAACATAACAATGTGATGTGATGGAAAGCAAGATGGGGAATTACTGCAGCCTAGTTGGAGAAGCACCACCTGAGTACACAGCTACTGCCTTGCAGGAGTTATACTGTTGAAATAATGGAATATTTGCAATAAATGGTGACAAACCGGGGAGTGATTGCTATTTTCTTTTGTTAACATTGCTTGGGAAACTAGAAGGGACCACACAGGGAAGGGAAAGCAAGGTTTAGATGAGAATCATAGAATGGCCTGGGTTGGAAAGGAGCACAGTGCTCATCCAGTTCCAACCCCCTGCTATGTGCAGGGTCACCAACCAGCAGCCCAGGCTGCCCAGAGCCACATCCAGCCTGGCCTTGAATGCCTGCAGGGATGGGGCATCCACAGCCTCCTTGGGCAACCTGTGCCAGTGCCTCACCAGCCTCTGGGGGAAAAACTTCCTCCTCATATCCAACCTAAACCTCCCCTGTCTCACTTTAAAACCATTCCCCCCTGTCCTATCACCATCCACCCTTGTGGATATATATATCTCAATCATACCCTTCTATAGCACAAATCTTGGAAACCTCTGGAGTGTTGTTTTATTGGATCCTCATTGACAGTGATTCAGTGACACATTTACCTGTGTATGAGGGATGGTAACACTTTTCAGCCAAAGGGCCAGAAAAGAACCTAACCACAAAGCAAGTAGAATACTTCTATTCAAGAAAACCATGAGCTGATGGAATGAGATGTTTTTTTTTCTTGTAAGAACAGACTACTCTGAATTTACCTCAGTAATGAGGCTTCCCAGTATTGGCCACCGCAGTATAAATGATGATATTTCAGTGGTTTAACAAAAGCTTTGAAAATAATAAAAATATATTAAAGATGAAATCTAAGAATGTGTCTTATTTACCACAAATTACTTTGGTTTTCTTTGTAGCTGACGTAAAATCAGCCTTTGAAAAATCTTATGTTGAAAGAATAAATTTCACTGCTATTTACATTTGTTTAAAGGTCAGAAAGGATAACTTATAGCATGGAATACAGGAAAATATAAGCAAGTGACTCCAAAAGTAATGCCTCCTACTTATTTCCATGAAAACTGCAACAAAGAACACAAGAGAATTATTTGATAGAGCAAATTCTCAGCTACAAAACACTACTTTTCAACACTATCACCACCATTACCTGCGCATATTCACCAGCAGTCAGTAAGAACCTGCATGTAGTGTTCAGCAAAACCTGCAGACATTTCACTACCTCTCTGAGCAATTGAATACATGGTGATGTACTCACCATCATCTGCTGAACGTGAAATATTTCAGCTCCAGTAGCAGAGAGGCGGTTTGGAAATGAAATATCAAGAAAAGCGCCAGGAAGAGTGCTTGGTCCAGCATTGTAAACCTGTAAGAAAAACAGGCATATAGATGTATTAAAAAGTCCTGAATAAACATAACTGCTCATAAGTAGGAAATAATTGTATAACCAGAGCTGGGAGCGTAGGTACATTTGAAAAAATTCTCATACTATGCCAGTTTTATAACCTTTTCAGATAGCACCTTCTCCTTTCAGTATCAGATGAAATCAAAGGAATACTTTGCCTGAAAGTCTTTCATGATAGCTCACACAACAAGTGAGATGCAGATTTGGAGGATAATTAGCAGTCATCAATACAAATAGCATAGGACTTCTATCTTTCATACAGAGACTCTGCTAGTACACTGAAGTGTTTTGGTAACACCACCTGTTACTGTAAAACATATTGCTATTTCTATCAACATCCTAATTTCCATCAGGTAACCTCTGCATTATATTCTGCCTGTGTTTTTCTTACAGGGAAGAGTAATGATGATTGTGACTACTGAACTGTAGGCATGATGAACTGAGTTGCCAAGAAATGCACGTGAACAACTTCCAACCAAGATCTGGAGTTTCCAATTAAATGAAACTCTTAGTGGAAAAACGTTGGCTTTCTATCAAATCCCCCACAACTTCTCAACCAAAAGTCAAAGAATTTTCAGTACACCACTGAAATGTATCCAATGAAAACTGCTAAATTTGAGGCTTCTTGCTGAAGAGAAAAAAAATCTATGGACAAATGTCTATTAAAGTAAGTTTTCATGACTACCTGCATTTTCCTTTTATCAGGGAAAAATGTTTCTAGCAACATTTGTTTCTAGCAACACATGTATAAATGCAAACAGCACAAATATTAAGCTAATAGAATATTTATCTGCTCTAAGACAGTACAAGATGAAGTAATTGGTCTCTTAACAATGTAAAGTACCAATATTAAAAACAACAGATATTCATTCTTCAAACACTGTTTGTATTTGAAGAAATGCCTGACTGATAAAGAGAATCAGTTCACAATGTCAAATCCTCACAAAAACCCCGAGGCTCCAAGCAGGGGGGAAATCCCACTACAACAGAGCATGGCAACAACTGCATGAAATACAAATATAATGTTTCATGTAAGACGTTTTAGAAAATGCTGGTTACATCACTGTGATCAGACACAAGAGTTAATGCAGAAAAGGCATTTTCATTGCACATCCCGTTACCCCCAAACATTGATGTATAGATCTCTTTCCTTATTAATATCCTACATGGTAAAGATTTTCATATGTATAAAAAAACTCTACAAAGCTCTGTAATTTTGTAAGTCATCTCTTCTTTCGGTTAACAAACTATTACTTTTCTCCATCTGGAGAAGATTAATAAATGGCAGGCAAATCATTAAATACAAGCAAACAGTGATATAAACCATGCTCTGCCCATTATGAAACTCTACCCTTTCTCTCTGACAAACAGTTACGAGGTTTACCATGTTATTGGTGAGCAGATCTGTAACTTGTTACTGTGTTGTTTTCCACTCTCATATGGGTAGCAACCTTATTAATATTGCAACTCACAAGTGTGTGTACGAAAGGCAAGAGGGTAGGAGAGGATAAATGGTGGCCAATATATAGACTCTCTCTTCATTACCTACTATCACTTCATTTTATTGAAAATAATCATCCAGTTAAAGCATCAGTACATATGTTCCTTATCTGTTTCTAACCAATATCTGGCTGGGGAGAAGTAAAGACCTAGAAAACCTCAAGAATGGAATCAGTATCATAAGAATTAATAGCCTAGTTCACAAAAGCTTTAATGTCCTGGAATTCTGCTTTCAGTCCTTTTCAGTAAATAGCTAAGGGCACTGCATGACAGTGGGGGTTTAATTGCTCTGGCCCACAGTCTGTCCACAGAGGCTGACATGTGTTATTCATTATGAGCTGAGTGGCATTCATGCCTAGGAGAACAGAAAGGGGAAAAAAGGTGAAAGACTATTTTTCACGATCAACGATTCACCCACCTCTGCCGGATTTATCATTCCCTAGTTCCATCTAGCGGTCAAAAATGATTTGAAGTGCTTGTAATAGAGACAGTCAAGGCCACGAGACAAGTTTATTTTGGTCCTGTCACAAGAGCTTGTTGTAATAACTGTTCCATACACTTTACAAGATCGGGATCCCAACTGACATGTGCTTTTAAATTTATAGATAACGTCTGAATAACACTGATGTGCTATGAGACATGCAATGAAACCTTCTCACACCATATTTCTGGTTTTACATTCTCTTTCCTGCACTAGACTCTCATCAGTAACGTTATACATATTTTTGTATTAGAGGTATTTGGCTTAGTCAGAATCCATTTCACAGGTACGTGCTTGTTCTCATGGATGAAGACTGCCCACACCTCTGCTCAATGACCATGACACTGAAAAGAATTATTTCTCCCATTTGATCCTGAGACTGCATTCAAGATGTGGCACTTGGGTAATTTTGTACTTGGCACACTATGAAAAGTAAAACACAAACAAATAGTAGCAGTATGAAACTATGACAGTGAGATGTCCTGTTTGTAATTATTGTACTAGTATTTTCAGACAAGGAAATACACCATCCCTGTACACATGAATCCCTGTAAATATGGCATCCAATCAAAAATGCAATACACAGCATACTGTGTTATAGAAGCAAGCACCAAAGCCCTTAAATGCACTGAGAATAAAAGAGATACAAAGTTAGAATGTACTGTCAAGCAAGAATTTCAGTTTTACCTGCAGTGTGAAGTTAAGAGACTGGAAACGGCATTCATGGCTTTCCAGCTGAACGAAATTGGATGCTTCCACAGAGTCACCATAGAAAAAGGAAGTAGGGAAGACTTCCCTGAAAGATCAAGACACAGATTTAGTAAGTTTTGATTGCCACCAAAATTAAATATATTTGTGGTATGCTTAAATCTCAGTGCTTGCTTTCTGGCCATGGGAAGTCCTATGGAGCCATTCTGCACTAATGCAGTATTTTTTATTTGATTTCCTCTTGACAACAGTAGGTTACACAACCAGCATCTCAAGTGATCTGGCTTAACATCCTATCGTAGAAGGAAGCAGACTTACTTGGATTACTTTTTCTCCTTTCCTATCACAAAACACCTCCTCCTGGTCTGTGGCCCTTCCTGTGGATGATCTGTGGAAGTTCTTTAGCACGTGTAACATGTGAAATCACCGCACTACTGAGTTCATCTGAAGTACTAACAAACGGGATTATTTTCAGTTACTTACTCACTAAAATAACGCCCCAATTTGGTCTACCATTTACAGAGCATTTCATCAATAAACACCCCATCAGTTATCACTAGGTTTGTGATTTGCAGATGGTTAAAGGGAAGAAAAGAGGGGGATATGACCTGCTTTAAGCTAGTCACAGAGGCCAAGTTCCCTCAGCCATTCTTAGCATCTTATTACAAAGTAAAATGCAGTAAGGTTCTATCAGAAAAGACTCTGAAGCATGGTAGTACCTAGAAATCCTAGGCAGGAGGACTAGGAGTGCTTTAAGCATTCTTTGTGCTTCCTAATGTCAGACTGCACCACTGGATGGAAATGGTCCTGATGTAATTTTGTATAGACTGTAGTAAGAATCTGTCTAAAACTCTATTTCTTTCCCAGGCTGTTCTTTTGATCAGAGGTTTCTGAGGCAGGATTTTAAGCCTGTTTAGGTACATTTCCTTTTTTTTCAGGTCTGTTGACCTGCCTCTTATGGCAGGGATCAACTAGGGCAAACAGCAGGAGACAAACTTGACTCCTCCCATCCACAGTGCTGTGCCAGTAGGCTCCTTCCAAGCATGTTACAAGCCCTTTGGGATATTTATCACAAGAATTTGCTCTCACAGACCCACACAATGATAACTAATTAAATTAGGTTTTAAAGACATACTGTCTGAAGAAGAGTATTCCTAATATTATTTATATTAATTGGGAATGGTGCAGCTGCCAATAAATCAAACTTTTCCCTGGCAGCTGGACATTCCTATGAGCTGGAGTCAACTAAACTTTGTATGTGTGAGTGGAAGAAATCATCCAAATAGTCAGGTGGGGCTACAACTTCAGAAGCATTAAAAAAAAAAAAAGTATGTTGTGAAGAAAAAGAAGCCTAATTTATACCAGGCTTTTGGTTTGTAGCATTCTGTTGGTGGGGAACAGGGATCTAAAGGCACGTTATTTCTTTTGTATCTGTAAAGCTGTACAAAATCTGTGTAAAAGCAGTGCCAACTAAGGGATCCAGAGATACATTTCTACACAGTCTTTAACTCTTAAAATGCTCAAAAATTTCCAGAATATGTTGCTTCTCAATATAGAGAAGAACTTTGTCCTTGCTTGCCATCTTGTGGGGTCTGGTAGTCCTCATGGTGGCTAAAAAGACCTTTGCCTCTTGGGGACAATACTCATGAGTTTTTACTTCCCAAATTTGGAAATGAATGTCAACTTCCACAGCCCACACTGATGCTACTTCACCCCCAGTGACCACGTCACTCAACTCCAACTTGAACACTGTCTATGTTAGGGGTCAGTTTATTTGGACTAATCCCAAATTATTCACTCAAGATGTACAATGGTAATTTTAAGAGGAAGAGGAGACCTCTGAGTACAAAGGCAGGAACCAGCACACGTCCAGTCCCTATGTATTGTATATCAGTCAAAGGGTGAGTGATGTTCCACAGTTCGTATTTGGATGTTCTGCAGACTAAGAAGCAGAGCTAGTGGGAAAGGAGATAGAAGCAGAAACAAATTCTGACTGTGAAATTAAACAGAAAGGCAAACAACTAGACTCTACCAAGATCTTTAAAATCCCATAACATTCGACCCTAACCTTTGGCCTGGTGATTCTCAATCATATCTTTAAAGGCATGCCTTACAGAACAAGATAGGATTTACTTTTCCTATTTTTATTTTATTTGAAGTTCCATCGTATCCACAGAATCACGTGAATTCAAATATGATCACTAAAATATCTACAATAAATTTGATTTTAATGACTTAGTATTGTTAGAAAGGAGTGAGAAAGAGTTACAGTGCTGGAATGTAAAGAATGACAAATAAAATTCCCAGATAGGGAATGAGATTGTCCTTATTTCCAGAGTCTGGGAAACAAGAAAAAAAAAAAAAATCAACATTCCACTACTTGTAAACAAAGAGAAAAATTCCGTTTTTCACTCCAAGAGGTTTAAATGTTATTGTTAGGATTACTGGCATTTTTTTGTTTTCATTTGATGACTGGTACTTACCCATTGATAGATGAGTCCACTTCATGCATCAGGGGCACTGACAGGGTCAGAGTATTATCATGCAAGGACTCCACGCGCTCTATGTTTCCACTGTGCCAGAAAGAAAACATAAACATACTGTAAATCCCCAGCCTTTGTATTATCTCACAGTTACACAGCTACTATCCCTATGTTTTGTGCTCTGAACTCCTCTTGCTGAGCGATGTCACCTCTCCTCAGGAAGCCTTTCAGCGGGTAGGAGTTACATTTCTTCACCCCACTTTGGAGGGGGCACAGCATGTACACAGTATATACTTTGTGGTTACCCCTCTGGATGGGACATGAACAAGCACAAGCTGAGAAACCATATTTGAGAAAAGCAGTCAATCCAAAGGGAAGTGCTGTCATCATTCACAGTGGAGATATACAAGGACATCTAGGCATAAATGCAAGGACTCATTTTTCCCAGCCTGACTGTACATCAGTTTGGGAGGATCACATACATCTCACAGAGGGTTCCTGACTCAGTAAATTAAATTTCACTTTTAAATACCTGAATTGCTTCACAGCACTGTTTCACAGCTATGAGCAACCTTGCAGGCTACATCCTCATACAGAACTAGCCATAAACTCTTCACTGTTCTACTCCCTTCGCATGTAATTAGTTGTCAAAATGAAAGTACTACTTTCTATCTTTATATTATAGTCAGCTGCCACCACTGGTCAAAAGCAGAAGGAAAGAACAGTAAGTAATCATCTCTTATTTCAGTCATTTTATTTCAGTGTGAACATTTATATATTAAATCCAGGAAAGGCTGAAATGCAAGCACAGCATGCAAACTTGTAAATATTCTAATCCTGGAGGTGAGCCTGCTTGGTGGGTAACAGCTCAGAAGATATGTTGCATATATTTCCAGACTCTCTAGCAGTGACTAATTGCTTTCTGCCTTGCTGTTCACTGGATTTACTCACGAATCAAACTGGGAAAAGATATGCTCCCATTTACTTTAGGACAATATCACTGAGGGAAAAGAAGCAAGCTGTAACATCCCAAATGATACACCATTTATATGATGAGTTGCTTAATTCGGTCCCAGGAAAAAAGAAGAAAAAAAAAAGACTTAACAAAAACTGGATGGACTCATAAGAGTCTGAAATGGAGGCATTTTTCATCTCAGATACTGAGATACTCTGGTGGCAAGTAGAACATGCTTGCAGAATTCCATACAGATTTCAAATGTATGCAGCTAATACATTTCAAAGTTCCTGTACAAAAGGAGAACATCACTCACTGAGTCTGATTCTAGCAAAATAGTTCACTCCGGGAAGCAGTGGAAGAGTTTTGTTGGTGCTTAGTTTCTCCTATGCTGTCTCACTACTGAACCAGTCTCTCACTCTCTTTTGCTATAGGCGCTTATATGGAATTTGCAGCTACAAGGAACAAGCTAAGTGGCTACCTGAAGAGCAATACTTACATTCCCATGACAGCATAGTACAGCTAACAGCTTCTCTATCCCTAGACAATTATGGAGGACTAGCTCCAGTTTTGTGTGGGAATTAAGTCCATACTTGTTGTCTATCCACAGCACATAATTTTCCTATCCATTTCCTTATTGCTGACTTCAATCAATGGCTCCCTGCTGCAGACCAGCAACTCTTGTGGTAGAAAATATTACTATTATTTGACAGCGAGGGAATTGAGTAATTTGCCCAAAGACAGGGAGGAAAGAAGGGTAGTTCTGCACTGGGAAGTGCATTGCTGTCTCTGGAGGTTCAGCTGAATCCTTCACAAAACAACTGTCCTCCAGTCCACCCTTCCGAAATGAAAGACATTCTCTTAAGCTCTCAGAGCATTTGCACTATGTGCACAAGCTGCTATCTATAACTTCACCCCATCTAAAGGCACCAGCCAACCCTCCTCACTGGTGAGGCACAGTAATCTCAAGGAGTGAGGTGACTGAGGAGAGCCCTGTGCTATCCAAGGCATGGAAATGAGAGGTACAAGCTGGAAAATGCTGCCTGGGCAAATTTAAAGCAGCCGTGACCTATCTTTGCAACGGCTGGCATTCACCCAGCAGATCCTGATTCATCTCCTGCCCTAGAAATATTATGGGGTCATTTAAACACGTGATCAGCTACAGAGTAAAACTTGCATAATGTGCAAGCCATGGCCTTGCCCACTTGATGTGAGGTCTCACTGTCAGTGCTTCATAGCAGCCCCACGTGCTGCAGGATCTTGTTCCCCACCTACAGCTGTTATAGGAGCAGTCACTCAGCAACTGCAAGATCTTGTCTCTCATTCCGAGTAAGCCTGTGAGGCATCAGAATGGGGAGGCGAGCTGTTTGGAAATGCCATTGAAATGCCATTTTTGATGTTGTAAGGTATGAAGATGGCCTGTGGAAGCAGCAACCGGTTCCCTACTCAGCATGCCAGAGCAGCAATTTATGGCCTAGGTTAATGAAGCTGTGCTACAGTCTCCAAATAAACACCCAGACATTGCCTTGCCTTAAACACCCATGGAGACTACCTCTTTTGTAGCAGATCATCCTGGGTGCCACATCTTTTATTTCATTCCAGATAAAGTGATTGTGTTTACATTATAAGGTCACTGGCTAGCATTTGGCATCATCCTACTGCAGTGCCTGATGCAAATGCCCTTGGGACAGTGTCCCCTTCAACTGTTCCACGCATCTGTCAAACCTTACTGAAGATCCAGAGTGGGGAAAAAATAGACATGTAGCTTTGGAAACTGTCAGTAAGATCTCTGAGCATCTGATGAAAGCATTTTTCTTTTCTGGTTTGCATCCAAGCATACTTATTTCATTTAAATGCTGGAACAAATGGGTCTGTCTGGTGCTGATCGTCAAGCACAGCTGAGCTGAGTTTGATACACAGCCCAAAGGGATGAGCAGAGAAACACAAGGGCCTTCCAACTGAAAGAACACAAAATGCTCCTTCAGAATCACAACTGCCTGGCAAACAGAGCTTACACACAATTCCACCTCACTTCTCAGTGAAGGTAAGCCACATGTTTCCTCTGTGTTATCAAAGAACAAGCATTTAGCTTCAGTCATTCAACCTCATTTACTATACATGCATATGCTGATGACTGCTACCACACAATTGCTAAGCATAGGCAGTGCACACATCATGCAACGAAGAAGATCTAAGTCATCAAGACACGGAAAAGTTCTCTTACCTTTGGGCAGTGACAAGGAAGGTAAGTGTTTCCTCTTGTCCAGACAGGTGGCTTGTGTCAAAGATTACACTGAACTCATACTGCACAAAGAAAAAGTGGCATTTAGAGACTGTTTCAAAACACATTTATTCTGAAGCTTCACCTATATCCTACTGGTCTAGCTAAAAACAAGTAGCATATTTTGATATTCTTAATAGAGCCCCCTCTACTGCATAGTAGTGAAGGTTTAACTATACAATTGCTAGGTTGTTCAAATACTACTGAATCTGATTTTTCATTGTGAGAAGGCCTTTATTAGAATTGCCACTCAAAGATATTTTGGGAGCAAATTATCTGCCAGTGGAAGAGCCTTCTAGCATTAAGAGATCATTACTGAAATTACCTCAGCACCATTGCACGCACTAACTGCTGCCAAGAAATCTTCCATGAATCTCTCATGCACAGGCATGCACAGACACCGGGAACAACCAGCAGTAGCTAAAGCACCATCCAGGCCACTAACCAAGCTGGACATAATCAGGTGTTAATTTTGAGTTGAGAATCTACTGGGTTGATCACTGTAGCACTACATTAAATATTCCACACAGCAACATTTCTGTTTAACTCCAAAGCCCAGGTGAAATGGTTTCCAAATTCATGCTAATTTCAATGGGGAAGGGAAGGGAAGGGAAGGGAAGGGAAGGGAAGGGAAGGGAAGGAACTACGTCACTCTGAAGTGAAATATTGAAATTCTTAAATTCCAGGTGATATTTTGCTATTGCAATTTTTTCCACTTGCTATTGCATTTTTTCCATTACGTTGTATATCTTTTTAAGTGTTTCAAAAGAGCATATTGCAAGCAACAAATAATATGTTAAGAAAGAAAGCAACGAAAACATGAGGTCAAATGTGGCAATTCAAACAGAAAGGATTAATTTTTAGAATTTAAATTTTGTAAGAAAATTCAGATACATTTTGTTCAGATCATCCTAAAATTATGTCTATTCTCAGTTCCTGGGTTGGTCACTGCATATTTTGATTAGTGACAGAAAGAACCTGGCTGGATTTCTAAGTATAAGAGAGTTCATCTACTACTATCCAAACAAAACCTTCTTTCAGAGCTATCAGAAAACCATAATATGAAAAATTTATTACAAAACTTTCATTGTTGTTCATACGAAAGCAGTCACAATTTAAATTGAGAGTAGGCAAAAATAAAAATACAATAAGGCAACACAAAGGAGACAGGGTCTTTTTCTAATATTCCACTAAGGTTTCGCTTGCTACAACTGTTGCAACATTTTTTCAAGAGTATTTAATTGCAACGCACAAGTTATCGCTATTGGCTGTATCTGGTGAGTACGTTTGCCCTCCCACAGCCATACAAGGCCTGGATATCTGTGTTAGAAAGCTACATAAGGTATCAGCCACAGGCATTTAACAGAGCAGTTATTCTTCCCAACACTCTTTGGAGAAAAACAGGGGAAGAAACCATCACTGCAGATGAAAATATCATGACATTACCCTAGATTTTGATCTCATGAAAGGAAATTCCACACTGCACTTGAGGAAGTCTGACTCCAGCAACTCACAGGAAATTCCCAGCTCCTCCTGTAAGAAAATAAAAAGACCACAAAATGATGGAGAAAGACTACCAAGAGATGTCATTGAGATAAAGCATCTCAGAAAATAAAACATTTCCCATCATAACGCTGTTACTCATGGTCCTGATCTCTTAGTCTCTTGGGATGAACTACAATGATAAGGGTACCAGCTCTTCTTTAATGACACAGTGGTGGTGTAGAGTAAATTAGGGGATGATCCCCTCCTCACGCTGAACCATGATGGCCTATGAGCACTGTCAGTAATACAAACTGAAAAGTTCAGAGCACTAACATAAAAGCCAGTCCATTAAAACAACAGAAATGAATCTGTTGAATAGAAAGCCTTTCATTGCTCCATAAAATAGGAGTCTAGCTCCAGGTTAGGACATTCTCATCTCCAGATCATCAGAAGACAGTTGCATGCCTTGTCTCTATGGAAAAGTTCATAACATAAAATTTTCAGAGTGAGATTCAGCTCCAGAATCTGGATGCACACCTTCAGGTGACTACCCAGAAGAGTTCTGCTAAATGATCCAGGTGCTCCCATCCTAGCAGAGCTAGAAAACTGCTAAGCAGAGCAAATGTAGGTGTTCATTCCCAAGTGAGCCAAGGAAGTGACGAGGCCCTGCTACTGAATAGATCAACACTGGAGCAGTGGTATTGAAGTATCCAACTGTAATATGAATGCCTGAATTGAGAGATATGAATCTGAAAATTAACCCAATTATGGACATCTATCTGGAAATCTCTTAGATACAGGATATATCATTTATTCAATCTATTTTAGGAATCCACAATAGTTTGTGAAACCCAAGCTCAGTCTCCTCTTGGCACATTTCCCAAATCACTCATGAGTTTTGCTTTAAATATGTACTTCAATTTAAGCATTTGCATGAGTACCATTCTCGAATGGAACAAGCACATGTTGAAGTGGCTTCCCAAAACATGGACCCAGACTATAAGCATCTCGGGGAAACGTCTCTCTTGGTTTCATGTTTTGATCTGAGCACTGCATTAGTGGTCTACAGACATTACCCTGTCTGACTGTCAGACCATTACCCGTTACTCTGACTGCATCCAGATTCTTGATCTTTCAGCTGTTTCCTTTTGTTTCCCCTCTATCTTCAAAATCATGGTTCAATTCATAGCACATGTCAATAGATGATTATATCCCTAATGTCATTTTTCTACCCTGATTTAGTTATTTGACTGGTTTCATGTGTAAAGAAAATAATCTAAGGGGAAAATCCATGCATGCTTTGAGACGGCATGAAATCACTTCAGTAGTACCCAACTGCCAGAGCAGTGGGCTCCATGTTCATTTTCTCTATGGATTTATTTCCTTGCAGTCCTCTGTATGATTCTATTTCCAACATTACAAAAGATGGCACTGCCCAGCAAATCAGCTATCTAGATTCAGCTGTACAAAGCTGTCATCTTCCTATTCTAGGTCAGATCTTCTCCTCCATTTAACAAAAAAGAGTAGAGAAAGTGCTTTATAGGTGAAGCATCTCCTTCACTTGCCTTTTCCACTCAGCGATCTGGGAACTCTTCTAGTTTTATGTGGATGATCCGGTGAATACACACTCTGAGCAGCTGCGCAACCAAATGAAAAGTTTCACAGTTGTTTTCTCTGGGAACATTCTTGGTTCTGTGTTGTTCCAACATCCCTAGCTGTCTGACTGTAGCAACCTATGAACTCTCTTTCATCATCTCTCTGTTTCTGCTCAGTCAAGAGAGATTTCTATTTACATAGCTGTCTGGTGGTGACAGTGACCAGACAGACCCAAGAGGCTGCCTCCTCTCCCCATGTCTGTATCGCTTCAGAGATGTCAAAGAACACGATAACAGAAAGAACAGTCATCTTGATCATGGAAGAAGTGCAATTCTTCTTCATTTTGCAAATTGGAGGCTGCCTGCCTCTGCAGTCCTGACAACAGGCAGGCAGATGCCAGTTGTTTATAACAGTCAGTTAAGGAAATGACAGATAAAACTGCATTGACCATTTCTATTGTCGCTGCTTGCAACAGCTTAATAGATGTGCTGAGATTGACTAGAAGGACCTTCTGACTTCATTAGCATACCATCCAGTTTAATGATTAATAAAACACTATGCACGCTGCAAAGTCAAACTGCTCAGAGCTAGGAAATAGCATAAAGAAGTTTGCTGAATCACTGGATTGGTATTCTTCACTATTTCTATACTACCTAGCAGAGTTTCTAATTTGCTTAGAAAATGCAGCCAAAGCGGATGGAAGCTTCTCTGCTGGTTACAGAACATGAATTATCCAGACAACTCTGTCTTCCTTCTGAAACATCTGACAGCATTTCATGTTTTCAGAAGAGTCAATCAGCTAAACAGCGAGCTAATTAGCTAAAGAGCTGTAGTACTACTGCATAACAAATGAAGAAACACACAGCTTAGGATGACTAACAGTCTGTTCCTCCAAACAGAAAGAAAAGTTCTTGATGACTGTAACAAGAACAATGAAACAGCTGAGTTCTAATGGTACTGAAAGAGGCACACGAGGAAGGAGCAACCCAATGGAAATCATGGAAATTCTGTAGCATAATGCTGTCATGTGCTGGGGCATTTAATCAGAGGGTGCTCGGAAATGTAAACGGCTTTATTTCGGGAGGTTCTTGTTTTGAAGAGTAAATATTCTGTGTGGCTTCATCTGACTGAGTAGTGCAGGGAGGCAATAATGATCATATTAAGATAGTATGGTAGAAATAGCAACTCAGAAATGTTGTTAAATTTAAAACTTGAAAATGAAAGAAGTTCTACAATGCTTGTGTTATTCCTGCCTCAGATCCAACTCTCAGCTTTTTCAGATATCAATTTGGTGCACCACGCTGCCTGCACCAAGGGACACCAGCTATTTTCTCCATTGGCATCTTTGACAGTACATATTTTGGTAGAAGTGGGCAGCTACTGAACATGGGAGTTCAGAGTACCTCTGACTATTGTCTGACAACACAGGATATGCACTGGAGCAATATCTCCTTATATCCTTGCCCTTAACACTGCATGCAGTTCTTATTGCCTCAAACAACTCAGATACTTAACCAGAAAAAAAGCTCAGAGACTCATTTGCTTGAGAAAGGTGAACAAAAAACATTTCAACACGAGCAAATTGTTTTGACCACACAGACGGGATGCTGGACACTGTCCTTTTGCTGACTTCACCTAGCTGATCATCCGGGGATTTAACACACAGAACAACTCCAGATTTTGCTCTTTCCCCATCAGAGATCATTACTGGACTGCATGAGAACTACATGCTTTTCAGGCTGCAAAAGGTAGGCTGTCACTAAGGAAATAGCTTGTCAGTACTAGAACAGATTGTACCAAGCAAGTCTTTGATTACATGCATTCTGGCATTTGGAAAGATTGTTTTTCCTTAGTACTTGATGGGCCCAATGTTCTGGTATAAAGGTGGGACCAGTGCCAGTTTGAGCACAGGACTCAAATATTTTAGGGATGATCCTACAGATCATTTATTAGAACCAAATCTTGCTCAAAGACAGCAGCCATTTGTGCCCCCTCTTCCTGAAACAGACTTTTTTAAACAAGATTTCTTATATACTGTTTACTCTGACTTTAAAGGGTAATTTTCAACTTCATTAACTGCCAAATCTAAGATTTAAGACAAAGGGAATGTCCTATGAAAAAGAAAAGAAAAAGAAATGCTGGTGAAAAAAAGATGAAGACTGCCTCTAGGGAGTCTTCACAGTGACATACCAACATAGTACACTTGTTATGCTTCCCCTTCCTGAGGATGGATGGCCAGATGCAGAAAGCACACATTAAACGGCACAAAGGGTGCTGAGACATCCTCAGCTGCATCTTGATAAGCAGTTTTCATACCAGAATGCACATGCATTTTTCCCTTAAGAATCTCACATAGCCGGCAATGATGACTTATTCATCAGCTGATAAAACCCTCTTCCACATCATTCATGTCATGTCCAAACAAAAACCTCCAGTCTTAAAGGAAAAATATTTCTGCCTTTCTGACCTAGCAGTTCCTGTACTCCCATCTGTTTCCATTTTTTCCCATCCTTAGGGTTATTCATCTCTTCTCAATGAAAAAGCAACTCTTCTCTGACTTCACATCATCATCCCCAGCCCAGAGTCAATCACACACTCTCCAACCTGTTCCCACCCCCATCCAAGACTTGCTGCAAGCCTGACACCTCAAGCGACTCCTCATCTAATCTCCCCCAGCCTGTTAACTCCCCTTCAGCACCCAGACCTTGATTTATTTGACAGCTCTTCTACCAGATTATGACTATCAGCAAAAGCAAACAAGTGTAAAAGTATGGGTCACTTGTGTTGTATTTTGCACTTAGAGCTTTCTAACGTTCCTTTATTGCCTGCCAGCTCTCCACTCTCCTAAGCATACAAGATACTGGTAGATATTACAACTTCCATGTCAGCATGAAGCTGCACCAGAAAAATACTCAACTTGGAGAACCTGGCAAAATGATGTCCTGGATATGGCTCTGATTTTATTTTTATTTTTTAAAGTTGTATGCATTTATGCACTTTTGGGAAGTTTAGTACTATTCTGAACACTGTTGATTATCTGTGCCAGAGATGACCCAATCCTCTTATTCTGCCCTCTGATGAGCTGTTATGGTTAAAATGGGTTAAAATCACTAATGAAAGATACTGAAAATATCCTTGTTGCAAATTGTTAGGATAATTTGTATACATTCTTAGGAGAAAGGAAAAAAAAAGAAAAATTTGCTATATAACATACCTAAGAGCAGTTTATCTTTCTGTTTCCTCAGAAATACTCAAATAAAAACCTGTTTTGTTGTTGTTTAGTTGGAAAAATGCTTCTATAGATCCTAGCTACCATTACTCCGGAAGGGTGGAGAAACTGTCCTGGAAGCTTTGATAACATGTTGACAGAACACTCATTTTGAAGATGCTGAGAATTTGTTTAACTCGTTCTGTTTTGCGATGCTGCTGCAGCTTTTCCAAAGAGCACAAAAGTACATACTGAGAAATCCTGCTCTTGTTGCCAGGGCGCATGCTCTTGTTATTACTTTACCTGTTCTGTGACACCTGTCTGAGAATCATCATAGCTGACCCCACAGGGGACCACAAAGAGCATCCTCATCTGAGAGGTCCTACAACAAGTATTGAAGGAAACAGCACTAAGGAGGGCTACCTGCTCTCCTACAGTATGCTAAACCTCCAAAGTTAGATACTACATACTCAGTATGTACTCTCCAGTACACATTTTACAGTTCACTCTCCACACTAGTTATGTGAAAACATAAGTAACCTGACTTGTGCACCAGTTAGAAGCTTACAGCAGACACTAGGAAAAACGTTTTGCTAAATCTGTACTTTTTTTTATATGTATAATCAACATGGACTCCGTCTTGAAGAACATACTCATGTCTCAATAATTTCAACTTACAGATTGGAATTTCGGTGAACACTGACATTTTTCCAAGTAAAAGTTTAGATGAAATCTGAACCTTCTGTTCCACTGAAGAGGACAATTACATAGACCTGAACTGCATTTTAAAAGCTTCTCACTTTCAGGAGATATCACTGAACATATGTCTGTGTCTGATCACAGCTGGTTGCTGCACATTGAGCCAGCCTGGGCTGCTGCTTGGTGACCCTGCACACAGCAGGGGGTTGGAACTGGATGATCATTGTGGTCCTTTTCAACCCAGGCCATTCTATGATTCTGTGATTTTAAAACAAACATCTCTAAGGTGAGGAACCTAAAATAAAGATCACCTCTCCTATGATACTTGAGGTGACTTTTTCTAATAACCCTTCCAAATCTTGGGTTAAGTCCTTCGGTTGCACTTCAGTAACCTTCCCCCTTGCTCCCTGTGTGTTTCCCAAAGGTTATGAGAGCATAATTTTTATTTTGATCCTGCCCTTAGCTCTCCCTGCTTCCCAATCCTCTTAACGCCTTCACTGCGGCTTCAAGGATATAAATATTTGTAAATTCATTTAACAGCCACATGAGTACACTGATGCACTTTCTTTCCATAGCAACAAAGGTCACCAAATAATGTGGGTCACAGCTACCCACATGTACAAAGCAATTAGGAAAGTCTCTGTTCCTGAAACCTTCGGGATTTTCTCAATAAAAAGACTGGCCCAGGCTGAATTTCCCTGTGAATGTTACCAATTTTGGTAACCTTGTCTTGGTGGTTCGTGAGGGTGAATGGTGATAGGACAAGGGGGAATGGTTTTAAACTGAGACAGGGAAGGTTTAGGTTGGATATAAGGAGGAAGTTTTTCCCCCAGAGGTTGGTGAGGCACTGGAACAGGTTGCCCAAGGAGGCTGTGGATGCCCCATCCCTGCAGGCATTCAAGGCCAGGCTGGATGTGGCTCTGGGCAGCCTGGGCTGCTGGTTGGCGACGTGCACACAGCAGGGGTTGGAACTGGATGAGCATTGTGCTCCTTTGCAACCCAGGCCGTTCTGTGATTCTATGATTTTAAAACTGCAGGAACAGAAGGTGGTTTTTACTGGTATTGTTCATATAACTCTTCCTGGCACTGCATCATAATTTAAGCAGAAGATTCCTGCCACGATGGTCTGATTTACAGCAAATTCCTCTTAGAAGTTACTCATTATGGTTCCTAAATGCTCTTTGTGTCTCTGTCCCATTTGTACAACTAGCAGCTAGTGCCTGCTTTTGCCTCTTCGTTGTCTTAGACTTTCTGAATTTAAAACGAATATTTCATTTATGATTCCTGGGCCTGACTGCCACGTACTGACCTTCCCCAACTCACTCAGGTCCTAGTGGATGCTGAAAGCATCAGTAACTCACATTTAAAAGTCTCACTACCTAACAGACCGAGGTCAGAAGTTTTGGAGTTTGAGTCCCTATTCCCATGGGAAGGCCATGAGGCTTCTCATGAGCTCCAAGCATATAATTTGGCCTGGGAAAAAGACCCTATTACTGGCAGCAGCTTTCAGAATGGTTGGCAGCAGTCCAGTACAGGTGGTCACTGCTTTAAAAGCCATCAAAAACAAAATTCTCACATGCACTTCTGTGAGTTTTGCTCTCAGAGCAAAAGCCTCTTGAGTTTTATTCCATTTTTTGGTGCATGGTTAATTCAATAGCTTCAAGCAACTTCTGAGCCTCGTCTTCAGAAACTCTTCTATGTGCACTTCTTCACTCACCAAAGCAAAATGTGCAACAAGGAGCCACAGAAATAAGATTTATTTCTATCATTAATTTTGTTTTTAAGCTCTGTTTTCCAAGCTTCATAAGATTATTCTGTTTTAAATTATTTCCAAATATTGGTGGAATGCAAGCAACAATGTGAATAATGTGAAGGACAATTCAACATCAAATCAGGGGCAGTGGCAGCTATTATATGTAAGTTACTGTTAATCATTGCATGTTAGGAAAAATATTACAGAAAAGAAAATAGAGATTAAACACAGACTTACTCTGTGTATGTCTCTGTGTACTTACTCTGAGTGTATGTCATGAACCTGACATCTATTTACTCCCCTGACTGTAATGACTGAAGAACACCGGACAGGCAATCTAATTATACAACAGAATGAAAAGATTTTTTTGTGTGTTGCAAGGGTCTGTTTTAAAGGCACCACGGGGACTCCGAGTTTTCCTTCACACAGATACTTCCAACACACGGATATTCCCCAGTAAATTAAGTCAGCAAATGTGATGTACAGAAATTCTGCAGCTGTACAAACTGCTGTTTCATTGGCAGAGACCCTTGTCATGCTCGTGCTTGCATGAGCAAGCAAAATTACATTACCCCAACTACGCTGACGGGCACACAACCAAACACACACACACAAAGCTGGAAGACCAGGGTGTCTAGACCTCTAATTCCGATAGTGAATCAATTCTTTGATTCATTAACAGAAAACAAGTTTGAAAGGTGATGGAGGAACCTCTTCAGTTGTTTCAGGAAGAAGAACAAGAGGGGAAAAAACAGTTTGCTTTGGCTTCAGAGAGAGATTTCCTGCCCTATTCCATGATCTCATTAGTGAATGATGCAGGCACACCCCACCCCCAAGCACAGAAAGCCTGGCTTGAAACATCTTGGATTTGCTGCTTATTTTGCAAAAACAACTATTTCTATATAATTAATTAGAGCCTCCCTCCTCTTTCCTCTCCTCCCTGGATGGAACCTATTTATAGACCATGAGATCACCAATCCCAACCAGTACAGAAAATCTTTGAGGAAAAAAAGGAGAGAAAAACAAAAGCTTTTCTATTTGCTGGATATTCCCAGCATTCTCATCTTTCCTCCTTCTCTCACATGGCATACATATTAACTGGAGAACAGATACTACAGCAGATTTTTAAAGCACGCCATCTCAGAGGTTTTTGAACAAGTCAATAAAACTGGTTGTGGTTTTGCAGCTTTTCTCTTTATAGGACCTGCAGGGCAGGTGGTGAAGCTGTAAGGAGAAAGGGGGATTTATTGCCAACCTGAGAAGTTTCATCTCCTTTGCTCTCACGCTGCATCGGCTTCCACTACACAAGCTCTACCGTTCTCTTCCCCATAACAGGTGAGAACTGCTAATCTTCACTTCTACAGAGGGAAAAATAATAAGGTACATCGCCAAGACCTACTGTCCCCTGTAACTATTAGGTCAGTTGTCATGCATCCATTATGAGGTTGACTATATTTCAGCCAAGCTGCTCCTTACCCTTTTTCCCATGTGCTGATGTCCAGCCACACTTACTCAGGAAGCAACCAGGAACAGCTTAAAGGTCAGGCTTCCACCTGCCCACACAGCAACTTTCATCCCATCAAGCGATACCCAGCTCATGCCAGAGAATATTAGCAATATGAAGAATGCTAGTTCAATTTGGGCACAAAAGACTAAGGGATATAGAGACTGTTATTTAGGATAAACTGAGTGCATGCCCTGGAAGGAGAAGATGGTAGCCTATTTCTACAGCAGCAGGTGAATTGCCCACAGTGCCCACTGTGGAACTGCCCAGATGAGTAAAGGCTGGAGACACCACACCTTCCCTGCAATCTCCTTACTGTGTTTCAGGATAGAGATGAGAGCCTAATTCTTGCCTTTATAGCCTTTCAGACAGTGGCAGAAAAGTAGCAGTAACAGAAAATAGTTCTCACCACAGCAAATATGTCTTTGTTGGAATATGGCCGTTAATGACAAGATTGCATTTCTCCTCTCCCCAGCAGCAATTAGTATCTTAGAAGTTACATCATTGCTGACATCATCAGTCTAGGAACTTGTGCTGGGGCTCCGGCCCCTGCAGCCATATCCATGCCCCAAGGACCATGAGTTACCTCACACTTGGCATCCCCACTGAATTTCTCAGCACAGGGTCTGCTGGTTCAGTCAGGATAATCTCAGGCTCCTGATTAAGCCTTTCTAACTCCTGAACATGACCCAAAACAAATGTTTTCCCAGGGCCAGAAAGTTAGAGCTGCCTTTCCTCCCCATCTCCATGTGGCTCACTTTCCTGTTGGAAAAGGAACCACCGGAGCTGAAAAGGTGCAAGGGAGACAGATGTGTAGTGGCCAGCAGTTACCAGACTGGAGGTACTGGAACTGCCAAGAGGAAGCCTCCCACTGTGCCATTTCCCAGGCACTCTGCTGATCTGTAGGACCATGCAGTTTTGAGAGCTTCACCTAGCTATTTCATGCAAAAGCTCCTTGCTTTTAATGCTCAGCTCAAGGGGTGGCTTTGGGATGTAATCTGTGAAAGAAGGATCAGAGAAACATTGGAGTAAGGTCAGTACCTGGTGGCAGTTCATTCATTTTCTACAAAAGTAAACAAAACAAAACAAAACATTTAAGCTGTTCCCCACAAAAACATCCCCCATACACCTGAAAGCCTGAGGATGCAACCAATGAACACATCCAAAGAGATAAGGGGACAGTGATTTAAAGGGGAAACCGTCATCTTTAGGTAAGACCTGCTAAGCTATTCTGCCCTAGCTGGAGAAGGATTAGGGACTACAGGATTCCAAACTTGATCAAGTGCTGTTACAAGTATTTATACTAACAACTTATTCATATTGTACCGTTTTTTATACAAATTCAACTTCAATTTTCCATACACACTCACACATACATGCACATACACATTGCTCCATTTATTAGGAAGGCACAAGGTGAAATAAAACATTGTGTACTTGCAGCCAAGCAAAAGAAACTATTTCCTACAGCCAAAGCCAATAATACACACAATCCACAAATAACCCAGACCCAGACACTTCACCACAGGTATTTTGTACCCACACCTTATTACCATCAATAGATATCATCGTTGAAGGGCCAAACACGTGCATATAATGTGTACATTTGCAGGGGTCTTTCAGAAGACTGTGATACACACTGTTTACTTCTGCATGAGTTTTCCAATTTGGCATTGGAGGGGACGGCAAACATCACTTCTCATGTGAATTCTAATCACACAGATCATTTAATATTCTTATCTTTCAGGCTCAGGGACATGGGCTGCACAGCCAGTTTTGCTTAGCTGCAGACAAAGGGGCCACTGCTCTCTCCTCAGTGCACCTGAATTACAGAGACAACTGACCAGGCCCATCTCTGCTATAGAGCCCTCATAGAAAAGGGAAATGACAAAGGGAGCAGCACTGCAAATGGGTGTCCAAGATTAGCAACAGGGGAATAAGGATGGGAGCAGATGAAGCCATAGTCAGTTCAACTAGTGCTTGATTCACTAGCTGCTGTCTTATGTAGCTAGCCTGGCAGACAAATCTTTTGTTGCCTTCTCTTGAAATAATGTTTTTCTTTTATTCCAAGAGAAGCAGAGTTGTCCCTTTTGAGAGCACCTGGCATCACAGACTTCTATGATGCGAGCAGCAACTAAAGGACAATGAAAAAACAGGAATAAATTGGCAGGAAAGCACCCTGGCCAGCTGTACCTCCACCATATGAAAGGCGAATGGAAAATGGGCTGAGCAACCTCCTCTCCATTTGGAGCACTGCTTTGGGTGCTGTTGTCAAGCAAGATACCAGTGCAGGCTACAGGTGCTCCAGTATCAAGAACAATCCTTGAGATATCAATACAGACAAATGCAAAGCTGGAAACAGCCTAAACCTCATCCCATCTCAATCTGCTCCATGTACTTGCACTTTATTTTATAATTGGTACCTTTACACAACAATTCTCTGAAGCAACCAGAGGCTGATATGTAGACAATTCTAAACTGTAAGCCAACTGTGACTGGAACTTCAGTATATACTACTACTTGGAAGATACAGATAAGATTTTACAAGGATGAATTCAAGATATGTTTGCTTCCTCTCATCTTAAAAAATAAACTTGCAAAAGGTAATCTAGTGCACGACTGCCAGTGTTAAGAATCATTTCTTCAAGTTAAAGATTTTGTGAAAAGAAAAAAAAAACACAGAGCAAGTGATATCATCTGGACTTGGGCAAAGCATTCAATGCTGTCCTGCTGACATCTCTAAACAGGAAAGATGTGGATCTGATCTGCAGATCAGAACTAACTGGCTTGTCATACTCAGACTTGTTGTCAGTAACTTGATGTCCAGGCAGAGACCAGTGACGAGTAGTATTCCTCAGCTGCTGGCATTGGGACTGATACCACTTAACAGCTTTGTGGTAACATGGACATGTTACCATGGATCTGAGTGCACCCTCAGCAAATTTGCAGACAGTACCACTCTGCATGGTGTGGTCGACACAATGAAGGGAAGGGATGCCATCCAAAGAGTCCTGGACAGGCTTGAGAGGTGGGTCCATGCAAACATAAGGAAGTTAATCAAGATCAAGCACAATGCCCTGCAGCTGGGTTATGGCAATCCCAAACATGAATACAGGCTAGGCAGAGAATGGATTGAGAGCAGACCTGAGAACTCTACAGAGTGCTGGCTGATGAAAAGTCAGTAGTTGGTAACACACCAGCAGTTCAGAAAGCCAGCCATATCATGGGCTGCTACAAAAGGGGTGGCCAGCAGGGTGATGGATGTGACTGTCTTCCTCTACTCTGCCCTCACAAGGTGCCACCTGAAGTACCAAGGCCATGAACACATTGGAACAGGTGTAGAGGAAGGCCACGAAGATGACCAGAGGACTGGAGCACTTCTTATGAAGATAGGCTGACAGTTGGGGCTGTTCCACCTGGAGAAGAGAAGGTTCTAGGAGGACCTTTTAGCAACCTTCCAGTTCTTATATGGGGCCCATAAGAAAGCTGGAAATGCACCCCTGTCATGGAATTATCTGAATCTATCTGTGTCTGTGACAGAGGAGCAGCAAGCCCACCAGCCCAAAAGAGAAACGGGAAGGGTACAGAGATGAGAGCTGGACCCAAGAACAGAACAGCGGCAATGATCTGAGGAGGAAGCTCAATTTACTAAATATGATATCGGAATGCAAGGTAACATACTATAATAACAACATAATTGGAATTGAGGCTAATAAATCAAACAAAATGAGAGAGAGAGAGACTGTCTGAAACCTAAGGCCTTACTCTGAACTGAAGACAAAAGAGCTGGGTAGCACACCTACACAGTGCCATGTGGGACACCTACAGAGTCCCATGGCTCGTGGGTCTTCCCCTCTGAATGCAAAGTCTGGGATATGCAGTTCTTCCTCTCTTCTGAGAACCAGATATTTGGAAAGCTGTCAGTCCACAGAACTGGAGTATTAACTCTAATTCCCCAAGCTTTACATGATGTTATGATGCGAAATACTAATAGCAAAAATCATAAAACTGTGATAACCCTTATCAGGGAGTGCAGTGATAGGATGAAAGATAATGGCTGGTTGTTTGTTTGTTTTTTTTTTAATTTGTTTTTAATTTTCTTTTAGAGGATAAGTTTATATCAGGAAGAAATTTTTCACTATAAGGATGGTGAGGCATTGAAACAGATTCCCAGACTAGCTGTGGGCGCCCTATTCAAGGAAGTGTTCAAGGCCAGGTTAGATGTGGCTTCAGGCAACCTGGTCTAATTCCTGCCCACAGCAGGGGTATTGGAACTGGACGATCTTTAAGGTCCCTTCCAACCCAAACCATTCTATGATCCTGTGAAAATGAGACTTAGATGCCAGGAAACACATGAAAAATGGAGACTTCGATGCAGGAAAAATTCCCTGATCTCCAAAACACTCAAATCTTTGTGTACAGAATTGTTACAAAACAGTGCCCATTTCATAACCAGTTTTCAAACCAACATAAAACCTTTGCTTATAAAAATGTGAAGATGCAGCTTTTGACCATTCCCCTTGTCCTGTCACCATCCACCCTCACAAACAGCCGTTCCCCCTCCTGTTTATCCGCTCCCTCCAAGCACTGAAGGCCACCATGAGGTCTCCCCGCAGCCTTCTCTTCTCCAAGCTGAACAAGCCCAGTTCCCTCAACCTTTCCTCACACAGAGCTGCTCCAGCCCTCTGCTCATCTCAGTGCCTCCTCTGGCCCCGCTCCCAGAGCTCCACATCCTTCCTGTGCTGGGGGCCCCAGGCCTGGACGCAGCGCTGCAGATGGGGCCTCACAAGAGCCGAGCAGAGGGGGACGATCACCTCCCTCTCCTGCTGGCCGCCCCTTTTTCATGCAGCCCAGAACACAGCTGGCCTTCCGGGCTGCAGGCGCACACTGCTGCCTCATGGCCAGATTCTCGCCCACCAGGACCCCAAGTCCTTCTGCGCAGGGCTGCTCCCAAGGAGTTCTTCTCCTAGTTTGCACATATGCCTGGAACTGCCCCAACCGAAGTGCAGCACCCTGCACTTGGCCTTGCTGAATCTCATTAAATTCACATGGGCCCACTTCTCCAGCCTGCCCCGGTTCCTCTGGATGCTTCCCTTCCATCCAATGTATCGACTGCACCCCTCAGCATGGTGTCACCTGCAGACTTGGTGAGGTTGCACTCGATGTCATCATCTGTGTCACTGATGAAGATGTTGAAGAGCACCGGTCCAAGACCGACCCCTGTGGGACACCGCTTGTGACCGGCCTCCACCCTGACACAGAACCATGGATCACAACCCTTTGGCTGCATCCAGCCAGCCAATTATTAATCCATCAAACAGCCCATCCTTCAAATCCATACCTTTCCAATTTAGAGAGAAGAACTACAGAAAATTTGTAGGATTAAATATGTAGATACAAGGCAGTTATCTAGCAAATGAAGTTCTCCTTAGTGTCCAAAAGAAGGCACGCCCAGAATTACACACTGGCATGACTTTATGTTATTCATATCATTACATGCATAACCAATCTACATATGCTTTTTAACCTGCCAGCAGTGCACTTCATTTGATTACACATTTATTTTGAATAATTGTGGATGACAACCTGTCTTGTTGTGGATTAGATTATTCCTTCATGACCTGTGCATAATAACACTGAAATAAGCTTCATATCAGTAACACATTCTCATGTACATGAGCGCGTACTCTTCAACAGCCCAAGCAAAACACAGGGACAGGAAAGTCATTAGGAGGAGAAAGGACCCTGGAGTAAGCTTTCCTCCATCCTGACTACACAGCTAGATGTTACATGTGCACACACATGCATCTCACACTATGGAATCACAGTTGCCTGGCAACAGCAGCAGGAGAGTTGTTTTTTCCAATACTACAGATAACTCGTGGGTTGTAACATTATTATTTTTCAGTAACAAAAACAAATATTTAAAAACATGCTTCTCAAAATGAGAAACAGAAAAAAAACACAAGGTGGCAGAAACCACAGAATGAACATTCATTTCCTAGAGGTATTTTTGAAAGCACAGATAATATATGCCCACATGAGGAATCTCCTGTGTGTAGGCCATCAATTATACTGAATATTAGCGTATTCAACTGCAATACAGCTATTCCCTCTTGGAGTTATAATGAAAAGCTTAAATTGAGAGCAAGGTCAGGAAATAAATTCAAATGTCATCAATTAAACACAGTTCAACAAAAAAGCAAGTGGAAAAGCTTACTACTAAAAAAAAAAAATAGATTAAAAACAAGTTGTAATAATAAAAAAAGCTTTTTTCCCCTTCTTTGGTGGTAATTCTCTAGTGCAAAAAATACTGTTAAGGTAATAACAGTAATAATGAGTTTGGCATTTGAGCATTTTACTGGAATTAATAAACCTTACCTCAGCCTACCTCAGTCACCAAAATGCAATGCCAAACCAAATGCCTTTTGAAAACACACACAGGGCTTTGGTCACGCAGAAACCCAAATGCAAGGCACACCAGGACTTTTTCCACAGAAGAAACTGATGACATGATAAATACTGTATTATCTAGTGGCACTGATGAAATGCAAAGATATAAATCATTACCTTCTGCACTGGGACATTGAAAAGTTGTAGAATTGTCTTTGTTGTTGTTTGTTTGCTTGTTTTAGGAAAAAACAAAAGCTTAGCAGTAAGGCTGAGATCAGGATGATCCTGGCTGAACACAAGACCGAGCAAATGCTGCTCAAGGAGGGACATGCTGAGAGGAGGGAGCCAACCTTGCCTCATTCTTTAAAAGAAATCAAGCTCTTCTGAGTGTATTTGAAGGAAGAAAAAAGAATGAACAGAAAGAGGGAAAGGAAACAATGCAAAAAAAAAAAAAAAAATTAAAAACAAATAACGGCTGGAACTTGCCTTTTACACCGGAATCAATCAGGAGATTCCATCAATTCATAGGAGAGTCAGAAAAACATAGCACTGGCACCAAGCCAAAGCTGCTCACTGCTTAGGTGCAAACACAAATCCCTCAGCTTAGAAGATTTTCAGCTTAGAAGCCTTTACACCTTACTAATCTTTTTGACTGCAAATAAAATAAAGTTGTTTTTCGTTTGTTTGGCTGGTTGTTGGTAGTTTTGTTTGTGCTGTTGTTGCATGGGTGTTTTGTTTTTTTTCTTTAAAGTCGTTCTTTGCACATCTTTAGAAAAACTGACTGCAGTATCATGCCTTGTGCTTATTGAGAATAATTCAAGAGGGGTTTTTTCAATAGATCCTCTTAGCATCACGGGAGAAATCTGAACAACTAGATTAAAGACAGCAATCACCACCACTTCCTGCCACAGAACTTGGCAACTTGAATGTATATATTTACACAATTCTATGGGATTTTCTGCTCAGGGTATCAGTTATCTTCTGGCACCATCTTGATCCGCCTGTCTCAGAAGTGATGAAAGGAAACTCCTAGAGGAACAGAATTGACCTCTCATACCAGAAAATCAATAGACTGAAACTTCAAGTTACAACAAAAACAACTCCCATGCTCAACAACCTCATTCTGCAATTACAGCCACTAAAAGCTGAGGAAATTCTTCCTTACTTTTGTATGTGGCACTCCAGCTTGTGGGACCTTATTTATCATCAGCAGGCTCTGCTATAGCAGAGGCAGCAGGCTGCCTTCCGGCCTCTAAAAAAAGTGAATTCACAGAAGTGTATTCATCCACATCGCTCTTCTTCCTTCAGAAAACCATTCCCCTTCTAGGTTCATGGGGAGAACAGGGCTAGGCAGTCAAATAAAACCTCCCTTAATTGGAACCACACAGATTATCCCAGGCTATTCCCCCAAACCCCTACTTTTACATCCAATTATATACGGAAATAGTCACATTAACAGTCATGATGAGCTACTTCCAGGGTAATCACTTTCCTCATCACAAAACCCAGAGCACAGCCCAATTTGATCAGCAGAAAACTTCCCAGTGTATCTGGCATGTTACTCCAGCACCACTGAGTCTTCAGAAGCAAATGTCTGACTACAGCCTACTGTTTTAAGGTGCTACAAGGTGTTTTAAAACGAATAAACCTCCCCTATTCTCACATACATTAACGCCACCTTTTGATATCACAGAACAATTTTTCACTCTAACCTCACCCAAAAGAAACACACACGTCATGAAAGGTATTCTATTCTTGAATTTGGAACTTCTGCTGCTTCCTGCGGATACGTATTTGATGATTCTCTACATCAAGTCATTTTTCAAGACAAATAGCTTAAGACTGCAAAAACTCGGATCTTCAAAGCCAGCTGGAGTTAGTCACATCCAGTTTTGCAAGGCCTGAGGGTTTTGGAAATGTACATGTTATCAACCTTTAATCTGATTTTTAAGTGTTAAGCTGCTCCTGAAAATAGGATTTAAACGATCAAACTCACATTGGTTCTTCCAGCACTAAACAGAACAAGATCTACATTCCTGCAAAATCATGACTTCTGAATCATTCCAATAGGGATTGTGCTAACAGACTTGGGGGATTTTGTATTCTATTCATTGAGCTAATTTGTTGGGAAAAAATAACTAAGATTTATTTCAAATACACACAGTAAGAGGAAAATTTACAGGACTATCAGTACTAGTTACACAACTAAATCCAGTGCAGCAAATGTCTTCAGTCACTATGCGAGTGATATGTGAATCTCTAAAGGAAAGTCTGGATCAGAAGCTTAGCCTTCAATTCTTACCTGCTAAGACTAGGGGATAGCAAACACATCCAGTAATCTCTGCCCTGATAAAAATGTTACTTCTTAGTTAGCCTTAACAAAGCATGAAAGTTAAGCTTTTAGATCAGATGATGGGCAAATTTTTCATTGAGAGTGTGGCGAGGAGCTGGAAGAGCTGCCCAGAAAAGCTGTGGGTGTCCCATCCCTGTAGGTGTTCAAGGCCAGGATGGATGGGGCTCTGGGTAAGCTGACCTAGTGGTTGGCAACCCTACACGCAGCAGGGAGGTTGGAACTAGATGATCACTGAGAGCCCTTCCAACTCAAGCCATTCTATGATTCTAAAGTTTTCAATACATATTCATAGAAAAAAGAAAATTACAAGGGTTGTTCCGAAAGTAATGCCTCCTGTTTTATTATGTTGGCACAAGATGTCAGAGGTGGATGTTGGTAGTACAGCAGTAAAGGTTGAACCTTCCCACCAACATTCCTTTACATTCTGTTGTTGCGTGACAGACAGCAACAGAGGGGCAGTTTGACAAAAAGGTGTCTAACACGGAACTGTGTATGAAGCAAAGGTATAGAACTGATTTCCTCCATTGGCATTGATTGATGCTTGCTGAACATTCATGGGGACCAAACAGTGGGTGTCAGCACAGTGAGGTGGTAGGTGGTTCATTTCAGCAGTGCAGGCAATGATATGAAAGACCAGTCACATTCCAGACAACCACGCACAGCTGTCACACCACAAAATAAAGAGCTACTTCGTGCCAGTGACTAAGCTGAAGACTCAAATTTCCACTCAGGCCAACACGATAATGCCAGGCCCCATATCATTCTAAAGACCGTGGAGCACATTGCCAGTCTTGGCTGGACTGCCCTACCACACCCACTATACTGTCTGGATTTGGCACATTCTGATTTCCATCTGGTTGGGATGATGAAAGCTGGGGCTGTATGGGCAACATTTTCCTAACAACATCATCACAGTAGCTGTGAAACAGTCGATGACCTCCACTGACTCAGACATTTATAAGCACAGCAAAGAATCTTAGAATCATAGAATGGCTTAGGATGGAAGGGACCTTAAAGGTCATCTATTTCCAACTCCTGCAATGTGGACTGGGGTGCCAACCACTAGCTCAGGTTGCCCAGGGCCCAAATCTTGGATGCCTCCAGGGATGGGGCATTTTTGGACAACCTTCTCCAGTGCCACATTCACGTTCTGTGTGGGACCTTGTTCCTCACTGGAAAAAATACATAGCTAATGGCAGTGACAGCACTGAGAAATAGTGCTGAGAACAGGCTCTACCAAACAGTGCTATTGTGCTCTTTGTACCTGCTACAGTTTCAGTGGAAATAAATCACAGAACTGTAGAATCACAGAATCACCAAGGTTGGAAAAGGTCTCCAAGACCATCTAGTCCAACCATCCACTTCCCTTCCAATGTTTTCCCACTAAAACATGTCCCCTGGTACAACATCTAAATATTTCTTGAACACCTCCAGAAACAGTGACTCAACCACTTCCCTGGGCAGCCAGTTCCAGTGCCTGACCATGCTTTCTTTCAGAGAAGAAATTTTTCCTAATTCACAGAATCACAGAATTGTAGGGGTTGGAAGGGACCTCCAGAGCTCATCGTGTCCAACCCCCTGCCAAAGCAGGTTCCCTACAGCAGGTCGCACAGGTCGGCATCCAGGCAGGTCTTGGACATCTCCAGAGAAGGAGACTCCACAACCTCCCTCCTTCTATCACTTACATGGGAGAAGATGCTGAACCCCACCATGCCACAGTCTCCTTTCAGGTAGTTGTAGAGAGCTCCCCTGAGCCTCCTCTTCTCTAGACTAAACAATCCCAGCTCCCTAAATGCACCTCATAAGACCCGTGTTCCAGACCCCCACCAGCTCCACTGCCCTTCTCTGGACATGCTCCAAGGCCTTGATGTCCTCCTCATAGTGAGAGGCAATACATGAGGCATTACTTCCAAAGCAACCTATGTAAAATAAGCAATGAAGTCAGACAGCTTGAATTGCGAGCATTTTTTCTTCTCAGTCAAGAAATTAGACAGTTGTACTCAAGGATGCACCCCAGCACAACAAGTAAGCATTAGATTCACAGGAGCATGGAAGCACCACGTGAAGATGACTGCTATTCTGCTCACACTTCTGAATTCTGGCAATAAAAGCTCTCCTGGCCAAAGGGTTACCATCCCTTCACATATGTGATGTATTGCTTGGACAGCCTTACAGGCATGCTTGTGTCAGCGCAGAGCTTACAGTTTCCACACCACTTGGGATTGCTCTCCTGACACCCCAGCAGAGGGGATGACAAGAGCAACTCCAGCTCACTCCATACAACATCAACTAGCTTAACTCAAACCACTAATTTAAGAGGTTACTGCTAACCAGCTAGCTTCTGTGCCAGTGGACCTAAAGGAGCAATAACCACTGGAAAAGAGATATTAAGAATACCCAGGATCTGTGGTGTCTTCCACTGGCACAAGTGGATCTAAAAGAAAGCATGAGTCCTAGGCTTTTGGGCTCTATCAGAATCCTACTCTGACAGGACCCTTAGAAAGTATGAGCAGCATGGGCAACTAGTGTAAGAGAATTTCCAAATTGGAAAAAAATTAAATTCTTCCTGCGTGCACAGCTTTTCTGGGCTCTCTTTGTCAGGAGATGGAAGCAAGCGCTCAAACAGCCAGATTAGGATTGTACCTGACCTGCCTGCTAACCCAGACAAGGCACCGCACTACTTGTCAGAAGAGAAACCACAGAGCCCATCAGCAGCGTGACTCGGGTTATCACTGTATTCATAATGAGCACCAAGGTTTCAGATGCACACAGAGGAATTACAAGAAATTCATACATTCTAGGAAGCCATAACCTTGCAGCTCTCTCTGCCCTGGGCCCAGCCCCACAAATTTCATCCAGCTGTTGCTGGTGAAAGCTGTTGTGAGAAGCAGCAGGAGTGCTAACACAGCTGGCTCTGGATGCTGGGAGCATGCCTGAAAACAGAAATAAACCATGGTTGGGAATGACAGTCAGCAGCAGGACTTCCTGACCTCCTCTCTCTTTAACCCTGAGATGTTCCCTCTGGCTCTCATAGAGAACTTCAGGAGCAGCCAGAGATTAATGCCACAGATACTGGGTTATATTTGTTGGTTATATTATTATTATTATTATGTTACATACATTGTTTTTATACCATTGGGATACAACCTCCTGAACTGATTTCATAAAGATAAGGCCCTGCCTACATTCACACCCAAACTCAGCTCCTTGATGATGTGCTTCCATTGCTCTCCCTGCACTCACCTGATACCCTTGGGAAGCCCATTCATCACGCTGAACCTGAAGAATATCCACTCCCTAAAAAGGAGGGGAAAAGGCTGTATCATGAGAGCAGGTGCAGAAGAATGGAATTTTGCCTTTCAGTGGTGGCTGCTATATCAGCCTACCTGGGAAATCTCTGACAAGGGCCAGCTGCCAGAAAGCTTATGGTGTTTTCTCTGCAACTATACTAAAAATACCCTTCTGCTCCAAGCAGCAGCTAATAAATGGTTAATAAGGAGCTTATTTCTGAGCATTTCCAGCAAAACTTCACAAGTCAGATGGCAATTCCAATAGATGCAAAATGATGTCAAAATCAGAAGTGATAGCTTGTTATTCCTTTCCCAGACTCCATAGCACACAAACAGAATTCTGCATTCTACACAGAAGTGGCAACAACACATCTGTTAAGTGGGTTTTTCAGGCTCTGAAGTAGCATTCTTGGAGTTGAATTGTGATTATGGGACAATGAACTTTAAGATTAAAAAAAAAAATTAATTAGCAAATCTACTGTACACAGAAGAGATGGCCAATCTGCATCAACATTGCTTAAAAAAAGCCAAAGGGAACAGGTGAGATGTCCAACTCCTTCCCTTTTAATACCAAAAAAAAAAAGAGGGGGGGGTGGGGAAAGCAATTACATGTCTTCGTATTTCAAAAGGAACATTTATTTTAGTGGACACCTCCTGAAATTGACTACACTGCAATCCTCCCATGCACCTGTAAGAAACACCACTTCTTGCTGTATCTGAACTGTAAATCTTGCACAGGAGGAGTTACGCTGATGGTCAAACTTTGGCAGACTCCTGAAAAGAAACCCAGGCTTTGCTCAGCCTTGAGAGAACTTTTTTTTTTTTTTTTTCCTGACATCATTTAATAAAAAGAAAAAAAAAAGAAAAAAAAATATTATATCTGGCTTCTAAAATCTCAGTTTAATTCCACTGCATTAGAAAGAATTGAAAAATTACATGGATGTTGTTACTTTCATACGACACTACATGTTTAATGAAACCACACTGAATGGAAAATAGTTTGCACATTTAGCTACTGGAGGTTAAACCCACACTGTACGTTAAGAATTCAGGAATTTCACCACTTTGCTGCTCTGTCGTTAGGTGCTCATTTCTCCAGAACAGTCTCTTCCTGTATTCAAAAAGGGTGAGGGGTGCCTCGAGTGCAGGATGGTAACGCTCCTGTGATAACAGCTCCTTAAGGAGGGCAGCAGTGACAACACAAGTGAGACCACCACAGGGTGGGCAGGGATGAGAAGCTGTCCTCTGGAGCCCACACCACGTACTGAGCCACGGGAGGAGGGCTGCCTGTCAGATGCTATGGAAAGAAAATGCTGGGCTCCATCCATGGAGCAGAGAGGACTGGCAGCAGCACAGCAGGAAAATCAGACAGTGGAATAAACTGAGCCTTTTCAACGTCAGTCAGCAAACACTTTTTCACCTTGCAGAGAAGCAGCAAAGCTCTGCCAGATGCTCTGCCCATCATGGCTCATGAACTCTCAGCCTCCACAGAGCAAAGAGCTATCCCTGCTAACACACTTCAGGGAGTGTACCATAACCAGCAGTGGGCTTGTTCATCCTTTTCTTATCAAACACGAACTGTGGCATCTTGTAACTCCATGGGGACAACAGCATTAGATTTGCACAGTCAAGTTTTCATCATAACCAGTCTATAGCAAGAAACAGCCAGACTGAATCTGCCAGAATCTCCACTGCAGACACAAGTAAGCTAAACAGAAGACTGACATGCTTTCAAAAGGATTGGTTAAATAGCTCATCACGCAGTGCTCCGGGGTCCCTTCTCAGGAAAAGTGTCAAGATACCCTTCTCTTCCACCCCAGTGTTACTTGTTAGAAAGCACTGCAGCGAGAAGCTTCCAACATCAAACAGCAATTTTGATTCTGAAATTGCTCCACTAAGGGAAATCTTATGAGTCATCATTTTTACTCCAACTTTATATTCTGGATTTTTGCCTGGGCAGTGTTCAACCAGGAACAAAATCTATTTAAAGTACATGCACAGTACATATTATGCATAGATGTCAAGGGATGGGAGTAGTTTATGAAAAACACAATCCATTATATTTTTATTTTAGAGAAGCATTGTTCAGGGAGCTTACGGAAAATATAACACTAATTGAGGTTATGAATTGTAATCCAGTTTCCCATCTGGACGCATGGTGTGGCCAACAATCCATTAGCATGTCTTGAAGCAAAAGCTCATTGAGAGGAAGCAAAGTTGCCCAAGAAAACCGTTACTAAGCTATCAAAAAAGCCCCCAAAACAAAAACACCTTATCAAATCAATCACACAAACAGTGGAATAACAGGAATAACATGTCTTCCTACTGCTTGTAAGACCTGAGGAAGAAAGAAGCCTATATATTGCTTTGATATGTGCTGCTTTTTATTATTCTGTATTTCTTAAAGAATGCTGGCTTCGATTAGCAGAAGACAATGAGTGGTGAGATAACCCTACAGCAATGTCATCTGCTTCCAGAAACTGCTCCTTCTAGACAGCTTTCAGCACAGCTGTTTCAAGTCTGCTTTAGATCTCAGCTCAAGGTAAAACACCAAGGGGAACAGCGGGAACAGCACATTATCTTCAGCTTGTTCCCTGGCAGCATTGGCCAAGAAGGCCAACGAAAGCAACTAGTGTTGCAGTTCATCTGCATGTAAAATACACAATATGTAAGCACAGAATTGAAAAACAAACTGTATTTTAAAAACATACATCAAATGGCTTCCTCTTTAGTGTGGAGCAATGGAAACCCTGTCACTGACTTCAACAGGAGCTGGGCCACCCTGGAAGTCTTCAAGTAAAATTCCATCAAGGAGAAGCTGCATACTGGGATAAGGCATTTCTGGTTTATTCCTTGTGTTGTTTGTTTTTTTCTTTCTCCTGATAAACTGCACGCTTGCAAGTACATAATATCCATAATGGAAGCTTGTAATGCAAAGAAAACTTTCTCAGGTTTGTAACTGTGTGTAGGGTCACAGCCTAATCTGAAAACCAACAGAATTAACTTATGTCAGAATTTCTCATACTTTAATGTAACAGGACAGTTTAAGAGGTATATAATAGGCGAAATCTATCAGTTTTCCTCTATAAAATTTGATGAATAATGGCAAAATATCGTTCCAAAGGGTCATGTTAATCCCATACTCTGTGACAGTTGTGCCACTGTTTTTAATACTGCTCTTATGGCAGTTATTATGCTTATTACAAAGCATAGCAAAGCTCCAAGAGACAGAAATCACAACAGAAAGCAGGAACAAAATGTTGTTATTGTAAATCTATTGTTGTGCACAATTATTTTCACATTACTCAACCAGACAGCTATCATAGCCAGTTCGTAAAAACCTCAATTCAGTGTTTATATGACAACCCTAGATAAACTCAAACTAGATAAACTGATGACAATACTTGAGCATTTTAATCTAAATGTGGAGAGACTAAAGCTCAAAATCTTCATGTGAGCCCACGCAGGTGAAATAAAAAGTATTTTTGAGCTCTTGGAACTAATGATGTGCCCTGGCCAAAACCAAACTTGCACTGAAACATGAGCAAAGAACAGCCTTGCATTTTGGTTTCTGCAAGGCGAAAACAGAAGAATCCAGGTCAGGAGATGAACAAGATGGCCAAATGCATTGTGGCCTTCGCATATCAGTGACCTCTGCTATCCTACAGGTCTGCCTCTTAATACCTTAATACTTCAAGCAAACAACCTTTCTATTTCATTAACTTGCCCCAAATAACAGTGCTCTTTTCTGTAGAAGCACAAAGGGTATCATTTACACAGCTCAAACCCACAAAAGAGAAAACCTCCATAAAGAGCCTGGAAGAAATTCAAGCCCAGCATAACCAGAAACAACTCTGAAATGTCTCAGCACTGGGGACAAGGCCACCCATGTTCCAACATCTTGCAAGTAAGCCGGTTCAACGTGAAGAGATTTGCTCACAGCAACGCTGGCCTTTCTTACCTTCTGCCACATTTTGATGAAGAAGAGCTCCCCAGAAAAGTTGAAGAAAACATTGGTGTCGTAGGCGTCATCTCCAATGTTAGAGATGGAAATGTTAAGAGAGATGTTCCTCACTGCTCCCAGAGCCAGGTAGGCTGTCCTGTCATCAACACTGCAAAAACAATTACATCAGTTTAATTTTCAGCAGCTCACACAATCTTTTCACAGATCTTTTCACACAATTACTTCCTCCCACAGAAGGGTCTCAATACAACTGTGATCAGTAATTCGGCAACATACTGTACAGCCAGTGCATGGCATGGGCAGATGTGTGGAAAACGAGCAGCTCATGAATGGCAGTTCTTACACTGCCTTTTGTGATTTTAAGAAAACCCCACGACTTTCATGTAAAACCATTTCATGGTTGATATGGTTTTAATGGGAATAAAACGGCTGAAGACTGTAGTCATAGGATGGGTGAAGAGCAACAAGTACAAAACATTATGTACATTATGCTCCCATCCAAACACAAAATCTATTTTGATTTTGTCTTTCAATGTTACTGAAACATTCTAGTAACTTTCTGAATATCTTAGAACTACAGTATAAGCAGTGAAAAACAAGGAAAAGAGGGTTAAGTGAAATCCAGAAATTAGTACAAATGGAAAAATATATGAAAGTTATAATAACCATCTACTGAATGCAACCAATCTTTCATTGGATGTTTTTGCTGGACTTAACGTGATGGAGTCATGCTCTGCAAATGGAAAAATCAAGAGAATGGTTGAATTAAGGTAACAGCCATACATCCTGAATCGGTACACTACTGTAGTAAGGCATCACAGATCACAAATACACACATTTTACTTGGTATACACTTAATCACGTTAGTCTCCCCAAAAGATGAGCTCACAAGAACACAGGCTTAAGATAAACGACAGGAAAATACAGTATCAGGCTTCCAGGTCTAAGAATTAAAAATATACTGAAAGATTTTATTCAATATACCAGGTATACATTCAAAAATGGAAAGGAAAAGGGAAAGGGAGAGGGAAGATATATATATCAAATTGGCTACAGTGATCGTAACTGGAATGTAAAATCATTCATATACCCTGAAGAAATTGAGGCAGCATCACAGGGAAACCATCAAGTAGCTGGTCAGAAAAGGGCAGAGCCCTGCAGGCCCCACACCACCACCCTAGCAGAAGCTGTTGCACAACATCCAGGCTGTAGCATGCAGCAATCACGCAGCAATCCAGAGGTGGCCACGCAGCCTGCCATTCACACATCTCTCGAAGGACTGACCAGGGACGGTAGCACTGGCGCACACCACACCTTGGTATGTCAGAGATTGTGTGAAACTGGCATAGGTGCTGGATGTGAACATGTTTAAGGCAGCCTCCAGCTGAACTCATGGGGTTGCAACTGGAGCATCTGCATCAGTAAGGTGTTTCCATAGATAACGGCACTTACAAACCTTACTCTGCCAGCTGCAGCCCTACCAAAACTCCAACAGCAGAGCAAACTGAGCTGTCTCTGCATTTGCAAAAAGTTTCCAGACCTGGGTTTCCAAAAGGACAGGCTGAAGTAACCAAGGCTCTGATGTGGAGGAAGTCTGGAGCAAGATGGTGCAGACTCAGGCTTTGAAGTTGATGCTAGTGGATTCTGAGTGCAACTTTTCCACATAATGCAGGCAATACTTATGCCATTGGTTTCCTGTACTTATTTATGATGATCTTCATTTATTACAGCCCAAAACTATGGCTTACAGTTCAATCAGAAGTTCTTAAAAAGCAAGTCTAAACCTTCGGGAAACATGCCTGCTTTCTCCTGCTTTCACTGAACTGCAGACAGCAATCAATCCTACCTATAATTGGACACTTTGCTTTCTAAACATTTTGGTACATTCTTGCAATCAGCTATCAGTGCAAATAAACATTTGCAAAAGTGTACACTTCACAAGATCCACTGAAAAACTCTTTTGAGAGGTCAAAATACTCGGAATCTTTACTTACTATGCACCAAATGAAAGAGACAACTATATGAGAGTACTTGGAAGCAATTAATGTTTTTGGCCCCTATGCCAACATTTAGTGTTGAAAAGCATGCAAATGATGAAGATATACAAAATGATCAGCTGGGATTCATTAATAATCAAAAGCACATATTTGCAAGGCAATAAATAAAGACAACCACTTATAACTGTGAATTATTTGCCATGAACTTTATAATCTCACTTCTGGTAGTCTCTTCAAAAACTGAGTCAACATCTACCAAACCTGTTAGCAAAATCTGGAGGCATCACTTCAGTAAGCGAAGGAAAGTTACATGATACTTATGTTATGCACTACATGTTACGCACTCTATACATTAGTGTCCAACAATTACAATTTAACATAGACATTGCCACTACTTTTTTCCCTTCTGAAGTAACTTTATATTTAAGAGAATTATATGCAAAGGAGGAAAGAATCCATTGCGAATTGGTGGCAGCAGCAATTTGAGATTTAACTTAGAGATAATCACAGAATATCCCAAGTTGGAAGGGACCCAGATATCCTGTCCTTCCTACTGAATAATGAAGAAAACGCTCAGATGAAATCCTGATCAAAAGTAACCACACAGACATAATTTTAAACACCATTATGGTGTCATACTCCTTGGCAAAGCTATTAATCACCCATTAAAAGTGCATCATAACTAAATGATGATGTTTATAACAACAATTTCCTAAGCAGAAACAGAAAACCCACTTTCTGAGGGCACGCTAGTGATTCTTTGTGCTGTAAGTCACATTTCAAGGGTAGACTTGCAAGTAACTAAATCTGCATGCATCTGGAACAAATCAGGCTCACTTGCTGTAAGGAAAGGATTAGAATCTCTCTGCTCACAGGGGAGCTCCGAGGCCCCATTCGCTGCTCATAGCACAACCTATTGCAGTGTGGGAGCAGCTCTGCTGCCAGCTTGGTGCCAGGTAGTGTGCATTAAACATGAAATTCATAGATGTTCTGGTTAATCTGTAGATTAAATACAGGCAACCCTTTTTGCGTCCATGGACACAGATGCACACAAAACATCACGCTACCTATTATTAGCATGGACAGGGAGATAAATTTGACATACCTGCAGCTTTCACACGAGTGAGACTGCAGGTGATAAAAAAATCTGGAAATCAGGATCCAATTTTATGCTACACAGATGACAATTCTACCATGGTTTTAAATCTACTGGCTGTGCTACTATGCATCAAATGTAAACAAAAATCTTCATTCAGCTTTTCGCTGGAAAGAAAAAAAAAAAGAAACTCAATTTTCAAGATCCAGGATAAAACAATTTCTTTTTAAATGCACTTTAACATTCCTTGTCAGTGCTCATCCCAAGGCCTTGTGCTAAGGCCAGTGGGGGAAGGATGACCAGCTGCGAAAAACAAATAGAAAAGATCTGCAGTTTTTCATTTCCCCACCCTGCAAGATGCTAGTGTTTTTATTAACGTGGGTCAAGGGACACATAATCTGCATTCCAAAAGGTATGCAGGGACATATTTCTCTATTTCCTGTAGTTGAGAACATTTTTTAAAGAATTTAAAAAGCATTTAGCACTTCCCCTTAGCCTAAGCAGCTCATACATAGGTCAAGGAATGTAGTGGGGTTGTACTTACCCTGTTGGTCTGGGCCACTGACTTTCCCTTTAATATTATGAGGTTTTTTCTTCTTACAGCAAATCTGAATGAATGATGAATCACTGCTATTGCCCAATGGCCAGGGGAAGCCACAGCTGGGGGCAGACCGCATGAAGGTGAAGGGCTTGAGGTGACTGAAGGCTAACATGTCTGTCCCCTATCTCCAACAGATGAAGTTAAACTGCCGAAGAAGTCTCATCTTTCTTTTAGATCAATAATAGATCTGAGAGAACAACACTGACAGATCCAAACATTTAGTGTCACCAATCAGCATCATAGTTGTTTTTTGCATTCACTATGATACTGAATCTGTATTTTGTCTCCCTGACAAATATTTCTTCAGTATATTTGTTTAAATTCTGAAAACCTTTCTCCTTCGGGAGTTTTGTCACAGACCCAAGGGCCAGCTGAACTTTGAGCTCTGTAAACACTTTGACCTCAACAGCCAATGAAAAGCTCAAACTCTCAGCTCATCTTCTGAGAATCCATTCTAAGTCTTAAAGCAAAACTGAGAGGTAACGGCCCCACAAGCAGAGCCAACCCACGTGAAACAACCCCACAGGAAGGAAGTGCTATTGGATTTTATGCTACCTGCTTACACCGCCTCACTATCACCTGTGCATTCCATTTTGTGCAAAGCTCAAAGCGATCCAGGCAAGAACTCAGGCAAACACTCTGTATGCCGTGGTTAATTTGGTGTTAGCTGAACTGCTGCCTTGCCCCTCTTGCACAGAAACTTCAGCTACCACGTGCTGCAGGAGACCTCACAGAGCCGATTCCTGCAGTCAAGCTGAGATGCAGGGAGCCAGCTATGGTAAGCTAGTTCTGGGCCCAGCAGCCTGTTTCATTAATGACCATTTCTGCTTCCAGAGTTGAATTCTGCTTTCCCAGTCTGCTCTGAATAGCAGATAGTCCAAATGATGGGAAAAACTTAACAGAATTTGAAGAGAGGGCCTGCATTGGCAGAGCATGGCACTAAAACGGCACCAACACTGCTCTCTGGGATGATGAAATAACACAGGCCAATGCTTCCCCATAGGAAGGGATCAAACACCCTGTATGAAAAAGGCACCTGCTGCAGCAAGTCCAGAGCTGAGGAGGTAGAGCTGTTTGTGCTGTGGGGCACAGCTCCTCCCTCCAGCTCTTTAGGTCTCACATTGCAATTCAAGGATGTGACAAAGAACGCTATCTTTTCCACCTTTCCTACATCTTAACGTAAGCAAATAGATAAATTTAAGCAGTGAACAACTGCAAAAAAAAACAAACAACAAAAACAACACTCTAGGAAGTTATTTTTTCTTCTCATGAGTCTTGAAACAGAGTGCTTTACAGTTACAACTGGTTATCACGTTTTGAAGGCTCCTTTGGAAATTCTCTTCCTCAAATGTAATTCATCCAGATGAATCCCCTGTAACTACACCACAGATACAACTACCGCCACCAGTGTCTTCCAATTTAAGTAGAAAGTACAGAGCAGGGCACAGCATCCACATCAAAACACTGCTTATCTTATTGCACTGCAGAAATCCGTTGCCTCTCTTTTTTATTATCAGTAATTTCAATTGTACCCAGATGTTCAAAACCCTTTATAAACAGAACTTAAGAGACAATGGGGAAGAAGCCAACTCCGTTTTCTGTGTTTATTCTAGCAAGTAGCTTTTGGTTTGAGTGAAGCTACCCTGGTTTATGGAACTGTCACATGAAAGCAAGATCAGGCCGAACATCTCCAGAACTTCTAATCTAATCTTTCACCCTTGAAGAAATGCAAACACACCAACATCTTTTGTTAGAACAAGTTGTGTCCGGCAAACCAATGACACTATGCTCCTGAGACAGCTGTCTGTGCATGTGTGAGCATATGTGTCCTAAGGTGAGAGCACAAACAAAAGCTAGTAACTAGCGGCAGAAACAAATGGAGAAGATAAATGGTGCCTGGCATGTAGCTGGAAGTTGCATACATCAGCCTGATGTGGAAAAACAACAAAACAAAAAACAACAAACCCAAAATCGATGTATTTTTCCAATGGAAGAGTAATGTTGAATCACAGAATGTCGGGGATTGGAAACGATCTCAAAAGATCATCGTGTCCTGCTGGAGCAGGAAAACCAAGATTGGGTCATCCAGGAACGTGTCCAGTGGGATTTGAATGTCTCCAGAGAAGCAGACCCTACAACCTCTCTGAGCAGGCTGTTCCAGAGTAGAAATATTAATAGAAATGAAGATTGATTTCCAGAAGCCATAGAAAGGAAGTGCAGTTTGAGAATGAGTCAAGCAGCACTTTGCAAAATATTGTTTCTAGGAATCAGAAAATCAAAGTCATCACGCAAACCACAGTTTTATCATAGAACTCATGCCTTCAGAAACAGGCCTATTAAAATCTGATGAGACAGGTTTGATTACTTGCCTCATTCCTGGAATGCTGGGGTTTAATATGTAATTTAAAAAAAAATAGTCAGCTGAGCATTGACAAGAGAGAAAAAGACCAGTGCCCCATCCATCAGTCACCTTCAGAGGTCAATGAAAGGCAGCTAATTAGAGAGGAAAATTTAGAAGCAGCACAGGTTTGTTATTCTAGGAAGTTTTTTTTTTTGCAGTAGCAGGTGTTATATGTCAAGAGTAAATTACATCTCAACCTCGAACATGATAACCAGCATAAATCTACACCATCCCATTTCCTTCATTTTAAGCCAACAGCTCAGGCAGAACCAGCAAGAGGATCTTCCTGGTGATCTGAAACAAAAATCAGCTTTAACAGATTTTGTAGTTGCAGGATACGCTACAGAAAAAGTTAACATAGCTAGCTTTACAACAAATGTGTGTGCATGCACGCAGCTAACTATCAGTCAAGAAATATTCTGTAAATCCAAAACAACAATGCATCTGCTTTGCACTGTGGTCTGTAGTGTATCAAGGCCATCCACCACTGGAGGAAGCTCATATAAGACGGAACTGCTAGATGTTAAGTTTTTGTTTTGTTAGCTTTATACTCTGGTTGCTGGAGCAAGAACCATCTTAGATCCATAAAACACTGATGTTGGGATGTTCACAAAGAAGGCCAGGCTATACATTAGTTAAACAATCAATGTAAACTGTGCAAAATCACAACTTTTTAGGGTCTAGTTTAGAGAACAAACAGAAAAATTCTATTCCAATGGGTAAACTCAAGTGATTCTTAACAAACAAGCAAAAATGAACATACAGCAGCATTTAAGGAGTTATATGATTGGCTTGTACGGTGTCCCTAACTGGCAGTCAGTATCCTGTTATTAAAACAACAACTTAGGAATCTGTGTTAGCAGTGCACTACTGTAGTTCACTACCATTCATCATTTGAAGGCTCTATTACCAACCACATGGTAAGGTATTACCAAGTGCTATGGGAAGGGACTGCCCAGAGCTATCAAACTGGCCTTATTTATTAATTCTGGGAGAGATTTATGAAGCTCTGCATGTAACCAGCTAAACGGAAACCAAAATTCCATTCCTTCATCCCCTTTCACCCTCAACAGTGGAAACATTCACTTGTTCCTGAGATGGTGCTCCCTATGCAACTTGTACTACATCTTGATTAATTGCAGGCTCTTCTGGGTTCCCCTTTCAGGAAACTGCAAATCAGATGCTGGAAGTGCTTGCTACAGCAAAGTTTTCCACGTGCCTTGCAAATGCAGCATTCAATTCGCTAGCAACTGTCTGTAGGTAAAAGATAAAAGTTTAAGTTAGAAACTAGATCTCTCTTTCCTGGATTCATCAAATAGACCTACATCCAAACAGAATTACAAACACACTAATCTACGCTAATGTGCTAATCACAGAATAATTAAGGTTGGAAAAGACCACTAAGGTCATCTAGTACCTCAGAAGACCACCAACGCAACAGCACCATGCCCACTAACCACATCCCTCATGCCACATCTACACATTTATTGAACAGGGACAGCAACTCCACCATGTCCCTGGGCAGTCTCTTCCAATACGTCACCCATCTTTCTGAGAAGAAATTTTTCCTGATATCCAACTTGAACCTCTCTGGATTCGGCCCTGGCATTTGCTTACAGAGGCCTCTCCGATTTACTAGGTGATTCCTAGTGAAAAGTCTCCTGAATGTTGGGCGGTGGGATTGAGCATCACAGCTGAGCGATAGTGTCTGAAGCTCCCTTCATTCTCAATGGGCCACAGAATAAAATATCAGTTAAGGAATTACAAATAAGGCAGAAGATCTTTTCTTTTTAATTTTTTGTTTTTGTTTTTTAAATAATCAAAAACAAAAGGAAAAAAAATAACAACAACAAAAAAATGAAATTATCATTAATACAGATGTAAACTTGCACTTCAAATGTGACGTGCACAGAGGCTGGGTGCAGGCTCTCTCCACTCCTACGTGGCTTTCATCTGGCAGCTCTGTAGAAATCAAGCACTCATGAGATGCTACACCTGAAATTTCGCACCCTGATGGCACTGTGTTGGGTGAAGCACAGTGTGTCATGATGATGTTTTCACAGAAGCACAGAACTGCAGGGATTGGAAGAGATCTCAAGAGATATTGAGTCCAAACTCCCTGCTAAAGCAGGTAGCCTGCATCAGGTCACACAGGTAGGGACATTGTGGCCTGTATCTATTGTTTGATATAATGGTATAAGCATTTTCATAGCAACCTTCACAGAGCACCAAATTACTTTGAGGTAGTATTAAATTACATTGTATGAAATCACTTAAAATCAAAGAGTGAAAGAAGATTTCTTGAGAAAGCAGGAAGCAACCTACTCACAACCACTCCATTCTTCCAATTTTTCCATTCCTCCTCCCTTGTAATCACTCTTTTGGCACTTTAAAATATCTGGAGTTGGCTCAGTACTCAGGCAAGACCAAATAACCTTTGGGCAGTACATGACTGCAAAGGGATTGGGTTAAAGCTTGGTATCTGCATCCCAAAAGTTGGGAATATCCATGCCAGTACACAGCCTTATGCACATGTGGTCTGGACTGAAAGCTTATGAGCACTTTTCCAGCAATAGACATGCTAAATTTGCTCGTTTTTCTTTTCTTGTTCTTCACAAGGCAGCAAACTAGCTCCATTTGACCAGCTCTGCTATTTAAAGTAGCTTGTCGAGGGTAAATAGATTGTTAAAAATATTATTGAAAGTGTTTGTGCAATGAAAGATAAGCGAAAACAAATTAATCTGCAAAGAATGAAGAGGAAGGGAAAAGCAGATATTATCAGAATGTGTAATTAAGCTCCAAATGAAAGGATATTGTTTTTCCTCATCACGACTATTTTGTTAAGATGCACTTCAGAGGCACAAAACCACAAGGGGCAGGCCATGAAATGTGATGCCTCTCTGGAAACAAAATCCCGTTGTGTGATCTAAGGAAGATAAGTGCTGAGGCGTGAGTCTGGTCAAATTTATGAAACAACTTTGCTTCCCACATTAAATCACAATCCTGCAGCTTTTCTCCATGGGTTTAGAAAGCCTCTGACCTGTGAAAACCTTTTTGTTTAAAAAAAGTTCTTTGAAAGTCTACTGTATTCATGAGATACACTTGAGCAGTTTTAATCCTTCTGACCAGAATTTGATGTTACTTCTCCTTCCTTTAGAAGGCACTGAACATTCGCATTGTTACTGCACTCAGTTATGGTCTACGCTGTCACATCTTGTGCTGGTGAAAAACAAATTGGACAAAGCTGTCGTAACACATGCTTTTTTTCCTACAGCTTCTGGATTCCTTCAGTTCAGGTTCTGCAATAATTTGACAAGCGAATATGAAATTGCTGAGATTCATTCTTTAAATCTAGGTGCTTAGAGTCTGATCATCTGTCTAGTGAACCATAAGGAGGACCTCTGATTTTAACAGGTTCATGAAAATATTCTTTATTGTGGCCATGCATAATATTTGCAAAATAACCACATGCCTCTATCAGTTGCATATCTAGTTACTTATATGAAATTATTCTTTATCCACTAATACAAATCATGCTTATGCTTATAAACTTTGGAATTGTTCCAAAGCTCAGTAAACTGGCAGGGTAGTCATAGAAACACAGAATGGCTTGGGTTGGAAGGGACCCCAAGGATCAGCAAGTTCTAACCCCCCTCCCACAGACAGGGACACCAAGCTCCAAATCTGGTGTTAGGTCAGGTTTCCCAGGGCAGCCTGTTCCAGCACCTCTCTACTCTCTCTGCGAAGAACTTCCCCCTGACATCCAATCTAAACCTTCCCTCCTTGAATTTAAAACCATTCCTCCTTGTTCTACTATTCACCCAAGTAAAAAGTTGATTCCTATCCTTTCTATAATACCTTAAAATACTGGAAGGCTGCAATGAGGTCTCCTCACAGCCTCCTCTTCTCCAGGCTGAACAAGCCCAGCTCCCTCTGTCTTCATAGGAGAGGCGCTCCAGCCCTCTGATCATCTACATGGCCCTCCTCTGGACCCTTTCCAACAGCTCCACATCTTTCCTCCCGCTTGGATGTGGTACTCAAGATGGGGCAAGGGCAGAGGAGAGAGGGACAATCATTTCCCTGTCCCTGCTGGCCACCCCTGTTTCACCCCTCTTCTGATGGAGCCAAGGATACCACTGGCCTTCCAAGCTGCTTGCTCCCCCTCGTACCCACCAAATGTTCCCCAGGTCCTTCTTCTCCCCTTTCTTGCAAATGTGAATGATGTTTACTTTTTTCCAGTCCCTGGGGACTTGGCCTGATAGCCACAACTTTTCAAATATGATGGAGTGTGGCTCAGCAACCACATCAGTCAGCTCCTTAGGACCCTGGGAGCCCCAGCTCCATATATGTGTGTACATTCAGTCTCACGAAGCAGTCTCAGACTTGCCCTGCCCTTACAGTGGCAGGGATTTACTCCCCCAGTTCCCACCTAGAAGCACAGTGATGCGAGCTTCAGAGACAAGAGAAATATAAGAATCCTGGCTGCCAGTGAAGATCAAGGCAAAAAACTCATTTAGTACCCCAGCTTTCTCCATATCTGTCAGTCAGTTCCCCCGTCTCATTTACCATAGGAGGTACATTCTCTTTGGCCTGCCTCTTCTGGCCAATGTAACTATAGAATCCCATCTTGCTTTTTTAACATACCTCACCAAGTTCAGTTCTTTACTTTACCTTGGCTTTCCTAATCCCCACTCTCCAAATTCGGACAGCATCCCCATATTCTCCCCAGTTGACATACCCTTGTTTCCTGACAGCGACAGTGACATCCAATGACAGGACAAGGTGCAATGGGTACAAGCTGGAGCATAAGAGGTTTCACATAAACACTAGAAAATCTTCTTCACGGCGAGGGTAAAAGAACACTGGAGCAGGCTGCCCACAGGTGCTGTGGGGTCTCCTTCTCTGGAGACATTCAAAACCCACCTGGATGCATTCCTGTGTGACTAATCTTGGTGTTCCTGCTCTGGCAGGGGGACTGGACAAAATGATCTCTCAAGGTCCCTTCCAATCCCTGCCATTCTGTGATTCCACAGCTGGTACAATCTCTTCCTTTCCCCTCAGTTTGATCAGCAGGTCCTTGCCAAGCCATGTTGCTTTCCTGCCTCCCCTGCCTTCTTATTCTGACGGACAGAGAGCTCTTGTGCTCCCAGAAAGGCAGCCTTGAAGAGTAGCCATCTTTCTTCCACTCCTTTGTCTCTAAGGACAGCTTCCCAGGAGATCTCATCCAACAAGTCCTTAAACAGTGACGCAGGTGTCTTCAGCGAGGCCTGGGTTAGCTCTGAGGTTACACCTCAGAAGATCACTCAAGCAGAGACATATGCAGGATAGATAAAGCATATCATATAAGCAAAAGAAGTACTGGCAGAAAACATGTTAATATTTTAGTAAGCCACGGAAGGAATTTACTTGAAAGGGAAAAAATAAGCTTCTATGGAGCTAACTAGGAGATATCTGGAAAATATCTTTTCTTCATAAATCATTGTTTTATTAAAATGGAAACAATTCAAGCTAGATGAAATTTTTGACACACCGAGTTTCTGCCTCTCCTCTGTCTAATTCCAGAGGGACTGGCAGAAGCAGAGATGGCCCAAATCAAAAGCCTGACCTTTAGCTGGAAAAGGACATTTCCCCAAAATTCCACTGCACACAAAAAAGCCTTCACTCCAATGCAAAATAAAACCAATTTGCAAAACCTTAAAAATCTCTGCAAATGCACCTGTTGCCTCTTTGGCTTTCAACAGCTTTTACTTCCAATTTGACTTTTCCAAAATAAACAGTTTGCAGAAGTACAGATATGAATCCCAACTAGTCTGTAGGGAAGTAAGATAAATTTGAATCTAACAAGTGATCTAGAACATCTGAAGAAGTTCCAAAGCCAATGTGTTTAAAAGGCTGCATATTCCAAACGTAAGAATAAGTGTTCCAATGGGTGAGTAAAGCTGTTTCTAATGACAGATGAGGACAACCTCACATCACGTAAATATATGGAAGACCAACTTTCTCCTGAAATCGCTCAGCAATACTGATTACATCTTTTTCCATCCAGGAGGCTGACTGACCCATCCCTTACAACCTTAATTTACACACCACGCACACAGCTCAGGCTGGAATGCAGCAGCTCCCTACCATGCTGCAGCATCTTTCTGCTGCTGCTGTTTGTTTTCTGTGAAGCTGCTCTACTCATTGCAGCACGTGAGCCGTCAGTGTCATGTACACATTGAGACAGGATTTCCTCCCTAAATCAGGAACCTGCCATTCTGCTCTGTTCTTTAAGCTGCTTTATTACAGCAGGAAGAAAGTCTGTTTTTCCAAACAGCCTTACTGTCACCTGGATGTCTTCTCCATGATTTTCACTTGGTTCCCACAGAGGTATAAACAGGTCTTGAAAACTGCTATTACCTCTGTAGCTAGTTGTCTGCACAAATGAGACACTGGAGCAAAACCAGATTTGTGTCCACATGAACTCTGTTCTCTCAGCCCTTTTAAGTAATTACTCTTAAAAGATCAGAGTGCTTGCCTTCCATATAAAGAACCAGAGGAATGGATTAACAGACTTTAAAGGCTAGGGAAGCCTAATCCTTCACAAAACACACATTTCATAGTTTTCCCCAACACATCTTGAGGAAACAGATGCAGTTCAGCTTCTAAACAAGCAGCTACGGACCGTCTCAATAAAAACATGGTATTTGCTACAGAAGCCTGATGGAGAAGACATCTGCTGTGTTGAGAAAACAGAGTGAGGCATTCAAGTCAAGTATGATATGCAATAAATATATTCATAAAATTAAACAATGTATTTAAAAATAACAGCCAACAGAACACTCTTTGATTGCTTTTTAGTGCTTTTTAGGCCATAGCAGCCATCCTGCTCTTCGACACAGAACTATTCTCAGCCGCAGATGAGGCCAGACTCTCCAAGTCCTGGAATCCAGAATGCCAGAATCTAGTATCTCTGCACACCTCTCCCCAGTGCAGCACAAACCACCCATGCAAGGAAGCTCTTCACATTCTCCAGTCTGAGTCTGCCAAACCGCACTCTGTGACCTGCCCTTCATGTCATCTGCCACAAGCAAGAAGAGGCTGGTTACATCATCCCACAATACTTACAACGAATTGTGGTGGGTTGACATACAAACGTATGCTAATGAAAGAGGACAAGCCCTAAAGAGATCCATCTGTAAACTGAAATTGAGCCTTAATAGGATTCCTTTGATAACTGAAAACATGCCCTTTTCTACTCAAAATAAGTGCAATTCTATGAGCTTGTCTTTATTCCACTGCAGCATGGAACCTCAGTCTTCAGCTCACACTTCCAAGGACAATTTTCACTCTAGTAGAAATACTTTAAAAAACACAGAACATTGGAATCATAAGCTTATCACCCACCCAAATCATCTCTAAATTTTTTATTAGGGCTTCATTATTTTCCACTCTGATGCCCTTTGCTCCTCTCCTCCCCACTACCAGCAGCACAGGGAAGGATTTCAGCTCACCCAGCAGCACAGTTTCCACTTGCAGCAGCTCCAACAAGAAACAACAGGAAACAACGAGGCAAACCCAGCTGTATCTGGTCAGAACAGCAGTTTCCAACTCACACATATATCTGCTTGGTTTGACCACTTTTGTCACCTGGTCATGCTGTCTGTTATTTCTCAGAGTAACTGGCCCCCATTTGAGGTGGCTGGTTAAAATTTAGGGAGAGAAGGAGTGTCCCAAGAAATGCCACATTAGATCTGTCATTCAGTATGCTCAGTATCTTCAAAGCCACGTGCAGTCCTAATCCACTGGGTAAGCCTAGTGATTGAAATATAGCCCAGGTGAACTGGAAATTGGTGGAGCTTGTGTAGTTCCTGACTTCCTGAGCGTGACCTCAGCAAGCAGTTCTCTTGACGATAACGTAATATGAGCTCAAATGCTCTGAACAGCACACATTTGACAGCTTGGGATGGACAAAACTATGCCTTACAGTATATAGCATTCTGTACAGCTTTTGGCTCGAACACACTACAAATTAATGAAAAAAATTGTGAGAACAGCCAGAATAAGTCCGTCCACCCAGCAGAGAACCCTCAAGACCTGCCTGGATGCCGACCTGTGCAACCTGCTGTAGGGAACCTGCTTTGGCAGGGGGTTGGACTCGATGATCTCTGGAGGTCCCTTCCAACCCCTACGATTCTGTGATTCTGTGATTCTATACCCAACCATGTCTAAAACAGAGGCCCATAGAAGAACAAGGACAGCATATCATGTTATTCCCCTGATATATTTCTGCAGCTTCCAGCATTTAAATTAGTCATTTCTCTACCATTTAAATTCTCAACTTCTACAACATCCTCAACAGCAAACTCCACAGATTAGCCACAGGTTGCTTAAAAACATTCCTCATTTTTTCTTTCATTACCCCAACAGCTCGATATGGTTTGCAAACTTTACCACCTTGCTACTCATTTTTAGCAGATTTCCCCAATCATTTCTGAGTAGCATGAATACCTCTGGCCACAACTCAAACACTTGTGGAAGCTTCCCCTACAGGAAAACAGACTGCTTATATTTCCCGTTGCTGACTGCTTTTTAATTAGGTCGTAACACTTAACCACCACTCCTCTTAGCCTGGGCAACTTACTTTCTTCATGGATCTTTGGGGATAAATCCTAATGAAAGTTTTTTGAAGGTCAGGTAAGTGATCTCAACCACATCACCCTATCCACGCGTCCAGCAAAGACCTTCAAAGAGCTGCTGTATACCTGACACACTGCACATACTGTCTTCCCATAGACATCCTGTTCACCTCAATCTACTGGAGCACCTGTTTTAGCTACATTCCATTTATTTCATTCTTAACCAATTTCAGTCTGACACAACTGTGTAAAATAAGGCGTTGTGAAAATTTTGCTAATAAAGTCACTCAATTCCCAGCTGCCAATAGTAAGACTCACCTTTTACGCTCTTCCAAAAACAAACACATTAAAACAAACCTTTTTACACACAATTAGCATAAACACAAAGTACCTGAAAAAAGTCTGAGGTCTCTAGCATGAGATCAATGGCGCTGAAAAGATGAGCACAGTCTTCAAGAGGACCAGTCCTCTACAATCAGAATCTACGCATGCTTTTGAATTTTTACAGACCGCTAAAAAAAAATCTCTTTTCTTCAGACATAACTCACTGTGTTATGATTCTTAACAGCTGGAGTTCATGCAGCTCTTCACCTAAAGAAAACCCATTCTGTGTGGACGTGATAGATTTTATGACATCCTGTTTACTTCAAACAGAACTTCAGAATGTCACTGAACAAAGTCAGCTTGAGAGCGCTCGTTCGACGTTTCGCTATACGATCACAGAAGCTGCATTTGAATATCCTCAGCTTTTTTGACAGTTGTGGCTTTTATATTGTCAGGATAACATAAATAACAGCCATGAAAGTAAACAGTCTGATACTCCAGTCACAAGTACAGCTCTTACTGATTCCCGCACAGTGGCTGACAAGTTTTTATAATGCGCTTTTAATTGATTATTCATCAATTGCAGGACAAACCCCCTCACTCGCTTCCCCAGTACACACAGACAGGTTTCCACCTCTACTCTAAACACATTTTTCTCACTACAAAGACCTAATGAAAGGTCAAAAACCCAGACTAACCACAGACAAAGCTTGTACACTGCAACCTGAGACCTAACCTTGCTCCCAGCCAATCCCCCAAAACATTCCTGTGGACTTCAGTCGTGTCTGGCTAAGTCCATAACTTCATGGATTTGACTTTGGTTCAGTTTCTTCTCCAACTACAGTTACAGCATGCTGTACACTTTCATAAAGTGTGCACATCTCCTATTACTTTTTTTTTTTCTTTTTTTTTTAACAACCAGAATTTCTTCCCCTCTCTTTCCTGACCTGAAGCAAAGCAAGCATCTGCAAACAGTAAAACCTCTAGAACACAATTAAATCACTTACATCAGCATTTCCCATTTCTAAAAATGTGCTAAAAAGCTGGAAAAAAAAGGAAACAGAAACGGTGCTTGTAGTTCACCTTTAGCCTGATTTATCCAGAAATTGAATAACTGTCCTGGCAAAACAATAGGCGTTTTCCTAGGATCACCAGTCTCAAGGGACAGAACATAAATTTTACCTCTGGTCTATTTGACTAGGTTTATTATCTCAGAAGAAAGTGAAATCAGACACCTCCGAGGTACTCACAAAAAGACAGGAGCAGAATTAGTTAGGAAAAATACAAGCTCAGAAATTAAAAAGGGCAAAAAAAAAAATCACACCCTTAAACATAATTTTTACAAAGGCTCCATGACACTTTTTCTAAACAAAAATGCTTTTCTCCATGCAGATTACTTCTACCATGTCACAAACAGTATTTTATCATCTTTTAAAAATGATATGGTCCACGTTGGTGTTTTATTTGGACGGAATTAACCTTCCCTCTCCCTCTCCACTACGCTATCACTGGTTTTGTCTGTTGCAACTGCAAACTCTTTGAGAACAGGTCTTGCCCTGTGCATGCACCCAACCCAATACCACAGTTCTGATTCTGTGCACACGTACTGCACTAGACATGATATCATCACCAACACCCTAGTCTGGAATAAGATGTCTGCATTTGTAGTTTGAGTTTTGAACACATCTTACATAAATAAATGGTGTACCAGCATCTAAGAAAGAAGAAAAAGAAAAAGTTCACCTACTCACCTAGATAGCAGTAATTTGCCCTGAAGTTTCAGATCAGCAGCACAGTCCTCAGATTGACAATTCCTCTCAAAAACAGTCTGTGGAAAACAGAAAAGAACTGTTACAGCTTGAAAAGAATAAGACTGAAACACCCACAAAACGGCAACATGTTTGGATGAACTCAAAACCCACCAAAATTGTGATATGGGAACATACGGTGTGAGTGCCAATGAAACTCAAGGGGAGCCAAATCTCATCTTTATCAGAACTGCCTCCCTTCTCTTGTAGATGAAAAAGAAGGTCCAAAGGAAAAGAAGGTATTTCTGGCACCCTGTTTTCTCCTTCCAAAACATATGCATGAAAATGAAAGAGTTACTGATTAAACTGCTCTCGGTCCCAGAAAGGAAGAAAGGAAGTAATTCAAACATTCACTGGCCTACATTAAAGATAAGGATTTATTTAGAAATGCTTTAAGCTCACGTGATCTGTTGCAATTTGTTCTGCTATCCTGCAAGCAACAAAAAAATACAGACAGTTACATACCAGCAATACTCTAGGATCTATCTACAGCAGTTTGCCATGGTTAACTAAGGCAGCCACTAGTTAGTGAAATTAAAGAATGGGAACATGCTCCTAGCATCCAAGAAATGATGAAATCCATCCAAGAAATGATGTCAAGATCATGGCTATTTTCCCATGCTGCTAGGAACAGAGAGTGATATCTTCCTGAGCATTTGAGCAGACTTTTTAGGCTGGTGGATTCATTCTGTCCAATATGTAATGCTCTTCAGTTTAGCAAGTATTTAAGGGACCAATACCTTAAATGAGCATTGCCAACACAAACCTGAGACCCAATTGGTTTCTTCCTTTAGTATGAATATTCCCATCTACAGGCTTTGGCTTATCACCGAAGTAAATACATTTCAAACATAAATGCAAAGAGACAGCAAATTTATGCATGACACAGACAACGGTCAGACGCGTTTAAAAGAAGATGGAGATAATACGTGTTTGACAATCTCTTCCTGACTAGATCAGCACTGGAGAAAGACTCTGAATCTTAAGTCTGGACAGCATGAAGATGTTTTAGTCTTCATTCTCTCAGGAAGACTCTTGTGTAAGGATGCAGCTTGTTTCGCTTTTTCTGCATGGGTAGAGTCCTCCACATAGGTGTGAACAGGCAGTCAGTGTTGGACTGGAAGATATCAAACTACTCTGTATGTTATGCTAAATCACAAACAGAACAAAGACATCTGAGAGGGGCCAGTACATTTGGAGTGGTTTACTCTGTCCTTTAGTTTTACTTTCCCATCTTTTACTTTCTCAAAACCTCAGATATGGAAATCAGCGACCACTGAAACACAAGGGTGAACTTATTCTTCCTCCTTAATAAGAGACTTTATTTGGGGTCAGAGAACAAGAATCCCAATAGCCTGGGGTCAGGAACTGGCTCAAAGCATCCCTCTCAAAACATGGCATGTTTCAGAGGTACAGTTTCAAAAGTCCTCAGAGCCAATCCTCAACAATTTTAGTACCTATATATAGGAAACACTTTTTGACCTTCAGAGGACGAAGAAAAATAAACTGTAAAAATATTCTTGCCTGACAGTTTCCCTATTTGCACTGCAGAAATCCTGGCAAACAGAACAGAGTGATCAGAGATACGATCTGCACTTTTAAAAGAACCAAGTACTGTAAATATACTGAAGTAACTACCTAACAATCTTGGAATTTTATTACTAAATCTATAGTAGTGCTTTTTCAGAAAGAATGAACAAACATCTCATTTTTCTGAAACCACTGAGCATGTATCTCTTCCAACACACCATGCACTGGACAGCAAGCTTCTCTGTAAAACATCAGGCGTATCTTACATCATAAAACTCGAGTTCCTATATAGCACTGTGATGATAGATAGAAAGAAAAAAAGAAGAGTCCCCAGTTTTGTGAATGACTAGCAGTGAATTCTCTGCCTCTATGGAAAATCTTGGGCTCATTCTGGTTTGGGGAGACGGGGAGAAAAGATCTCCAGTCCATTCAGCTGCTAGGACCCAGCTGGGCAGCTATTGCTTGTTCAGCCTCCATAGAAGCTAATGATATCTCTGGATTATACTGCCATTCTGCAGTATTTCCCTGGTTTGAATAGATCTTGTCATGCCTCTATTCCACCTCTTGTTTTTTGTGTGCCTGCCAGAGCCTCAGCCCAGTAGCTCCTCAGTCCTGTTTCCTCCACTTCCTTTCTCTGCTAACTTGAGCCTTTCCTTCCCCAGTCTGTTGTTTCTTCTGCCATTCCAGGTGACTGATTCCTGCCTGCTTGAATACTTCCTAAAGAATTAAGGGGTAAACACATTAAGTTATCATAATGCTTGCAAACAGTGCTCATATATTCTGTTATTGTACTCTCAGTTGGTCTGTTTGTGATGTGATCTCTTCAGACTAGAAACCATACCTAACTCAACACTGTACACTGTAGGAGCAGGAATCTGGAGTTAGGATATGCATAAGCTCTATTACAATACAATCACTATTTTTAGCTCTAAATAATTTTTGAAGTGGCCTTGACTTTAAAATAACAATTTTAGGGATTTACTGAGGTCTTCACATATTCAAAATGCTGAAGATAATCAACTTTCATACATATTATTCCGAACAGGCAAGAGGGAAGTAGAAGAAAATACAGCCATTCTGCAATAGAAACACTACATAATTTCTGTAGCTGCTGTTACCTAAGGTGAAGAGGAGCAGTGGTTTTATAGAAGTTCAAACTCAAATGATTCTTACCAGATTCCACTTTAGTTGTACCAAGCATCTCATAGATCAAAGATGGTCAGGAAGATTCTTTATTCAAGAAGATTTTTATGTTTGGTGGGAAGGTTGTGAAAAGCTCCCGGAAAAGCTCACATTCGTTGTCCTGAATCAGAAACGCAGCTGCATTTCTTATCTGAATGTCATCAAACTTCTGTCTGCCATTTCCAAAAGCCAAAAAGGTGTGCGAGTGCTCAGTAGGACAAGCTGAATAATATCAGTGCTTCTGGGATATGACTTTACTAGTAAACATAGAGCTAAAGCTATTTGTGTGCACAGCAAGTCTGTCAGCCTTCCTGCAATCCCAGCACAGCACACAGCAGATCCAGTGATTCTTCCCTGTATTCTCCCTTGCTGCTCAGAACCCAACAACTACAGGGAACTGCTCTATAGCAGTTTCAGCAAGTCATCAGACATCCCAAACAAACATGGTGTTCTGATATTCTGCCTGGCTGCTTTTCTGGGTGGAAAACTGTTCATCATCAAGGAGTGTGACAGATCTTTGCTAATCTTGAAAGATCAGCAGAGACAGCTGCTGCCCAAGTCTTCCAGAGGGTACTACATTAAAGCATGCTTGTTATCAAGTGCGAATACAGGCATATATACACAATAAATGGACAGTAAGGAGAGACCTAGAGCAAACTGACAGGGAAGAAGATGTGTGTAGACAGGCATTCAGAGCCTCCTAACAGGTATCTTCATGTCCAGTCTGCCTCTTGAAGAGAGGTGGTGGATTAAATGCTACTTCTTGTGGTCCGGGGGCCAGGCCAAATCTACAGTCCTTAGCCACACAAAATAATAGGATGAATCCATACATCCTAAACATCCTTAAGCACAAAGCTGGCAGGAAGATATCCTCCTTATTGCTGATACTGGACTGATGAGGAATGACAACAGGAAAACAAATGAAAAGAAGCCCTGGTCTGGTATTAAATGGGGAGGTTGGTGGCCCTGCATGTGGCAGGGGGGTTGGAGATTAATGATTCTTGAGGTCCCTTCCAACCCTGGCCATTCTGTGATTCTGTGAGCCCAATTTCAGCCCAGTGCTGAGAGCTCTGCTCAGAGGAACATGATGTGGGGTTTCAAACCTGACTTGCTAAATTCCTTCGGATTCTTTAAATGCTATCTAAACCTAAGTTTTTGGGAGCAGAGTAAAGAACTGGACATAGGAAAGCGAAAAAACCTGTGTTTACGGTGCTCCGGCCCACAGAAGGTACTGGAAGTTATCCAATAAGCAGAGAAAAAAGCATTTCAAGACATTCAACCCTCCAAAATTTAAGGAAGCACGTGAAAATTTCAAGTCTCAGCCAAAACACGCCATCACACTCTGAGAGGCTGCCATTGTATTGTATTCTGTAGGCGTTGCACCCAGCTTTTCAGAGATGAGGGAAAGCGACAGGTAAAGGACAACGCTTGATGAGAAGGGGGAGAAATGAGATTTTCAAAAGAACTCTTGAAAGCACGATGATTTGCAGTTTAGATGACAGAATTCACTCTAGATTAGATCTTTAACTGCTTCATCACAAATCAGTCCACAACAAGTTTGTAATGCATCCCTTACAACATGGCAGAATTGGTCTTCAGTAACTTGAGGATCAACCCCTTTAACTGCATGACCTGTGCCACATACTTCAGGATAACTCAGGTTATGTGTAGGGATGACTTAACAACTGTATCACATCAGTAACACAAAAGCTCTGCTACTTCAGGGATGCAGAATGAGAGGGCTTGTTAGGCTAATAACTTTTTACATTTTACATCCTAATGCAATGGCTATTACCATGTTATGTGATGAAGTTACTTATTTAAGGAGCAGGTAGTGTGATTGGATTTCAAAAGTACTGACCAGTAAGCAGATCTCTCTGCTTTCTCCAGGAACTACTTCCTATGTTACGGCTTTACAAACCTATGACTTGGGATATTAATGTGCTTGCACAAATACAGAAGCCTGACTTCAGACTTCAGAGCTTTATTTTGTCTTTCCATTTTCCAGCTGCCTGACAAATAGAGCCATTATCTATGTATCTATTGACCTCAAATAAAAAAATAGTTACTGCTTCTTCTCAGACATCTTACGCTTTAGTATACATGGAATGATCCACTCAAATATCCTGCTAAGCCATGTGCAAACAAGCTGATTTAAATTCTCAGTAGAAAAGTAATTAATACTCCGAAAAGCTCTCTAGGATTTCACCAGGAGTGCAAGCTAAAAAAAGAATATACAATGCATCCAATGCCTGTAACGAGTGGCAGAGAATCACAGGGCAAAGGCAGGAGTATGAGGGGAGTTGTAAGCATGTAGAAGAATGGTATCACAAAACCAGAGTCGTGCTGGTGCTGTGTGGGGCACTGGATGGAGGTGAGCATCAGTTTTCTTGGTGGGAAAGCGTGCTCTGATGAAGTGTATGTGGAGCTTGGGGAGTTTCCTGGCTCACTTCTAATGCATTAGTATCAGAAAGCAGAAACTGACTGATAATAACCATTGTATTGTACTAACAGGGATGCACAACACAAGTGGAACTTCTGCAGCTGAGGAAGGTGGCAGAGAAATTCATCCACTCTACACAGCAGAGGACTCCAGGCCTAAGGCTCACAACTTGTGACTGACGTTTGTAAATCCATCTAAGGCCAAATACAATAATTTCTCCTCTATTCCAGCTATATCCTGCTATTTACACCTTTCACTAAGTGTTGAAAACCGAGCTGGAGCACTAAGATAAAAAGGAGAGAGAACACTCAAGTGCAAGAAGTGTTATTACTTACAATTACTCCCAAATTGAATCAGCTGTTCAGAAAAGATCAGGCATGAAACCTGTTAGCTATCAAACACAAGCATGTACTGATGAACCTATGTATTAGTTATTCCTCACAGCAGTGAGTGAATTTTAATAATGCAATTTTTTGTTCTCGTATTCTCCTGGGGTGAAGAATTACAATTGGTGGCAATAGAAATACACTCCCAGCCTTTTGGAGCTGTATTAGATTTCTAGTCTGACTCACTCATTTTTCAGGCTGAGGCAATTTTTTTCTTTCTGAAATTATTAGCAGTTCAAATCAGCCAAAAAGTGTTCTCATTTCACAGGATTTCAGACCTTATAAATCCACAGAACAATAGATGAGAAAGACTGATTGGGTTAATTATTGTTCCATCTCCCAATACCATTATAGGATGGACTTCTGTAGTACATGTCTCAATATATTTCCTGACTCATCCTAAATAATCTTCCATTTATTTTCAATGACTACAGAGTAATTCAATTATATCATCTCAGGAGGGTTTTTAATGAGAACATTTTCTATTCCAAAGTCTTGTTATTTCCACTATAAGTATGCTCCTATACTCTTAACATTTTCACATATGATTTAAAAGTATGCTGATGATGCAATGGAATAATTGAAAAGATAAAATAAATAAAAATACAACAAAAAAGTGGTAAGTAATGATAGTTTGAAAAAAAAAAAAAAGTGTTTTGAAATGATCAGATAAAGCAATTTTTGTCTACTTTCAGCTCACTTACACGCCCAAGGATACAGAGAAGTCATCTTCTATAATCCACCTGCCCTTCAGTGCTTTTGTTTTTATGAATGCTGCTCTAAGCTGCCAGCAGTTCTGTGGCACTGAGGCATTCTGAGCTGAAAGAATTAACACTACCGTATCAACTATTCTCCAGATGTTGGGTATTCCAAGTTCCACTGATCTTTCATCTAAGTGCTGAAAAAGTCTGAAGAGAGCTAATGAAGCCTAGCCTCCTGAAGGTTGTCACCTGTCTGTGTGTCTTTTCAAGTATATTATGATTTTTGTTTTTAACATTCCACACAGAACTAGAAGATCTCCATCTCTTCCACTTAGAATTCTCCATCCGCAGAGAGGTATGGGAATGAAATGCACGCTGTTCCAGGGAGCTGCAGAAATTACCCCATAGGAATTTCAGTTCATGTGATCATCTCTCACTGCCTTGTCTATGTATTTGGAGAATCTATAAGCTAAATCAGATAATGCTTGTGCTCAGATCTCAGACAAGAGCACCTTGTAGTGTGATTCTCCCCGGCAAGTACAGCCAGCTTACATGTGAAGGTGTCTATCTGTGTGTATGTATATATGCACACACACACACACACACACACACACACGTGTGTGATACTGGCTGTTGTTCTTTAGGAAGCCCATGAGATCTAGGCTATGTCCCATGCATTACGCTGTTTGGCCTGTACTTTCAAACAGCAATGTAAACAAGTTGGACCATTACTGACCAAGCCTGTCATTGCTCAAGAACAAGCTTATAGAAACATGGATACCAGCAGAGATGTCAATTTCCACTAATTCTTACTTCAGCAGGTTTGCTTATAAACACCTCGGAGGTACAGTAACACATCTGGACACCTGCTGTTCTCACTCAGTACTGAATTTCATCCAGACTTGTAAATCTTTCCTCATTATCACCATTCAACAAAAGAGAGCAGGCAAATGCAATGCTCAGCTTAATCCAGCACATGCTCAGGGTGGGTCCTTCCCCCCATCCTTCCCAGATGTCCTGGCACGAACAGCACCCAATCCCTGCCAGTTCAGAACTGACTCGAGACAAATTTGGTCAGAGCAAAAGAAAGGCACTAATTAAGGGAGGGCATAGGAAGGAGTAGGAATCAGCACTTGTAGCAAAACCACCTCAACTGATGGAAGAACAGTGGTGATTAAGCAGTAACGGTGGCACAGACTGCGAGAATAAAGGCAAAAGAGAATTTGGAAACCCAAGGAGGAAAGGGAATTTAGTGCCAAGAGGCTTCATCTGGAGCACAGCAATTTGGCTGACTCTGCAGTCTCCCAAAGACCTCCTGTGTGCCCAGGTGTGAAACAGTCTCCACTCTTTCCATTCACCCTGATGGATATGCTGAGCCATTGGGGCTTCAGTGTACCAGTAATTTAGACTGTCCTGGCCTCCAAGACAGGAAAATGCCCTTGAAGCACCCAAGCTCATGAGCCTTGCCTGGGGAACGTGGTAGCTGATATGGAAGGCGTTCCAGCAGCTAAGCAGGACAGAGATGTCATTCCTGCACTGAGAAACACCAGAAACAGCCCAGTTTGCTGGCAGAGATGAAGCCTGATCCAAGCACACAGGCATCTCTGTTTTGGAGAAGGTACCACTGACAAACCTGGACCACACCACATTTCAGTCTGTGCAAACCCACTGTTGCTTTGTGCTCAGTGTGAGATGCTGGGAGTGGGGGGATGTCTTACAAGTACGAAAAAGCCAATATTTATGCAGAAAGTCAGAATTACTAAAGGTGTTCATAACTCAGCTGCACCAAAGTCCTTCTAAATTTTCTCATACCTGTCAAGTTTGCTAATCTGCGTGTAACTAATTAGTCAGCTTTAAGTTAGCTGCTCAAAGACAAATATTTCCAAAAATAGCACTTTGCTTTAAAAAGGTGAAGTTTATCCCAGAGACGAGCGGCCGCACAGACACCAAAGATACTGCACTATACCCAGACTCTCACTGCAAGTCTGACATAGCTGGGAACAGAATGTCCTAAACATTTTCTCTTACAACTTATAAGCAGTTTTATGACAGACTGTTCCCGAAATCCTGAAGACGCTGACGCAATTAAACCTACTGAGAATATTTTCCTATAACAAAATGGTGTCTCCATCCACATAACAGCAGGTGATTTTATTACAGTATTCAAAACAGACCGAGTTCTAGCATACCGCATTTTAAGCTCTAAGATACGTTACTGGATACTAGAGAATAAATCCCCACTGTATTTGGCAGGAGAGCTCCCTCTTTCCTGGTTGACATGTATTTATACAGTGGGTATACAAAAATAAATGCTATAGTACAAACCACTTACAATGAACTAAGCCAAACCAAGTTCTAAATACACATTAATTTCCCTGAAGTAGGAAGATTTATTATTTTTTTCCAGTGGACAGAGGTAGCAAATGGATTGGGAAGCAATGAGAAAGCTAACGGAAAGTCATCCTTGGGGTGGGAAGTTTTATTAAAGTTCGTAACACACGCTCACAGTAAAAGCTTTGTTTCTCCACCCATTCTTGACCCATCAGAGGTTTTCAGTTTGAACAAAAGCTTCCTAGCCTCTGACAACTTGGACAGCTGTCACCCTCTTCATGTAATTGGTCTCCACCTAACTATTGTACAGAAGTTGCCGAGACATCTATCAATAGACATGTACACATAACTCCAAGGATTTGCTTTTGCTACCACAGACTATTACACCAACCTATAGCAACCACAGTTTCTGGTAAGCATATGCAAGAACCAAGAAAATAAGTTTGTGAGGAAACAGCTGTTGCTGTATCCCAGGCCACAGAGTCCTCAGGCCACTTCTACTGCATTATTACTTCATTTTGAAGCGTTACAGCCTCTTTGCTTACAGAAATGACCAATGTATAAAACCTCACAACTGCATAATGTTTATTAGGAAATTTCCATGAAGATCCTTTTCCTCTCACCAACCAGAAGTTCAAATTGTTACTTGTATTTTGATTGCTTCAAGGCCAGTAGTTTTAGGAACAGAAGGAAACTCCCTTCAATGATCAGTCAATAATATGCTCATTTTTACATATAAACTTTTTTTTTTTGCACTTAAAGTTGCTCTCTTAAAATAAATGGGATCAATAAGTAAATGAATTTTGAGTGAAAACTCCACGTCAATGCACTCATTTACTGCAAGTACTTAACTCTGTTTTGTTCTCTTGTTCAAGACTAAACTTTTTTCTTATATACAAAGTAATACTGATTTAAAGAATGCGTATCCAGCATAATCCTCTTTAGTGATTATGTCATCAGGAAAGGATACACCATCCCTCTGGTGCATGCCCATGTACTCTGTTTCCAGGCTGACTCCTTAATGCGCTGGAAGCAAAGTGCCACAAAAAAGTTTGTACACTCAATATTATCTTTAACTCTCACATCAAGAGGCCACTTGGTAGCTTTCCTGCCTTTTGTTTGCGAGCCACAAAGCTGTCCTCTCCTTGTGGGAAGCCATACACACGTACAGGGAACATCTGGGTCATGAAAAACAGAGATTCCAGTGAAAGTGATCATTTCAGCTTTGACATCACTTTAGTTCATAGCTAGGTGATCATCTGCACGACTGGCTTTTCAAATAGGTCAAGCAGAGCTGAAGTAGGATCTTGACAAATGAAAGGCTCACCCTCTCTCCACAGCTCCCTTCCATTCCACCATCTGTGCACTACTTCCATTCACAGAAATTAGCCACCCGAGACTATTAGCAAAATGCCAACCTCGAACAGTACCTTTAAGCAGTAGATAGAGCATTTTAGATTTCACAACACCACCAATTATTGGATATACAGGGTCCAGAACCTCCAAAAAACCCACTCCAGTAGCTCCATAGAAAGACTTCACTACTGGAAGTAAAACTGAACTGATCCGTCTCTCTCTCCACCCTTCTGAAATGGTGCCGTTTGCTAAAGCAAAAAGTGGTACCTCCGCTTCTCTTGCTGAGTACTCATCTTAATGCCAACCAGACCCAGTATTTAGAGGGCATTGAAACACTGAAAACAGTGTCCACTAGATCAAGTTGGATTTCCAAACTGTAAGGCTTTTCCAAAACCCCTGTTTTCACTGGAAACGTAAATCCTTTGTTAGGTAAAGTTTTGTCCCTACTATTCCTCTTCCCCTTGAAAAACAATTTCTACTTGCAAGATGAAAAAAAGTTCTAAAAGAGAACACTAAGTCTTGATTTTTCCATGCAATTGGCCTTTGAGGAGCCTGTCAGTACCTCGAGGCTGCTCAGTCAAGGCTTTCTCACCATGACTGCCACAATTAATCTGAAGTTCTGCCCACTTCCTTAGCTGAAAGTGCACTCAAAGGCACACCCCGTGTCATAGTCCTTTTCTTACTAAGCTCAGTGAACAACATCTGGAAAGCAAATGAAAAAGCAGCGTTAAACTGGCTCTCCCTCACCCAAACTATACAAGAAAACAAGCCAGGGAAATTCCCAACATATTTTTGTTTCTGCTTATAATCTCAGCATTTAGGTATTTTAATATTGATCAGAGAGTATGCCTGCAGGGTAAGATGTGCTCTTTGGAGTTTAAACCTTGTAGTAAAGCGTCCAAGCGGTTTAGTTTATGTAACATCCAAGTTTTCATCACACTGTTCTTATTCCAGAGTTCTTTAGAAATTCCCATTGTATGTTTGCAGAAAGGTAACATTTAGATATTTAAGAGCAACGCCATCCTTCTTCATAAAAATAAGTAATTATTGTACTTAATCTTCATTCACTCACTTATAAAACATTCTTAAATACTCTTTTCTCTAAGTAAAAGGGTTATAGCAAAACAAAAAAAAACAACTCCAATGTATGTGGCAAAGCAAACTTCCACAAGCATTTCAGTTGCTCCTTCTTTAAGGAGTATTTGGGGATCTGCGGATTTCAGAACAACAAAACATAATTACAGGCAGCACCAGAAAGCAGTGCTACAGATAATGATGCCAGATCAGCTATCTGGTTAAAAAACAGACCTAATAATCCACTGTTGAAAGTCTTAAACTCCAGACGGGCTTTTCAGTGTTTAAGGAAGAAATGGTTTCCATTTCACAAGCAATGCCAGCTTGTAACTCTGTAAGCACGCTTTGGAAATCAAACTTGTCTGGATGCAACTTCAAGACACTTGATCTAACTTTGAAGATGGATCTGCTCTGATCAAGGGACTGGACCTCCACGGGTCCTTTTCAGCCTGAAGTGATTCTTCAAATCGGTGCTGCAAGCCACAGAAGTCATACTTGCATTCAGAGCCTGTAGCCTCATGGCTGGATGCTCCAGTGTCAGCGCAGCAGGAAGTGGCATTGTCCTGCAGGCTCCTTCCTTGGCACTCTGTCCTACATCTACAATGACCACACTCAAACTAGAGTTTTTCAAAAGATCACCAGCAGCCTCTTTTCTTAACGTTATTGCCTGCTTTCATTAACCCTAATATTTAGTACCTTCATAAGAACTGTCTTGATGACCCTTGTAAAAAAAAGCTCTCAAAATCAGTCAGTATTTTCCAAAGATACTAGTGAGGCCATGTCAGACAAACAGATAGGCAGCCCAGCCACGTACACTTCATTTCCTTAGGGAACATTTGGGATCCCCATTCTCTAAGTGACAAGTGCTTGAAAACCAAAGGAATTCTCTTGTTCTGAGCAAAAATAATGAAGAAGGAGTTTTCTGAAAATGCAGGAGTAAAATAGGATCCTATATACACACAGTGCTGAGCCTATACTTCACTTTCTTTAAAAAAGAAACATTCTACTTCAGCAAGGCATTTTCCATAATTACAACAGCAGAGGGGATTTCCCCTGCCACATTGCTGAATGTGAGAAGCCCTTGATAAATGAAGGCTGTGTGCCAGGCAAAGTTCTCTTCATTTCACCCACCACTCTTCCCTCCAGCAGAGGTACAAGTCCCTGCATCCCCTCCTGAACTCAGTTCTGTCCCTCCAAGACTAAGCTTTAACCTGAAAGAAGAGCTGGGTCAAGTCTGTCTTGAGAACCGCCCTCAGAAAGGGAAGGGCTAGGAGGAGCAGGATTTTTCCTCCTTTTCCTCATTCAGTCTTTTTCTGCCCAGTACAAACACTTTGAAACAAGCAAGTGACCTTCTCTTTTGCTGCCCAACACTGCCAGCACAATTCTTTACTGCCTCTCAGAGACACTAATATCGATGACAGGAAGGATAATACCGTGCACAAATAACTCTAAGCTTTGCAATCACTTCTTACAGCCACTTCTGTTGCCAGTTCAAGATGAGAGAGCCACAAGGAAATAAAATAAGCCAAACCTGACCTGATTCCTTTGTGCAATCTTCTGTCCTTTCTTCCAACGGAGAACGGGCTTCAGAGGAGGCAGCTCCTTGTCCTCTTTTCCTCTTTCTATTACATGTTCCCCAAGGCTGTATGAAGCTTCAAATACAATTGGAGATATGACATCTTTGACTCTCCTCTGTAAAAGGAAACAAACAGAGATACTACCGTTACATACAGGTAGGCAGGTATTTATACACAACAGTGGTAAGCACAATTAAAGCATAAGTTGTTTTCAACACTGCAGACATGAAGCAGGCCTCTATATTCCCTTTGGTCTTCTTACTGCTGAACTGGAAAAAAACTTTTGTCACAGCAAAAGAAGTCAGATCAAAAAACAGTTAACAAGAAGTGAGTTATTCTTCTAGCACTCTTGGTTTCACTGGAATCCTTGGCACATTTTCCATACCTGTAAACCAAATCTTTCTAATTAAAACCCGAATATTTTCCATTAGGAGTACAAAATTGGAAGCAAAGGGTGTATTTTCTCTAGGGTTTCTAAATTCTAGGCTTTGATTCAGGTCACTTCCAGTGTGTTCCACCTACTTAAAAAAAAAAAAAAAGAAGTCAAAACTCCATCTCGAGTGTTGCACTTGTTAAAAATATTATTATCAATTAAATGAATGAATGGATAAAGTTACCAGCGTGGCTGTAAAAACAAGGCTACAGACATGCAGGGGCGAGGAAAGCCACCTGCCAGCGCTGTTCTGAAAGCAAAACTCATAGCACCCACCACCCTAAGAGCAGTAACACCTGCATAAAATAAAGCTTTTCTACCTTTTTAATCACTATATTGTAGGCTTAACATCAGATGTACTAGATAGTGCCGCATTATTTGTTTGATAGGATGAATCTTGATTATTATTATTACCTTCTCTTGTTGCTTGAGCCCAAGCCACAAAACTCATACCATTTATTAACACAAGCGAAGCCTGAAGCCTGTCTTCTGTGAGAGGATAAAATGCTCACTGTGTTCTTTTTAGACTTGACTTCCAAAATCCAATTTACCAGAAAATGGAAGTGGCAGACATCCTACTTTTCCACAAGCAAACATCCCTCTCAAATTTTATCTACTTAAAAAATTGTGTGTGAATTCAATGCAGATGAAACTGAGAAGATAAGAAGATAACCAAAGACAACAGATCTTCAAATGGACCAGCACTCAACTAGACTCTGTACTGCACCAGGGGATGGGACATCCACTTCTTCAGCCCCTTCCTGGGGCAGGAGGTGTAACACAGAAATAGCAATGCTAAAATTCACATAAGCTACTAGCTTTGTCTCACAGAAAATCACGTGCAATGACTTCAGCGAGAACAGTATCAGCATACAAGGATACTCAAAAACAAGACCACTAAAAGCATAGCATGAGGCAGCAGTGAAACAACAAATCATCGGGCAGATCACCACCCAATCCAACTGTTTGCAGCCAACTATGTCTGCGAAGAACAACTGAAAGTGGGTGCAATTAAAACCCACCTACAGTTTTTTTTCTAGCTCTGGTACTGCAGTATGGCAACAATAAGTGCTTACAATTCCTAAGTGTTTTAACACGACCTGGGAGGGCTCAGTCCAATCCCCTTTGAAGTCAAAAGACAAGTTTCCCATTGACTTCAATGAATGCAGGAGCGTGCCCATATTGTTTGCTGGTGTCTCTTGCCTTTTCATTTTAGTGCTGAAATTGTGACTTCCAGCAGCTAGATTAATTACATGTGTGGATATTCCTTCACCACACTTGTCTTTAATTAAGGATGAAAGTATGAATGCTGCCCAGTTACTAATTGTGCCACATGTTCAGTTTCTTCTGCTCACAATCTTAAAACATGAAGACAACATTACGTGGGATTTCTCCTCAGTAAGACAGACACAGACAGTTCTGTCTCGCAGGTACACCACAGACCATCTGGGAAGCAAGTACAAAATGAGAACACTGAATATTTGCCCAAATGCAATCTGGAGAAGCATTATTTTAAGCTGGAAATACACACTGTTTCTTCCTCATACAGCCTACCCGAATGTACTACTTCCAGCAGTCAAACCAGGTGGTGCTGCCCATGTATCACCTTCAGGTATTTCTGATTTCTAGAAGGTAAAAGATGCAATGACAAACAGTTTCGAGATAAACTGAAAAATTCTTCCAATCAAGGAAAGTATAACTTGCTTTTTCTATCGAAAAAGCCCTATTTGAGTGGATTTGCCAAGGGGGATAATTTCTACAAGCAGCTTTTACATATATTTACACTTTTTCACTAGGCTGAGAAAGTGTTGAAGGTTAATGACATTTCTGCAACGTGAAAAAGAATCCCTGGCAAATCACAGCACATGGACAGCACAGCTTTTTTTTTTTAGCAGCAAAGATGCCTGGAGCACATCAAAACTAGCATGCTACTCGAGGAGTTCATATTATCAACAGAAGCAGCCATGTAACAAGTGTTCAATGCCTAACAGTAACAAATAACTAGATGTCACTGAACTGCTGCAAGTTTTTTCATGGTACTTGAATTGGATCAGGGGCCTGAAGGTGGGTTTTCTACAAGCCATCAGTTATGCCATGTAGCTTTCCTGTTCTCACAAAGCCATTTCTCTAGGGTGTTGCTATTTTCCTCTCTCAGCAAACTGTCCTGTCCAGTGCAACTTCCTGCAATGCAAATGTCCCTAGCCAGCCTTCCTCTGGAAGGCTGTATTCCTTCCTCTGGATGCTCTACCTTCCCCTCTGAGGTTGCATGACATCACCCTGAGGTGATGAAAAAAGTGTTTAGGTATGAACTGTTGGTTTTTTTAACCAGGGTGCTTCCTCGTTATTACCAAGCGAGGATGTAACCCTAAGAAAGGAACACTCAAGAGCATGTACAACAGCAGTAAGTTGCTTACAGAAATTGCAAAAGACACTGTGGTCCTGGGCACTCACCCTAACAAAGAGCAGGCCTGCCATCTCACCACCCAGAATAAAGACACTTTTTTTTTTTTATAATGCTAGGCTAGAAGCTGGGCACAGCATCTTCATTTTCTCTTCTGGCTTAGCAGGGGAGAAAAAAGCAACCAAGCAAACCAGCCGCTGCCAGATTTCTGACTGCATTTCTGTCTGGCTTTAGTAACAAGTCTGAAAAATCTGAAAAAGAATCACAGTGCAACTATCAAATATCATAGTTCTGATCCTGAACAGCATTTCTGATTCCCTCTCTACAGCGGAGGATGATGACTGTAGGAAATTTCTGCACAGTTTGTGGGCACAGAATAAGGCACACAGTGACAACACAAACACAGGCACTGATTCCAGCCTCCTAAAGGCCGTCTTCTCCAACCTTAACTTTGTGCTACCAAGAGCCCACACGCATCAGAAAGTCAGGAAAACGTGGATGGAACAGGACAGGGCTTTGTTATGGCGGATAGGATTTGCTCTTCTCACGGTGTGAGCAGCTGCCAGAGAAGACTGGATACCATTTCAGCTTTCTTTAGGCTCAATGCCACAGTACAGCCAGGGGACTACGCACGAGCCCAGTAAATCATCACATCTAATCCCCTTTTCTCCTACAAGGTAAAAGTCTCCAGCAGGGGCTCTGGAGACTGCCAAATTCCATTTTTAATTATGGCCAATGGGCTGAAAAACAAATTGAGATGTAAATAATCTTTACAATCTACCGCAAGAGTCCTGCAGGATGAAAGGTTGAAACATGGCCCTTTTACAGCAGCAAAACATTAAGTGAGAATGAAGTCATTTTCAACAGTGTTGAATGAGAAAATATATGTAGTCAATAGGATGGTTTCCGTGATTGCCCCTGACTTATCCTGGTTTGCATGTTTTGAGGGCTTCAATTCTTATTCTTCTTGGGAAAGTTACATTCTATCAGGCCTTTTTTCTACTCTGACATGATCTTGAGGACATCAACCCATGTAAAGTTTCAGAGCTTTCAGTTAAATCTGTACAGCTTTTCAGTATTCTGAGAATTCAGCTTTGTTTAGCTTAATGACTAAGAACAAATTTGAGTGTGTCTTTTAAAATACTCAACTTGAACATTATAGTCTAAACACGTTCAAGTTTTAAACAAGCACTAATAGTAAACCGTAAGCATTTTTAAAGGCTTAAAACATACAAAATAGATTTTAAAAAACCTAGTTTAGTAGATAACATATTAATGCCATAAAATATATAAAGCCATCATGCTAATGCTGGGCTAGCATTAGCATGATAGCTAATCACACTTCAGTCAAGTCACAGGTCACTAACACCCATGTCCTCAACTCAATGCCAAGGGATAAATTGTTCCCTGCTCAGTGACTTTAACAATGACTCAAGCCCCCACCAGTCTTTGGAACTAAAGGCCACTACTTTCACAATTTATCATATGGAATATCAGCTGTAGATCTTAATAACTATACACAATGGTTCATTAACCAATCAAGATTATAGTGCGTGACTTCCAAATGAATTACATTCTCCTATTATCTCAGCCTCCCTCTCTAAGTTGTGAGTCATATAGGAGACGAGATTTTGGAGCTATGCAATACAATAAAAACAGCAGACAAATTGGCTTTAAACTGGAAGACAGGCTTCCATTCATTCCAGACAAATGAAAGCGTAGGTCTCATTCTTGTACCTGAACATGAATGAGGAGTAACTTGCTCATCCTGTTCCTCACAATACTTAAAACAAATCTAAACTGTGGCCAAGTTTTAGACCCCTCAGGTTACCAATTTCTAGTGCATGAGCCAAGTTTCTACTCTCAACCTGTTACTAATCCTGTGCAACACAAAACCCGCCTCTGTTCTCAGGAGAGCCTTCCTGCATTTACTTCGATAAAGACATTCTAGGACTTGAAATAATTTGTTTCAGATTGATGTAATTTTAGCATTTGTATCTCCCCATTGCAAAGTCAAACAGAAAATGGTCATGTGAAAGTAATCTTGAAGAGATCTAGTTTCCATTCTGTACACAACATGCACACACAGAGTATATTTTAGTCATTGCCTGTAGTTAAAGGAGGAAAATCACAATTGCCAAGTCTATTTCAGAGATGAGACAGAACTAGAAGATTACTTGGTTGGTAAAAGCTCGTTTACAACATCACTGGTGAAATTTTGTGAAATTAATAGCATATGAAGGCAATTAGAGGCCTAACGCTTCAATAATCCATGCTTCTGTCTTCTTTTAAGATCTTGTGACAGCTATAACTCAAAAAGTAGGCAGACTGTCTTTGTTGCTAAACTTCAAACATTACATGGCTTCTGAAGAATCCCAAAATTCAGAGCAGCAAAAAGGAGCAAAGGACTTGCAGGGCGTCACACACTTGAGCATTATTTACTGCTGGAAAGAATGGGAATGCTCCCTCTGTCCTTTTCCCAGCTGTGTTAGTCTAGCACACAATTGTTTCAAGCAGGCCAGCAACCCTCCTCAAACCCTGATAATGGGAAAAACGTAAGGGAGGAAAAAGCAAATCTTGAAGGGATCTGATGCTGAACAAACACCAGGCGTCAAGCAGCCTGCACGCATGGAAAGGACACCTTGAGATGGCAGGGGCTGAGCTGCAAGTCCAAACCCCAGCTGGATACAGGCTCACATTGAGTTAAAGTGTGTCTCTGCACATCTGGCTTCCCGCTATCAGCCAGGGATGATAAAGGTATCACTGATGTCGGCATGAGAGAGACTGAGATCAGTGCTGTAAACATTCCATGTCAAAGGTTACAGAGACTTAACAGTAATATATTGCTGATAATCCTTTCATGGTAATCAGTAGGAAGAGTAATCATACGTGACCTGAATACAATATCATGTATTACTGAGCCCAGGCTTCAATTTCCAGCTCAATACTAACATGCATTATGACCATATAGTTTCAAATAGCTTTGTTTTCCCATGGCTTATTTGTAAAGTTGAATGCTGCTTCTTTTATTGGGTCTAACTCTTCCAGGATGGGTTTTTGTTTGTATGTTTGTTTGTTTAAATCATCCATTTCTGTCTCTAAGGATCATTTTCTTATTTTTTGATTGACTGATTGAAGACTGAAACAGGTTAAACTAGAACACGTAGACAGCTAGCTTTTTGCCTGGTACAGCCATCTCTATAACATATGCCTGGCTATCTGCCATACTAACAATTGGAAAAAACGTCTGAAAACTGATGGTGAGCTCACTGCTCACCTAAGCTGAGAGATTCATTTCACAAAAAAGAATATAAGAAAGAATAACAGGGGTAACAATTAAAGCACTTATGTTACTCTTTCTGAAAATACTGAACCATTCGTATTCGGTAGGGAATTACACACCGAATTGAGACAGTAAGTAAACCCACACTTCTCTTGCACATATGTAACCCTACCAGTCACTTGTCTTTTCCACTGGATTTACTACATTTCATATTCTGCTGATACAAGCTTTTATCTAAAACCTAGCTTCAGAGATTTCCTCTAACACTGCCTTAAAATACATCAGTTCCACAGTCTGAGTTAATCCACCTACCAGTTTCTCTTTGTGCAAGATATCCCTCCAACCCTGATGGATGCACAAGCTAAGCATGGAGGTCTCTGTATGAAGCTCCCTTGTTACCTCACTCTCCAGATGGATTTTTTTTTCGTTTTTTTTTTTTTTTTTTTTTTTAAAGAAAGGGAATAAGCACCTCCATTAAAACAATGCCTCTTGGGAATCATCAAAAGGCTCCTCCCAAATGTCTGTAAAAGATTCCAGAGCTGTAGGAAGAGCGAGGATACAAGACACATTCCTCCACTCTTCCCAGTGACCACCCCACTAAATGCCTGACTCTAAATGCCTGTTCCCATTTGTAGCTACCTACACCTTCTCAGTAGGATAAATGGTCTAAGAGGTTTGTGCAAATAGATTGAGATTCCATACACCTTCTTGAATGTGGGTCTTAGGGTACATTTCATCTCATACAGTATGTCCCTAATATCTAGCAAGACACTAGGAAGTACCTCAATAGGTCAAACATCTTTGGGCTCAATTGCAATCCTGGTATCTCAAATGCTCTGAGTGTCTGAATACCTGCTAGAAGTGACAGAAAATGTGTCTGACTATCAAAAATCACAACAGCCATGGAAGAAATGTTTTAATGAACACTTCATTTAAAGCCGACTTGATTTGAAGGCCTAACACTGTGTTGCTATGATCCTTTCAACACTGTTGTGTCAAAAAGCATTTCATCAGTGGCTTTATAAGAAACACATGTATGAGACAAAGAATCCAGTAATCAACAGCAAAAGGAACGAATTAGTAGCATTCTGTCAGGATTGGAAGGAAGCAGAATAATCTCCTGCAGAAGATAGAGATGAAAGAAGGTTATCATCAACATTTTGCTGACAGTATTTTTAATTGAGAAGATCTGATAGAAAAGGTCCTTGGAAGTCTTGCAATAAATGCAATGCAGTTCTCAACCTGCCTGAGTCAGAGTGAGGCTGAGTGCGTAAGAAAACATACTACTGAGAGGAGAATAATTTACTTTAAAAAAACTAGAGATGTTTAGACACAAAAATATGAATCCTTCTTTCAATCACAGGAGAATAGACAGCTCAACAACAGAGGCCTGAGAGGAAACGTGATCTAATCTAATGGAAGAGGTATTATTTATTAGCATAGATCTCTTGAGAGCAGGATTTAAAATCAATCTGGGTAAAAGAAAAAAGTGCCGTGATTGTATACTTTGCCACATGAATTTTAAAATGTAAACAACTGAAATCTTGAGCAGGAGATCTCCAGGAGCATTAAATCATGCTTTGCAAATCCTGAGGAAATGTACTGCTGCCAATAGCACGAGTGTGTGCTGTGCACGTCTATGCACTTACACACTTACATAGCGTAGGTGCATACATACACACACACAGATGTTTCTACAAATATACATATGTGTACGTATAGTTGCTTTTACATAAACACATATGCAGATACATATCTGGTTGTTCTGAAAGTAATGCCTCCTACTTAGTTCCACAGAAACTACAAGGAGCACAGTAACACTACCTGACAGAGCAAATTCTTAGCTACAAAACACTGTTTTTCAACACAGTCACCACTATGAGTTATGTATTTTTTTTCCAGAGATGAACAAAAGCTGGCTTGCTGAGCTCATAGAGATCTGGCCACCCAGAACATGGCTTGTCTTTCACATCACTGTTGCCACTGCTGAAGTGCACCACCCACTCCTTTACTATCCACCCACTATTTGGTCTCCATAAACGTTCAGCAAGTGTAAATGTAAATTTCTTCCTCGTAGAGGAATTCAGTTGCACACCTTTGCTTCAGATGCCATTTTCTTACTGTCCCTCTGCTGCCATCTGTCATGCGGCAACAAAATGTAATGGAACACTGGTGGGAAGGGTCAACCCCTACCACCATACTACCAGCATCTGCCTCTGACAAAGTGGGCCAACATAATAAAATAGGAGGCATTATTTTTGGAGCAGCCTTCATACATCATATATAAATATTTGCGACTGATTGACTGCTTTGATATGACCAGGGCCACGAGGATGATCAGAAGGCTGGAGTATCTCTCCTATCTAAAAAAAAGAAGAGAGAGCTGGGCTTGTTTAGCCTGGAGAAGGTTCTAGGATACCTCACTGCAGAGACCTAAAAGAGTCACAGAATCACAGATCACAAAATCACAGAATCACCCGGGTTGGAAGGGACCCCAAGGATCATGTAGTTCCAACCCCCCTGCCTAGCAGGGCCACCAAACATACACCTTCAGATCAGGTTGCCCAGGACCCCGTCCAGCCTGGCCTTAAACACGTCCAAGGACGGGGCATCCACAACCTCCCTGGGCAGCCCGTTCCAGGGCCTAACCACTCTCCTAGTAAAGAACTTCCCCCTAACATCCAACCTAAATCTTCCCTCCTTCAACTTAAAACCATTTCCCCTAGTCCTGCTGTTGTCAGCCCTTTTGAAGAGTTTACTCCCCTCCTGGGTGTAGGTTCCCTTCAGGTATTGATAGGCTGCAATGAGGTCACCCCGCAGCCTTCTCTTCTCCAGGCTGAACAAGCCCAACTCCCTCAGCCTGTCCTCAAGAGTCCACAGAAAAGACTGGAGAGGGGCTCTTTATCAGAGAGTGCAGCGTTAGGACAAAGGCCAAAGACTTTAAATTAAAAGAGGGGAGACTTACATTACATGTAAGGAAGAAATTTTTCCCATATGAGAGTGGTGAGGCACAGGCTCAGGCTGCCTAGAGAAGCTGTGGATGCTCCATCCCTGGAGGTGTTCAAATCCAGGTTGGATGCAGCCCTGGACAATCTGATCTAATGGGAGGTGTCCCTACCCATGGCAGGGGGGTAGGAACTGGATGGCCTTTAAGGTGCACTCCAAGCCATACTATGATTCTGTGATATAACCCTATGACCCACGTACAATTTCTGGCCTCAATTCTCACACAGAAGTATGAAATCAGCAACAGATGATTTACTGTCTTGGTGGTTATGAAGACTCTTCATGCTGCCATCCACATGGAGTTACTATGCATTAAAACAGGCTTTGAAATAAAATAAAAAACAAAAAACCCACACCACAAACACAAAGCAGAATTCCCTTCTAACCAGTTTAAAGTGTTTCAGATCAGATTTAAAACCTGAATCTTAAGTGCATCGTAACAGAAGATTGTTTTATGTAGTCCTGCTATTTCCGCTTTTAATAGAGCGAATCTATAATAAGCTTGTAATTATAAACTTAAATTCTTTAGTTGTTCCAAACCAAAACCCACCAATGTTTCTTCACTTTAATCTGGGGATATCTTTTCCCATAAGTTGTCAAGGAATTCTATGTATTTATCTACGTACTTTCATTCTGAAAAAAAAAAATCAGAAAATTTAAGAGAGTAAAATTAAAAAAAAACTTAAAAGAAACTGATGATTGGAACAGTTCAGGCCAATTAGACAAGTATGGATAAGTAAAAAAGATAACTTGTTCAGTTATTATTAAAGCATTTGTGCATGTATAAATGGGAATGAGAAAGAAATCATTCAGTCTCTCACTGTATCTTGACATCACTAATGAATTGCTGCTTTTCAATAAAAAGGAATTCCATTATTTCAATGTGGTTTTTACAAATGCAAACATTTAAGCATAGAATTGAATAAGAAAACTAATCGCCCAATTTAAATGTGCTGTTCCAACTAGACAAGAGCATACAACAGAAACATTGCAGAAGACATACAAAGCTCCTAGCACTATCAAACGGAACCCAAAGCTCTGCTACATCTTCCTTATACATGACTGCAGCAATTTCTGAAGACAGTGAGGAGACTGTATTGTGCTGGATACTGTGAAACCTCTGAGGATGACAAATTCCCATCCATCATTCTGTAAAGCAACATAATTATCCCAATTATTAATTACTAGGAAGCACCGTTATTAATCAAGTAATAGGGATGAGCTGAAGGAAACTTATCCATTACGTAGCACAAGCATTATGGATGACTCCAAGGGTATTTCATTAGCTTCCAGCTCTCCTGTTCTGCACATACCTAAATCTCAGCTTACTGACAACCACCTCAGAAACACGCTGCCTGTGTCACCTCCTCCCCCATCACTTTCCTCCCATCCTCTTCCCCTCTCATCATTCGGACACGGCTCTGCTAACAACCCCCTCTTCAGTTTCCCAGGCTGTGCTCACCACACAAAACTAGAAGACAGACACGTACAAGGAATCTCGCTGGCATTTCAGCACATTTAGCACATTGGAACTGTGATCAGATGGAAAACTTGCCATTTGCTGCAGCAAAAGCAAGGCTCTTCCCCTTGTTCTGCAGCTCCAGCAGCCTCGCAATCCACCCCACACAAGAGGATATGGCCGCCTGGGGCTGGGAGAAGAACCAAGGGTGTTGTAGGGTGACAAAGGATGATTATCAGGTGGGATGAGTGCGGGATGAATGAATGTTTCTCAGGGCAACCGAGGAAAAACACGTTTCCCTTTGCATTCCGCAGGCTTTAAACATAAACAAGCTCAATGTTTCCACAAATAAGAGCTAATCATACACTTCTCCAGATAAAAGCTGAGAGCTCTGAAGCTGAAGGCATATTCATGGAGTATTCTCCAGGGGAAAAAAAAGGCCCTTTAGAACTGTGATATTATGTGGACTCTACAAGGATTTTAAGCAGAGATGGTTAAGTTAATGTATTGCCACTTTATACATCCGTAGCTGACATGCGCCAGCTTTTGGTTATTTTATACAGTTCTCATTCTAACAGCAGCACTCCCATGGTAACTGGAATATGCTGAGGTGTGGTGCAAAGGAATAGATGCCAGGGGAGCTGGGAAAGGGCAAAGTCAGCCCTGACCCAACTGTAAGTGATGCCAGCTCATACACACATATCCATGGGAAGAGGTCTGAAGCAGTCAGATAAATAAGAAAGATAGTACTGGAGGTAAAGGGGGGTTGGCAGGTTGTAGATTGGCTTTTTCTGGTTTTCAGGAAGAAAAAATTATAACAAAAATCCCCAGATAAGCATATTTATTTGCAGTAGATCTATAAAATAATCTGTCCCCTTTATTCTTCTATGAAGGAGCTTCCTCTTACCTAATGGATGCAAAGCCAACCAAGCTCACCTCAAGAGCTGGGTTTTTTTTGTGTGTTCAGTCTGTTAGGCTGAGTCACACGATTACGTACAAATGCCAGAATGGGGACAGGCTGAAATGGCACCTTTATCAGACAACCAAAAACACGATTCCAAGGACAACAAAGCTGCTTTCGAAGGCTGCAAACTCAGCAGCACTGGACTTGAAAATACCAACAGCAAGAAATAACTTGACATAGCTGTGAAATTAGGTTAAAATAGGCTGTTGCATTTTAAGGGGTGAAGCTTTCTTTTAGTCTTCTTACTCTGTGATCTTTTGGAATGTATTTTTCCAGGGTTTGCTCATTTCCAAATTGGCTGGGCCAAAGTAAGAGCAGACTGGAGAATGGTGCATGTGTCAGAGGAAAAGCTTCAGACAGCACAAGGAGAAGCTAGAGGTTAGGGAGCAGTTGGATGATGCTGCAAGTGCATCATAACTGTGACATAGAGCTTGGGAAAGGACAAAGGGAAAGGGATAGGAGAAGAAGGAAAACAAAGCCACTGAACAGGATGGCAATGCTTTCTGATCCTACAAGCAGCTTGTAACAAATCCTGAAAATAACAAATAGCAACCTGCATATGTTTACTAATAGCTGAAGAAAAAACAAGGAAATATCTGTGTGGGAAGCTTCAGTGGTCGAATTTGAGACAGTCTTTCATGGCACAGTCACAGGTCAGAAGTACACATCAGACTCCCAAGAACAGCCTGCTCAAGCACCAGCCTATTTTGCACTGCTTTGCCTAGGCTTGGATGTTTACCAGCACCATATTCAAACAACTATGCTGTGAATGTGTTGAATATATACCCACTGGTACTGGCAAGTTGTAATATTTTTACCTTATCTTTATTTTTACATTACTTGTTAAGAAATCGTATCTTCAGCCTCAGACACAAACTATATAAAAATATATACCTATATCTATATATATAGATACAGATATATATATTTTTTTCCCAGTCCTACTGGCTATGGGATTTTGTCTATTTATCTGCTTTGGAACTGCTTCAAAAATCCAGTGCACAAAAACTGATACTGCTCTGTTATAATTTGTCCATGCTTTATCAACAGGAAATCCTTAAAAACAAACACTGAGATATTAATGATGCTCCTTGAAATTCTCCTTTTTGTAAAAATAAATGATCCCAAGAGGTAGCAACAGACTGCATTATTTAGTCTGCCTACTTGTTTATTCCAGATATTACATTTCATTCATTAAGCCTCCATTACATTAAACCATTTGTTCAATTACAGTTTATTTTCCAGAAATGCATATAGTTTAGTCCTACAGCAAACCCAAGGTGTGCCTTCTAAACGTGTATGTGGCATCACCTTTCAGTCACAGATTTTTGTCACGCTTCTGTGCTAGATTAAAGACCTCTTTACTGTTCACAAATACCTTCTTAAGTATCTCTTGGTCTTCATTAAAATAAATGCTGTGACCACTTCAAATTTCTAAGCGAACCCTTCCCTTTGATGCCTGAATGCCATTTTATAGTTCCTTACAACCTCCTTTAGATGGAAAGCAGCTTGTCAGTGAATGCACTGGCCCAAGCAATGTTCTTTATGGAATAAGAATCACCTCAAGTTACTATTCCCTATGCTAACCCAAATAACTGATTCCTTTTTACCAATCATTACAAATGACAAGCCATGTTAATTATTGGTCTGCTATGCCTCTGAAATCACCTACAGAGACCCTGCTCCACATAACAAGCCTCTTCCACCTCCATAGGTGGATATATGACCTCACTACACTGAAATACATTTGGATCAAGTCATAGAACCATAGAATCCTAGAATGGCCTGCGTTGCAAAGGACCACAATGCACATCCAGTTCCAACCCCCCGCTGTTTGCAGGGTCGCCAACCAGCAGCCCAGGCTGCCCAGAGCCACATCCAGCCTGGCCTTGAAGTAACTCAACTCGTTTGAAGCACTTCATAAAAATATTCCCCATTCTCCCCTTTAAACGACTGTGGGGGTTTTTTATATGCAAGGTCTGGAAGTCATTTTGTATTTATTTTCAGACACGTATATACTGTACTGATAAATACTAAACTTTCCCTGAAGAATGTCAGAGCTAACAACCTAACCCTACGGTGACATCTCTTTTTACATCAGCTTGCTGTGCAACTGTTCATTTTTATATTTACAGATTTTGTACTATTTTTTTCTAAATAATGGCAGCTAAGATGTTAAGAACTGCAAGCCCCAGAACCCCTACCAGTCCTTCACTCCTTTGAGCAATTTCTTTTTCTTTTTCTTTACGATGTTTTTTTTCCTGTAATTTTCTTGAACAATCACACAACACAATGGCATTTCCATTACATTGTCTGTGCAGTGATGTCAACTCACTTCAGATCTGCTTTCCTACCCTTATTTGGTATACTGATACTTCAGAACCTGTAATGCCTACTGGAATTGCCCTTGAATTTCAAGTATTAGGGAAAGTTAGCAATATGGAGCCAGAGAGCTCTTCAGCCAGTCCTTGGGATCCTTAACTCTCCAGACCATTTTAACACGACGACTTCTGGTAAACATTATTTGAATTTTTCCATATTTACAAATGCATTAAAGGAACAAAATAATCTTAATGAAATGAGTGCATTTTCCTGCTCTTTCCAGAAGCGTAAGCATTTCATGAAAACGCTTCTCCTTTCACCTGTATGAACGGTTTTATAACCATCATCAAATGATGTCCCAGTATTATTGCTAGGATTTATTTCATTAATGCATCAACTTCATTCTCAATAGGCTACAATCATAAAGGAAAAGTATTCTACAAACCCCAAGGGCAAGCAGCACAGCTGCTGTCCCACAAGTACTGATGCTCCCATTATGGATCCCATGGAATAGCAGGGCAATATTCCATAAATGCTTTAACATCTCTGGGAACAACATCAGTAAGAACTGATGTGAGTTGAAAAACCTCTAAAAATGCTCTGCCCCTTTTCCTTTGCTCTGTAAGGATAAATGGAAGAAACCAACTGCCCTGTTTTTATCCAGATTAACAGCTTCAAATCTCCATAATCCAAAATTGTGAAAATAATAACAACAAGAGCTTGAAGGCAAATTTAGATCCTAATCTTACTGCTATAGTGCAGCTCAATAGAAACAGTGTTTTATTATAGAATCATAGAATCCTACTTCTATTTTATCCTTATTTGTTAATTAAGAATGGAAAAAAATCCTTTAAAAAGCTCCCACGCAGCACACTAGGTGTAAATGGCTCACAACCACCCACAGGTGATCTGATTTCTTCTTAAAAGCCCTCAGGCAAGCAGGGAGGAATAAACTGATACATCATAAGTGTCAGGACAAAAAGGTTTACTTAGCTTTACTTACTCTTCCATTAAAAATATAAAATGATTTTTAGGTTTTCTTTCTGTTTGAAGTGGGTGGAATTCTCTTTCCATGCACACACACAAAAAACTCCTGTTTTTACATCTACCCATCAGTAAAGAGGAGACTTCTCTCAGCGTATGACATTTAAAAAGGAAACAAAAAGGGAAAAATACAGATTATGTTACGGTAGTAGGTATCCACCTCCAGCAAGATTTTCCAAGGCCTCTGAGAGGAAAACCCTTTCCGTTGTGTAGAAATAGCCTCAATTGACTTTTCCACTCCTTTAACTGCCAGTGTGCAGCACATATAATCTCCAGATCTACCTTTAGAGCTGACCAAATTAACAACCGCATCTTTTCTTTGGAAAGGGCATTTAAAATAAACTAACAAAACAGAAAAAAACCATTACGGATCTTCTCTAGGATCCTAACGGAACAAGCCTCCTCTGCCAGCAGTTTCCCAGCTTACCGTAGAGAGATGAAACATTTTACTAAAACTTCAATACGTGGGCAAGAAAAACACACAATGTGCTGTTACACCTTAATGCTTTAGGAAACAATCATTGAGATGTTTGGTGTGTTCTGTGTATGTGACACAACCGCTATCAACTTTGCAAAAATGCCATTACAAAGAGTGAAGGTCTGCCACTTTTTTCCCCACAGCAAAATGTCAATGCAATTTAAAATGAGAACTGGCTGCCTAGGAGATGCTAGCCCTAGGATTTGCAATAATAGTGCTGAAAACTTGCTCATCTTCTTCCTTCGAAACCCAACAGGAAAAGCAGTCCCTTTTAAGAAATACCTCAGTAACTCCATGTCAAAAGTTTATGTTGAATGAAATGCTAAGGAAGAAATACAGACCTGGGCACCTAACTGATGGAAACCTCTGCCTCAGCAGTGAAGTGCAAGTGAATACAAAGCCCCACTGCAGCTGTGCAGCCCTGAAACATACCTGTGATGTGCCAAAACCACTCTGCAAGTGGTACATGACACATCCTTCGTCCCCATTCACCTTATATCTAACTTTAAAACCCTGGCTCAAAGGAAGCATTCTGATACTACACAACCCAATGGGTAGAAACTTACTGAACTCATTAAATAATGAGTTAATAAATAACCTGCATGACCAAGAATTTGTAACCTGATGTTGTAACCTACCACTTCCAAAGGAGAACTGTCACACTCAAGCATCAAGCCCATCCACTAGCCAAAATGAGCTCTCTGAAAATCCCATCTAACTGCAACCTGCACACTTACATTCTCTTTAGACCTCATGGCACTGCCGCTTTACATGGGAATCAACTGACTATCTTTTCAACTGACCACGTGGATGCTTATTTTTGATGCCGTTTAAGTGCTTATTTTTGAAAATTTGCCCTTGGTCTGATCATTTCCCTGAAACAAAAAACTCTGGGTAGCCTCACGAGCTGCCAGACAGCTTTCAGCCAACAGCAAGAGCTATACAGAGTGTATCAGATCAACAGAGGCTCCTGGTTTTCTTTCCATTTAGTAAAACTTTAACATATTCTCTCTCTCTTCTTTGAGCTTTTACTGTACTACAACATAACAGACATCATAAAATATGACAGCTGAAAGATTCTGGGAGACCTCTACTTGATGATCAGTCATTTTCAAAATTCAAGTGTAGCACCATTAGGGCTCACTTTAAGTCTGCTTCTTAGACACACAAAAATCCTACCTACAATTAAAGTTGGCTGTCTATCAAGACAAAGTATAGCTTGAATATAAACTACTACTTAGGAATTGCTTTGGGCAATTCCCACAGAGACTAAACAGCACGTTAACAAACAAATTCCCAAATATATGACAATCTAAAAATACAGAGCACCTGAATAGGATGGGACGGGAAAGAAGAATACCTTAGTCAGTGATCCTGAAGACTGGACGTGCTTTCCAAATTATATACTCCTAAAAATAAACTCCTGTTGCACATCTGTTAGAAGCTAAGACTGAAGATGAGGTCAGATGCTGTCAATATCTCCTGCTTATTCAGGAGGAGCACAGGCAAAGTCCCATTTCTGTGAACTCAGCAGTAACATAATGCAAGAGACCATTTTCAGCTACTATTCACAGATCCTACAGGCTGTCAGCTTCTCCTAATGCTCACCTTCTGCTTTCCAGTGATCTGTGGAGTGCTTCCCTGCTCCAAGACCACTGCCAGCCCCTTGGATCTGCTCAGATTTGTTACCAGCTGGGCCTGTAACAGAGGCTCTTCTTTACACTCTGCACAAAAGTACTGATTTTAACAAGGCAAAAAGATACCAGGAAGTGCTTGGAAGACCTTGAGGAGATGTGCCATGGGAGGGAAAGCAGCACAGAGAAAAGCAAATCACATTTCTGCTTTGTAAAATTTCTGTGGCATCTCTTTCTTAATGGAAGCACTTGGCCTTTGGTCAACCTAAAGAACACTTCTGTAGAGCTGTCAGGAGTCATGCATATACCAAGTTATGCACTCTGTATCTTTTAAACCAAAAAAGGGAGATACCATGCACTCTCATTTCCAAAGTTAGTGTTAAAAATTCCTCTAAAAACTCCTCGGGTGGTACTGAACTCTCCTTAGTTTCTACCGTAAAAAAAAAAAAAAAAGCAATATAAAATTGGATCACTGCTCTCTCAGCTGAAGAATTTGTGAGGCTTATCTTTGCTTTCTTGAAAACACCTCTTTCTAATAATATGGTATAAATATCTGGACATCCAGATAGCAAATAAATACAACTGTGCAATGGAGGAAGCAATGTTTTTGGAAAAAAACATGTGGAAAACCTACACGAGTTGAGCAGCAGATGATGCCATATAATCCCAGCAATCTGAATAAGGAATCAAAACACTTCCTGCTTAGCAAAAGGTTTCGTGAATTGTTCCCCTTACCTCCATCTCCTGCCTAAGCAAATATATAAATGGGATGCTTTTTCTAGAAACATTCTCGATAACTGCCTTGTTCTGCTTTTGTTGTTGTTATAAAGTGCATCTACTTCACCATGCTTTCCTGTTAGCACCTGATGATTCCAATCTAGGCATTAAATGCAGATTAAAATTTTGGTAGGCTTTCCTATAAACGGCCTGAAAGCGTATGTCAACCAGGTAATGCTTGTAGGAACCCAACCCTCAATTGTGAGCAAGTCAGCATGCATAATGGAAGCCATAACGTTATTAAGCCACTTTGAAGGACAGGCTTGCATCTCCAAATACACATTTTAGTCCACACTGAACATATATGGTTTGTCATGAATCTCAAAGTGGATTCCCTATCTTATTAAGAGCCAGTTTAAAAACCTCCATTTAAAAAAAAAAAAAAAAAAACAAAAAAAAACAAAAAAAAAAACAACCCTCTACCAGTACTCCACCTTCTTAGCAGGGCAATGACAATTTTAATTCAAGGAAAAAAAAAAAAATCCAGCACTGATCTCATATAAATGCACTGTAGGTCAACAAGGGCTCATACATGCCACCATATACACTCTCTTCTTCCCCATCAAATCCACCGAAGAAGCACTGAGTACTTGGTTCTCAGTTTAAGCTCCAAGCACACTACAATGGTGGGCTTGGTCTTGGGGCTCCCTTTGACTTTGGTGTAGGATTTCCAAGGAGATGTTTCCCCAGATGTCTGACCCTGCCCCACTAGCATGCAACGAATCCCCGACAGTATGGAAACACTATTTGCCAGAGGCAAATCCTTATTGCCCAAAGCAATTCCTAAGTAGTAGTTTATATTAAGCAGGAGAGAAGGATGGCTTACCTAGGAATTAAGCACAGAGATGTCAACCCTTGCTTTTTTCTCAGATATTTTTTCCTTTCAAAATGTTACTTGTCTGCCATGTTGCCCAACCCCACAGCAAGAACGGGTTCTTATTGCAGCCCCTGTTTAAGGACTGAAGGATTTTACTCTACTGCAGCATATCCATCTCTTTCATGGATACTCCCCGAATCCCAAAAGAATGGCTGCTCTCCACCACTTTTAGAGGAAGATGTATGTCATATCTTCCCCCCACTGTCCGTGGGGAGTCTGCATTATCTGATGCTTGCCACAAAAAGCACATTTTTCAGGCTCTCTAAAAGCACTTACTTCGAAAGCACTCACAGAGCTTTTAGACATTAATTTTGTTATCATGAGCTTACCAGGAAGTACTTCAGTTTTCCAACTTTTACAATATATTCCTTGAGGATGACCATTTCATCTTCACAAATTACATCTACACATCATGTCAAATGCAAGATGTGTAGATGTTAAAAGAAAGAAAAAAGAAACAAGAAGGCTCAAGTGTGTTTTTCCGACTTTGCCCAAACCTAAGGACATGTGGAGAAAGTCCCATTTCCTCCCACAGCCACACTGCATGGAACATTTCATTCCCCAAAAAACAATCTGCTGAAGAGGCACGTTAGTGTGAAAAAAGAGTGCTATAACTGAAATTCACTCACAGCTGTAATTACAGCAGTTGCTATGAAGCCAAGGCTGTAATTTTTGCAAGCCAAACTAAAGGAAAAGGAACAAAAGTATTGTAATTGTTTTGGAAAGCTACGAGGGAGGCTCTTTCCTCCCCTGCTGTTCAATCAAAGTAGCAAAGGGTGGGGCTGTGAAGACACATGAAAGATGTATTAATACTCTCTGCTGAGATCCAAGCTCCTCAGTACTTTTGCAACCAGCTCCAACCAGAGCATATGGGGATATTCGAAAATGACCTGGAACATTACCCAAATTGAATCCTCCTTCTTTCTATTTAAGTAATCAATGAGTTTTTTAGTTGTTTTGTTTGTTTTTTTAAAAGCCCCAAATCCAATAATAGGCCCCATAATGGCTTACGCTGTCACTGCTCCAGAGAAGCTATTAATTTGCACAGAGTTTATCAAGACAGTGTAGCAAACTAATCAGAAAGAGGCAGATGCATAAATTCTACCCAAGACAAACAAGCAGACTGCAAGGGAACATCCTCATTGAAAAATGCAGCCTGAATGAAGCAATCACCCACCCTCATTTCCCAGACTTCCACCACATCCTAGAAACCCAGTTACCATCTAAAAAACTGATCTTCGGAACAGAAAACAAAATTTGCTTTATTTTATTTTTTAATTTAAACTGCTCTGCTTTTTTTCCCCCCCTCAGACTTTGTTGTTTTTCAGCACAATAAATACCAAAGAAAATTCCTGAGAATAACCTGATACGGTTCCAGTCTTCTTTAGGGTGAGGGCCCACTAGCAATCCAAGAATTTCTGGATTGAATGTTTTATCCATTCTTTACTTCCCAGTTTGCTAAAGAATATGTTCCAGCCCTTGTACTACCTGTTGAAACACATCAGTGTGCTCAGCCCAAGCAGCTGCAGTACAGTCAAGGGTTGATTTGGTCCCACGTTCCTGTTTGCAGCGCGATTATGATCAACTGTTTAAACAGAATTCAGCACTGCTGCAAGATCAGGTTGTATTTTTTCCTGAGCTATAAAAATTCTCCAAATAAAAGCTTTTTTTTTTTTTTATATTTTTCCTACATTTGAGACGAATTGCTTTTTTAGCCAAGGAAAAGCATTCATCCATTGCTCTGTAGCATGGCTAAGCATCCATTCTGAAAAAGCAGCGAAGTACAAATTAACAGTTTGACCACGTTTGGAAGAGAACACACGGTACTATTTCTAGTCACCTGAGCTTTAAAATATTGCTGCAGAGAACCAGTTGAACTCTTTCAAGCCATTTAATTATCAGCCATCTACTTTAATACAAAGTCTATATTCCTTGCATCTACAAGGCCTCTCATTTTCCTTCTTAAACCAATTTTCTTTGAGATAAAAGCTTAATGCATATTACAGTTGTAATTAAAGATAAGGAAGACTCCAGAGCCTGCTGTTCCTTCTCTTCTGATAGAAGGATTAAAGAAATTATATTCAAGGTTCAGGAAGCCTTCTAAGCAGAAGAAGAAAAACTGTGAGTTGTTCTGGTGACAAGAAACTATCCGAAAACTTTTAACTCTGTAAGGAGAAGTTTGAAAGAAACAGTTCAAAACTAACTCTATTCAGGAATCTCTAGGAAGAATCTCATACTCAGGAATTCTCTATTCAGGAATAACTGATTCTGAATTTGGCGGGGAAAAAAAAGTCAAAATGAAAATGAGAGAAAAATTTACATCCGTTTATCAAGAAAATTACTGTCCCAAATCACAAAAGCTTTGAGTACAAAGCTGATGAAGAAAACTGAACCAACCATAAATGGAGGAGAAGGCTACATTAAGCCATTAATCAAACTGTCCCAACCAGTATGGCACTAACCCAGGCTGCTTCTCACTCCTGTAACATCCAACGCAGCAACAGATCTCGACAACACAAAGCTGTAAGTTCAGATATCTGTGAATTCCACATAGAGGAGAAATGCATACATGAGAACATACACAGTTGTGTTTTATATAGGTGCTACACTTTTTCTAGGTACCTGCATTTTGCTTCGGGAGGTAGAGTTAGACAAAGCTTGTGCTGGCTTATAGAGATGACGATGATTTTCACTGCTCTTAACTAAGGAGATACGTGCCAGAAAGCAATCACAAGATCAAAAAAGATGTCTCTTGCTCCAGGCTGTCCCTTCCCACACAGGTGTCTGACCAAAATAACGATTTCTAGTATGATACAGAATATCTATATGATTTCCAATACTTTACCAAGAAATATACAAATACCAGCTTTTCTGATCTTCGTGCAAAAAATTTGAGTATTTACGTCAATTTCAAGTCTTTATCTTTTTTCACTTTTACAAAGTTTCTTTTCTCAGTGCTGATTGAAAACCTACATATAATTTGCTCTTTCCTGAAGCCCCGTGTGCTCCACATGACCTCTGTTTTTTAGGCATTATATCTTTTAATTTTCCTGCTTTACAACTTTCACTTGCAACCATCAATTCATCACAGAGACTACAACTTGACTCAGCTTCCACTTCTGAAAAACACAGAAAAAAAAAAATCAAATCCCAAAATAAATGCAACAATGGATAAATATTTCTAAGGTATGTTTCAGGAACTGTTAAATTTCAAAGCATAATTTAATATGGAAAAGCACTACTGCTTACTAGCAGACCAACTGACTGCTTACTAGCAGTCATTTAAAGCTTACGTAGTTTTACTAGACTGTGAAATTCCACCTTCCAAGTGTTTGAAAGATGGAAAAAAAACCCATATATTTTAATTACAGAAACTTGTTCTCATATCAAGTTAAGCTCATATTTACTCAAACAAAATCTCAGTAGAAAATAAGATTAGTTTCTTTACATCTCTTTTTCATGAACACCCATTTACACAAGATTATTTTAAGCCATATGAATGTCTTCTCTACACATTTGACTGTTCTCACCCCAGAAAGAGAGTTGCCGCACAATGCATCTTGCACAGCACAACGAGAAAGAAAGTATTTTCCTCTTTGTTTGTGCCAAGCTGACCACGATGGGACACCAGTTTCATACGCTAAAAGCCTGTATGTTTGCCACCAATGCTTTTGTGTTTGAAACACAATGCTGTCCCGACAGAAGTAATTCAAACATCCAGTGTGGATCGATTCAGCTGACAAACAATGCTCCCAAAGTCAGATGGCCGCACAAAAGGATTTAGGATAGATCCTCGATTTCCCTAGGGTCTGCACAGAAAGACTGTTTCAAATTTGGATATTGCGTCAGGCAGAGCCATTTCTTGCTCTTGCATCTCACTGTTTGTGTTATGGAAAATACCCTGCAACCAGGTACAATCTGCAAGCTGTCAACTTCCCACTGACTTGATAATACAAAACCCTTGAGAACAATACAATAACAAAGAAACATTTCCCTCCTGGGCATGATGTTAACAAATGGAAGCTTCTTCAGAGTATAAAGACTACATAGGCTTTCAAACTATTCCAAGTAACAGACTTCAGAATCATTGTATTTCATATCAAAAAACACAGGAAAGGGAAATAAAAGATGTAAATAAACTACCTCCATAAAAGTAGTTTATTTGCCAATCCATGGTAAAGACAACTTCAAAAAAAAAAAAAAAAGTTTATTCATGTTTCATTTATTCTTAAACTTCTTATATTGTCATTATTTTGGAAAGTGGACTTCCTCAAATGGGCCAATAAAGCAAATAACATTCAGAACAAAAAAGAAAAGGGAACACTCAGTAGGAGTTGGGAGAGACTTAACCTAATGATCTGTGTCATATCCAAAGACTGTGTAGTGATATCCAAACTAAATTACTTAAACTGAATTACTGATAACTACGTAGCTGCAGCTTTGCTTTTCAGGGACTCCTGGATGTTTGGGAGTGGAAAAGAACTGCTGGTGAAGTTTGCTGTGGGATTTATACTTCTTTATCTGATCTACTTTTAATTCTCTGAAAACATTCCTAGAAATTAGCAGTAGTCGAGATTGAGTCCAGAGGGGATGAAGAAACCTCGATTAATAATCAGAATCGTATATGCTCCCGCTAAGCAATGCTCTATGCTGCACAGACATGCTTGTACCACTATATTCTCTGCTACTCTCACTCTCATCTAAAAACATTGTACTCTTCCACCATGAAAGCCTCACAAGAACATGAACGTTTAGAAACGTACAGACCCAGAGCTTCCCGAGGACTCACTTTCTGCCTAAGTATGAACGATGGTATCTGTGCTTCAGTCCCAAACCCACAAGTCTCCGTGGCCTGGCCACCACCTATCTGTCCCCTAAGGATAACTGCTGCAGCTGGAAGTTTGATGATCCCAGGTGCAGCTCCATTGATGGCGTAGCTGCTGGAGGTCTCGCAGCAGAGAGAAGTGAGGCCTGGAGTGCTGTGCCAGCCCTCAGAGGGGACACCCAGTTCCTTTCCCCTCACTGTGATGGCTAATGTAGGCTGGGTGGAACTGCCTGTGGAGAAACAGGGTGGCAAAAGTGGAAAAAATGCTTTCACTCGTGAGCTGGAGCTGCTCCAGTGAGCCTTCCCCCGCATGGAAACACAGCACCTTGGTAACATGGTGCTGCTTTAATGATGGGCCTCACCTACTGTGTTATAAATAAACCAACCCAAACACTGCTGGAGGTGGAAATTCAGCTTCCCCTGAAGGAACAGAGGTTCTCCCGTGCTGGAAGAAGAAGGGATGGAGGGAAAGTCAGGACACCACAGGCTCCCTGCTTCCCCTGTACATCCTTCACAACCCCGTTCCACAGCAGCCATGCCAAACTTGTGTGGCAAGCAGTTCAATTCACCCCAACATCACGGCAAGTCCTGCACAAGCTGCAGCATCAGCACAGGGATATGTTTTGGCTTGTGGAAAGTATGGGCTGTTCCTCCTTTTACCTTCATGTCTCTCTTTTAACTACAAGGGCAGGCGAATGAAGGGGACTCTCAAAGCCTCTGAGTAACTCTGTCAGGGCCGCACAGGATCTCAGGGGAGCTCTGCAATGAGGAGATGGCCGCATGCCTGCTTATGCTGTTCCACATGTGAAATGTCTCACAGGGAGACGCAGCTAATCCAACAGAGATGTCACCAGCAGACGTATGACAATGACATGGTTATAACTTGATGTGCAATAAGAAGGTTTCAAAATGTGCACTTAATCTTTGAAAGAGATATTTTTAAAAAAAATCAGTAACAGAACAGCTTTTAATCGCTTTAAAAATCCCTAGTAGGCTGAGCATCCCCAGTAGCAATCAGATCACAGAGACACTTGTCAACTTTTCCCCATGCAGAGCCATGGATAGCCCATAGCAGCTCCTAAAGCCTGCCCAGGAATCATCCAAGACAGCTGTTCTGGACCAAATCCACCCAACGTGTGATGCACAACGCGGTGCCACAGGAGATTAAATCACAGAGCCTAGCAGTGCTTCCCAGCAATGTTTTTTTTAGCAAAAAGAGCAAAGCCCACTTTTCCCATGTAAATATGAGCCATTCTGCTAGAACTGCCAAACTGGAAAACAAACAAAAAACCCAAAGTTTTTAAACACTAAAGCCACCATATGTGAAATAAAGTTACATTTCTCTACCAAAATCCACTAAAATCTATAGGCTGAAAACAACCTACATCAAGGAGAAATGCAGTCACAGGAAGCTCTCAAGCCAGTTTGAAGCATTTCATCGCATTCTCTGCTGGTCTGGTTTTGCTTTCAAATCTAGACTGGGATTTCTTCAGCGCACTATAAAAGAAGACTACTGAGAAGAAAGGTCATTTCCCACTGCAGTTTGTTATAAAAAATGACTTCCCTAAAGAGATCTGTGCAATACTGGAGGTTACGCAGCCTCTTAGCCACATCTAACAGCTAAGATGGATGCTGAACAGAAAACTGCAACAAAGAAGTTCCACTACATCCAACCAACAAACGTTTTAAGTAAATAAATGAAAACGATTTCCATACAAATTACCCTCAATGACCTTACTGCAGTAGGGGGGAGTGGGAGGAGGACCTCTAAGGCTGGATATGGCTTGCATAAGGCACAACATGGCCAACCTCTGTTGAACCTTACCTGAAACGGAGCCAAAGTTCTAATCCTAGCATTTTGTCAGTTACTTCCTATGTGGTTTTGAGCACACTTTGTCTCACTTTCCCATTTGTAAAATAAAAATCATACTGTTCACTTATATTGGAGGAACTTTTTGGGGATTTATTACTTAATGCCTGCAAAACAAAAGAAGTCTCTAAAGAAACGTGCTCTACAAGTGCTAAGCAAAATATTTGTCAGCCTAAATTCCTATTGTCGTCCTGTTTATTAACAAGGGGAGAACATTTGAGATAAAACAAGGCATTGAGCTATTGTTTCCCCACAAGGCTCGCAGAAATACATTACCCCCAGTGTAATTGCACACCATTTAACTCATATCACAAAAGAAAACCAGGCTCAGATTAAACCATGCTAATACAAACACAGCAATCAGACAAACAACACAACCCACTGTGTATTCAGTGCCACATGGTTCAGAGGCAACATCTGACCAGGAGAAAAATGCTCTGCACTTGGGCTAAAGTCAAGCCCCTGCACACCAATGGCATAACAACTAGCACAGCTGAAGGACTAAAACCCAGCTGCAGGCTGTTTCAAGAGGTGGAAAATAGGATATGGGGCATAGGGTTTGGTGTTTGGCTTTTTTTTCCCCCCTGTGAAACATCCTGTCATTTCACAGCAAGCCTGGGGAAGTGGGGAGAAGGTTAATTAGGGCTTACTCCTAATTTACAGCCATTTGAATTCATGGTACAAATTTGAAATTCATCTATGCCAGTGGCAGCCAACAGGGTGGTCAATGATGAGACAGAAACAAGGCACAGGAGAACATACTGTGCTTCCATAACTTGTGTAGTGCTGAAAGATTCACCTTGAAGGATCTCCCAGATCAAGAATTTCCAGAACCATTGCAGCTACCATTGGAAAGAAACAAGAAAGAGGAAAAGTCTAATGATGCTGCTTTCAGATTCAGCTGCATAATAGATGATGCAATGCTGGCACGAGTTTTGAGCGCTGCTCCAGAGTGCAGAATAATCAATGAGACAAGAAGGAGCAAGAAAACTAGAAGGGTTACTAAATAAGGCAAACCAATTCAGAATTAGAACTGCAAAGGGACGTAAGATCAGAAAGAAATACAGGGTTTTGTGTTGGCTTCTTTTTTTTTTTTTTACCAGATGCTCAGCACTATTACATGAGTCATGAGTGGAAACAGTGTATCTGCATTCCTTTTAAAATTACATACATATATAGATGTGTGTGTATATATACACATATACGTAATTATACATATTTGTAAATATATAAATACATACGAGGGCTACTCTGAAAGTAATGCCTCCTATTTTATTACGATGGCCCACAACATCAGATGTGGATGTTGGTGGTATGGCAGCAGAGCTTGAACCTTTCCACCAATATTCCATTCTATTTTGTTGCTATGTGACAGATAGCAGTAGAGGGGCAGTCTGAGTAGAGTATCTGATGTGGAAGTGTGGATGAAGCAAATGTGTGTCACTGGATTCCAGTACGAGATGGGCAGTGCATTTCAGGAGTGGTGACAGCAGCTGAAACACAAAGCCGTATTCTGGATGCCCATGCAGATTTTTATGACTGTGACATGCAGGCTCTTGTTCATCACTGGTGAAAATGCATAGCTAATAGTGGTGAGAGTGTTGAAAAAGAGTGCCTTGCAGATGAGAATTTGCTTTACCAAACAGTGTTATTGTGGTCTTTGTAACAGTTGTAGTTTCCATGGAAATAATAAGGAGGCATTACTTGCAGAGCACCTTACTTTTATATAAATGTATACAAATACATACACACACATATACAAAATGTCAACAGCAAGGTTTAAGAAATGTTTTGACTAGCTACCAAAATAGTATATTTATAAAATAAAAAAGTAATGCTTTAAATATTTTTCGTTCTAGAAGCCACATAGCTTTCACTGACTTCATTTCATCTAAACAAGAAGCAATTTCAACAGTGAAGAGTAGTTAGACTTGTCCCAGCGCCCCCTGAAAGAACAAGAAAATCATCTCTAGCATCCTCTATGAACTGACATAGTTAAACACAGATACGACTGTGTAGAGTGAACTCAGGTTGACATAACTGAGTGCTGTGGACTATTCAGTTATGTAATGCTGGAATCTTATGTTGCTTTAATTTACTTATTTACAGCATTTTGTGAACTATAAAACCTGTGCATGAAGTGAAGCTCAGGTGAGAAAGGGGCTACATGTTGCATCCACATCCTGCAGAGCTGGCATCTGCTTTAGTCTCAGGAAGTACAGAAACATGTAAGCTGGTGACTGAACGGTGTAATAGGACTGCATAATCTCTGCAGTACTTTTAGAATAAAAATAAAAGGAGAGAGAGAAAAGAATAGGAAGTAGATTAACTCCAGAATTAGCAGATGAAAATCTACTGGCTTCATTTTAGAATGCATCCAAATGTCTGTTCCATCACCCTTCGCTTTGGGTCTTTTAACCAAAGATTTGGCATTTTTAATTCCTGGCACAAAGAAGACACTACCTTTCCATTATCTCTGACTTCCAGTAAATCAAGGTATTATTACTTGGATGGTAATTGGTTTGGACTGCAAACAGCAAGTCCTAGCCCAAGTCTCAGAGGAAGTGTAGGGGGAGTAAGTTAGAAGCGACCACCCTTTTTGCTCAGTAGCCTGACAGTTTCTCAGCGTTATCCTCATTCAACAGCTGGCCAAAATCAGTGCTGAGCACCAAACGAACCAACCTTCATCTAAAGAATACACGTTGATAGTTCATTTATTAAAGCAAATGGATGAGAATGTATCACATGGCACAGCAGGTGGAATCCCAGCACAGCAGCAAGAACAGTGGCCACCTATAATGCCAGTAAAAATGCAAAACTGAAGTTAAACACTATGCATTGCCTTGAGTACATTGACAACATCTTTCCTTCTCACAGTGGACTCACTGTGTTTTATCAGAAGCAGTGGACATGAACCAGTGGCACCCTGAAAACAACCTGGTGTATCCTCACATCACACTGAGGCTTTTTCAGTAGTGAAAATGAAAGAAAGTGTATCCTCACCCTTATTTTTTGTTTCCACGGAAAAGAACCCAGGCACTAGACTACCACAGGACTTCATTTGTGAATCAAAATACACACAGTAGTGAAACGCATAGGGCACAATCCATTTCAGTCACAAAGTTTCCCCACTTGACAATTTTTGGAACACTTGAACCAGTCGTGTTCTTTCACGTAGAAGAGAGGCTGAGTCATTCTGTGTAGGAGTAACTATAAATACCTAATGCCAAGACTTCTGCACAAAAGCTGCAGCCCTTGATATACAGAATTTTGGAGACTCCAGAACACCGGGGAAAGAATACAGCATGTCCTTTTTAGGAAGGAACATCTGGTGCACTCTCTGAAGAGAAGCTGTGTGACCTCCTGTCCTACAAATAGTGTCAACTCACCAGTGTTACTTTTACAAGCAGCATCACAAGGTTTCCTCACAGTTTGAGTGGGAAAAGTGTTTGGAATGGAAAATTCCCCTGCTGCCAGAGGATTTGTTCAGCCACTAAAACTTTGTTCCTTTCAGTAAAACTTAGTCATTACGTTATCTCATAATGATGCAAATAGCCGGTACTCTTTAACCCAACATTACATTCTGCAAATCATCCTGGTACAGAAACAAAATGCACAAAGTATCTGCAAACTAGCAGGCAGCTGGGTGCATTCCCTCTCTCTCATAGTGTTTTCCTGAATTTAACATCCCTAGAAGGTAGCAAATATGACAGCAACTATTTTGATGCCCACACATTTATGAGAGTTTAATTCAGTGCCATTATCAGATATAGGAGTGCAACCTATAAGAATAGCTGGAATCGAAGCACGAGGTCACAGCAGTGCCCAGCCCCGGAAGGCTTCACCATGGACAAGCAATGAATGAAGCCCTCAGGCTCCTTCTTTTTCCTTTCATCTCTAGACAGCTCCACTAGTTCCCAAATGTCTGTACAAACGAGTACTTTGGCTCTAAAGGCTTCCACAGAGTTTCAACACTGGTTTTATAAAGTTAATATTTACAACTGCGTCGAATGATGACCTGAGCACTTCTTACTCTGCTAGATAAAAGCAAAGAATCTACTCTGAAATCCCCTGTCAAATACTATAAACAACTGTACTTCATCCCCAGAGTGTCAACAGAAAGCTGAAATAAGGCATGAGTCTTCACTCACACATTCACTGTTCCATTGCACACGCACATTGTTTGTTTTGAGTAAACAAAACGTGGCTTTCTGCTAGTTTGCTAACTGGTTTCATTTTGGAACTCCAAGTACTTTAAGAACACATTACCAGTTTGGCTTTCCTGTCCCTCCCTCTTCTCTTTAAGAGCAGAAATGAACCAAAGTTGCACAGCACATTCAGCCAGGACCAGGACAGGCAACACAGAAGACGACACTGAGTTGAGTTGAGCTGAGTTGAGTGGGAGCACTGATCTGCTTGGGAACAGGAAACAGGAATTACTCATTCCACCAATTTACCATATAGCTTCTTCCACTGCTATTCAGCTGGACACAATTTGTTTTCGACAGAAGGAAATAATTTGAAAGTATCTAAGGCTTAGGGTTTTTTCTTCCCCTATAGATTTGTCTAGAAATATGAGAAAACCACTTCTGTTCAATCCAATCTTTGTCCTCCCTTTCAGCTCTTTCTCCTTTTCCTCACACTTTTCCATGTCAGAGTTGTGACTTCAGACTTCATGCAGTCCCCAAATAACTGATGCTTACGAGATAAGAAAATCACTTACATAATCTTTTGGAAGCAAATCAGAAAACCCAAGTATTAAAGCCACAGAGTGCTTCCTCTGTTCCTCAATCAGTCCTAATGGGCTATCCAAATTCCAACCAGGCTCCATCTCTGCCTTTTCGCATTGATGTGTTCCCAGTCACAGATCTTCAAGCCTACTAAGTGTTAGCTGGCTCTTTTCATAGGAGAAATATTCCTCTTTCAGCTCCTATACTTCACATACAGTTGCAAAAATCAGTTGGCTGTCCTATGGACTCAAATCCCATACAGGGAATACATACAGTAGACACCATCGTTCCATAGGACACCATTTTATTTTGGAAAGTGCAGTTTCTGAAACATGGAAGAATACAACACAGATGACTCCAGTGTATAAAACGACAATCTCTAGAAGATTAACCACACCTCTTTGCTCATTCATGACTCTCCTCCTCAAGTTACCATGCCATATCAAGATAGTGCTTATCTGCTGTAAGGAGCATTTGTCCCTGAGTTATAGGGGAAACATGTCCCTTGAATTGGATTGAGTCAGGTCTACAAAATGGTAGGTGAACGGCTTGCATGTTACATGTGCAAAAAATCCTGCACAGAACCTCCCAGGGCTCCACAGATAAAAACAATCAAAACAGTCTGAATCCCTGAGACGCTGTCGTCAGTGTTTCTGTGTACATGAGGAAAAAGGAACATTAATAATTTTAGCAGGAGGGGGCCAAACACACCAAGACATCTGAGCGTTGCCAACTGTCACTGTTTCTTCCCTTTCAGAGCCATTAGCTGTAGCTGCTCTATGCTATCTCGTGTAAAAGAAATCACATTTTCTGGAGCATTTCTCAGCCGCCCGTCCCAGCATACGACACATCTGCCAGGGCTTAACAATATTGTCTGAAATCACGTTATCTTTCTCCAGTCTAGTCATTAGAGTTCAGGTTTTCCCCTCATTTTTAAAATGTTAAAACACACGAGGTTTCCAAAGCTGGTTCAACTTTGAAAAGTTGTTTTTTCCCTTTCACTAGATATCCAAGGAGCACTCTTAGAATCAGCAAAAGAACTTGTTTGGGTTGTCATGCAGCCTGTTGACCAGACCCAAATAAAACTGCTATTTTTACAACTAAGGATAAAATCAGAAACCTGCTTGGGTATTTTGTGTTCCTGTGCCAATTGCCAAGATATTCATCCTGGGCCTCTGCAACAGTATCTTGGAGAAGAAAGCAGATGTTAAACAAGAGGTGGCAGAGAGGAAGGAGGTTTTCAAGCTAGGTTCACTTTCATGTCACTTGCAATCTAGCAAAATACTTGCTTCCTATTCAGTTAATGGGAGCACTGTCAGCTGTTTGTAGGAACAGGAAGCAGTGCAAAAAGTTGATTTCTTAAAAGCACATACTGACAAAAATTAGGATTGTTTAATAACAATATGGTCACTCCAGAACCTTTCCCCCCTCGCTTTCATTATCTGGAAACAAATACACACCCGCTAAAAGAAAAACAGTGAAGAAGTAAGTTTGCTGCTATCCTCTTTTCATCAACTGAAACATTCATAGAAAACTGGGAGGAACAACTACTGCAAGAGGAAATACTCTCCTTTTAAATCATCCCTTTCTCAGCCATAGGCTCAGTCTCCATCTCTCCTCCCAGCCCACCCTCTCACCCCTTGCGATGTCAGAGCCAGCTTTAGGGACCATCCTGCCAGTAACATGCCTGCAGGTGTCTGTCCCTGTAAAATGCTATGGGTGCAGCTGTGGATGAGAAGTACTGTTTGTACATCCAGTCACTGATGGCTGCTCAGCCAGCTTGATTCCAACCAAAGCATGAGCAGGCTTTCATTCAAATGCTGTGTGAGTATCTCCAACGAGCTTGTGGTTTCAACTATAAATAACTTATTATTCATTCCTCAATATTCATGAGGCTTAGAATACAGAGTGAGAGCGCTGGATAAAACCAGGGCATGATCTCAATCTGCGCCCATTCTCAACCATGACAAATAGCAAATCTTTTCAGAGAAAAATAAGCAGAGATCAAATACGGTGATACTTATATACCCTCCATGCGCTGTCCCAGCTTCCAGTAATCTGTAAAGGCATCCAGAACCACATCTTTGTGTTTATCTTTTGAGTCTCATGCCACGCAACCACTTTTTCAACCAAAGTAAATTTTTAGCATCCACGAGGAACTCAATTCCAACCAGTCGACCTCTACCATGCAGTACTAGGAGCTCTGATTTTCCACAAGCACATCTCTCAGTTTACTGATAGTCATTCAGATAAAGACCTGAGCAATACGCAGCCTCCCAGGTTTCTCTTTTAACCAAATCCTCACCTCTGCCTCCCTTGGTAGTTCTCTGCAGATAAGCTGAAGCTCCTGGAGGTGAAGAAGGATGAAATATTGGCTCCAATTCACCTGTAATATCTGTAATACCGATACTACCTGAAAACTAAGCTTGAGATATCTTGTGACCAGCTTCTCAACTGAAACCTGTGAGCAGATACTTAGGTGTTTTCTCTTTCTCTCCCTCACTCTCTAGCCCCAAAATTACCTTCCTCCCCTGCCTCCTTCATTCAGCAGCTCAGATAGACAGTGGCAGCAAAGCTCTCACTTTGCCACAGTTAAGTCAGAAGGCACGATCCAAGCCTCAAATCTTTCGGTCCACTTGAAATAAAAGCACCTACCATAGCAGAGTACTGTCATGCTGGGAAACTGGCTCATTGCTAAGTCAGAGGAAGAAATGCCAAAACACAAAGCCCCACATCAGCTTTGCTACCGCTTTTTGGTCTTCATTTCAAGTATTCCCACAAAGTTTCCCACTAGCTAGACCTTATTTTTATTAAGAAATCCAGCAAGCTCACAACTCGAGGTGTAACAGCTTGAGGCATTCAATACACTTCATTGCTACCAGCCAACCAAGGAAAAGCTTGCTCTGCTTTTGTTGAAAAATATCAACAGATAGCTACAGCAGAGAGTACGTAGTTCAAACCATTGGCTGGACAATGCACTAAAATAGACTTGGGTGGAACAATCCAACAGAAGGTCTCAAATAGAGAACATGATTGAAAGCACAGTTAAAAATACATTTACAGAATGAGGCTGATGTAGCCCAGCTGGCAGATCTGTGTACACACAAAGCGTGTGGAAGATGAGAAGAATTTTAAAGCAAACAATCAATGCCTCCAACTTAAAAGCATCTCTGTGATCTATCACCTTGGCCCCTGACCCTGGAGTGCTCAGTCTCTTAGAACACCATTGGCAGCAGCACGTAAACAATCTGCACAGTTTCACCCAAGATATGGCACTGAGATTTGGTAATGTCTGTGTTTGCCAAAACACCCAAAGTAAGGGGAAAAAATGGAGTGTAAGGGAAAAAAAAAAGCGAATTAATTTGTTTGGCAGAACTACACTGAATTCCAAGCTGGATTCAGAGAAACATCATTCCTCTAATATTCAAGTACGTAAAGCAAGTGATCACCATAGGAACTGCAAGCAAGTTAGAGACTACACTCAAAGTGCAAAAAGCCTGGGAAGAAAACAGGCATCACAACACAAGGGCAAGAGACCACGGCAAGGCAGAGGGTGGAAAAAAAGAAAAATCATAAATACCTCCCAACCTCACACCAGATTACTGCTTTACAGCAGAGAATCGAACTCAGACCTCAGGACTTCAAATACATAAGATTTCCTCTTAGAGAAATGCCAGCTCCAAACAAAGCTCTCTAGGACCTGCCAAGTTTGGTGGCGGTGGTGTAAGAGCTTGTGTGTTTTTTGTTATTGCTTTTTTTCCTTTCTTAACTTTGGATGATTTAAACAGGAGCCTGGGTGGTCAGGAGCACTTGTTAAATACTGGCTGGTTCACAAAGTAGATGGTGACAGCTTGTGGTAGCAGCTAATAAAGTGATTCCCTTATTCCTTCAAGTTCAAACAGTAGGGATTTGTGCCTTGAAGATGAAGTGTTGGGATTTCTTCTTTGCTAGAGGCAGTAACTCCAAGTATGTTTAGCATCACATTTGTCAAACTACGGACACTTAGAAAGCTACTGGATGTCTCACAGTGAACCAAAGAGGGACCAGCAACATTCTAGGGCCTGTTCTTATTCTGAGAAAGATCAAACACAGGACCAGACCAGAGCAGAGACCAGGGCAGTCCAGACCTGAAATCACCCAAAGCATGGAGATGAGCAGACACTTCCTATCTTTACATCTTTAGTTCAGTGATCACAGAATCACAGAGGTTGGAAGGGACCTCCAGAGATCATCGAGTCCAGATGATACTTCACTGCTTCCAAAGTAATTTATAAAACATGGAGTACATTTGAGAGGAGAAAAGTAATTATTTCACCATTTGCTTTGTGCGTGCATGTGTTTTTTTAAGAGGTAATACTCCTACTGATGTGGTATTGATTGTAACAGCTTTTATTTCTAAGATTCCAAAATCTGAGCTCCAGGCATTTTTTTTTTTCCACATGAACATCTGTCCTTCTCCGGGTCATTCATGTCAGAATTTTTATCATGTTAAACTGCTAATAGTTTGTATGTGCGTGTGCTTTTAAGAGGCCATTTTACTACTGATGTGGTGTTGTCTCTAAAAGCTTTTATTTCTAAGGTCCTCAGGTCCAAGCTTCAGGCATTCTTTTTCACATGAATGTTTTTCCTTCTCCAAGTGATTCATGTCAGAATTTTCATCACGTTAAACCATTAATAGGAGAGACATGGCTAGAGGTTAAGAGGGCAATCTGACATTAAAAAAGTGAGGATCACTGCTTAATGTAATTTTAAGTGATTGGAAAAAAAAATAGACAAGCACTGAAGCGGCAAGCGATGCCAAATTAAGTTTAACCAAAACTAGAAAAGACTTTGATGAAATTCAGAAGCATATAGAAAATTGAAATAAATAGTAGGCCAGGGCAAACAAAATCTAATTTTGATAAATCCAATGTAACAGGCACTTTAGAGAAATAACTTAGTTTATACTATTGGGTACCACTCACAAGAAGAAAAGTGAGTAGCAGTATGAACAGATCAGGAAGAACCACCTCCTGCTTCCTGTCTGACAGTAGCCTGAAAAAAGTACATTTAAAAGCACGTGGAGCTTCTGCTGGAAATGAAGAGCACAGATGCTTTATCTAACATAAACCAGTTCACTCTGCTATCTGTAATGATTCTCTCACTGAGTCCAAAAACTGAGTAAAATATGGCCTTCCAGCTGAAGAGCTGGCTGAGGCTTCATCAGTGAACAGTGCATTACAGATCTGCCTCTGAAACAGAGCAGCAGTCCTGCCTCAGATGTCAGTGCTGGGGGAAGTTTTGAGTCAGACATCATTCAGAATGTTTGCAAGGTTTCCTGCACCATTTGGTAAAGTCTTCTTGTATGAGAGTGTTTATGACCTTCCATATAGTCCTTGCTTCAAAATCTCAGCCACAGAAAACATTCATTTTTAAGGACTGTAGATCACACCAAGAGAGTATTGGAAAGCCTGGTAGAAAAAAAATACAACAGTGTGCCTGCTGAGTATGAATATACTGACTTGGGATTCTCAGAATTACAGTAACACCCACCCTTGCCCAAGGTAGTGGAAGATTTATTACAAGGAATTAGAGTTGTTTCTTTGGGTTAGATGAACAATGAAGTCAAGTTCGGGTATCTTTTTTTACCCACCACACACCGAGATACAAATAAAAGTCATTTTAAAGCTCTGGAGAGCTTTTATCTGCATTTAAGATTTGTTTAAAAAAAAAAAAAAAAAAAAAGAGAGGAGAGGCAACACCACCACCACATTTTTATAGTTCCACATGCTCTAAAGCTTCAATTCCTGAACAGACAAAATGTGTTTCCTTGATGAAAAGGCATTCTAAACTAATAACACAGCACAGTTTTCAGTGGTGCTTACAGACACATTGCTTGTGCTGCTTCTGATCAAAGATACACTAAAGACAAACACCACTGCTACATTTCTATGCCACTGAGTTACTGATGTGAAAATACTGATGGTGTTCAGCGTGGCATGACTTACACAAACACAAATTATAGTGCAGTGGAGATAGACTCACTTCAGTTTGCCCTGGTCACACAGAGCCCAACCCACTAAAACCAAGCCTAGAACAAGCTCCTGGCAGAAACACAACCCTGCCCATTGATTCTCATACAGAATTCCACATACATTCTCATTTTGTAGGCTAAGCCTGTAAAAGAAAATGGCAGGCTGGCTTCTTCCCTGACCTTTCCTTGGACTTCAACTTCCTACCTAAAGGAAAGTTCAGCTTCTCACAAAAATCCCATGGGGAAGGATCATCACACGTCAATGACATCTGGAAGTTGTGTGTCAGCTTAACTTTTGACAAAAAAAGGCATTTTTTGTACATCTAGAAGTGAGTGGTAGGCATAACACAGACACCTGAACCTGCAGCTTGATTTTTGAAGTTTCAGACACCCATCCCTTCAAAGGAACTGCTCTGGCTGACTTCAAAAAACAAGGGATTTTTTTGTTGTTGAAGAAATCATGTTAGTGAAGGACTGTCTGAAGAGCTGCCTGGCCGAGGCTCACTGTTATTTCATGTCCTGAGTCATGCTGTTTACACTGTGTTGAAACACAGTGGCATATAATTACGTATGCAATAAGCTCATGGGATCCTCAGGCAAACACACTCTGTACTTACATCCTGGAACAATTTTGAGCTTGACAAAGTGAACTCTGATGAAAATGAAGAAGCAACTGCATTCCCAGTCACTGGTGGCTCAGAAGACATCTATACAGGCACATGCATGTACAGGATTAAATCTCTACTTACCAAAATGAGAATGATAGCTTCCTTTTGAGAGCATCGTTTTTTCTCTTCACGTACTAACACAAATGGAAACATTGGAAAGCTTTCACCTTTGTAGAGAATCAACTAAAAACTCTCTCTGTTACTAGAAAGTAAGGCACATTATGTAATTACTGGAACCAAAAACAGAGCAGGTGGGGTAGCAGTGGAACAAGAGGAGACTGATCTACTTTCTCATATTTCTAACCATTTCTTTACTACTATAGGCTCTTGGGGACACTCCTAGAAAAATGAGAAGGAAAAAAAAAAATAAAAATCACTGTTCCTGAATATGTCAACAACAACAAAAATCAATTTTTGGCTGTGCAAAAAAAAAAAAAAAAAAAAAAAAACCAAATAATACCACAAGACAAAATATTGGTTATGGTAGATTACCAGGCTGCTGTCCAAACACAAACCAGAAAGAAAGCACTTGTGCCAAAAGTATAACGTTTAACTGAAGAAAACACATACATAGATGAATGCATACACGAAAGAGCAGAACAGAAGCACTGTGCGTATGTCTTTATGAAAGATACTGACTTTATAGTCTCCTCAGTTGACCTGCTGGCTAAATCTATTGCTAACATAGCTTTATAAGGAACAGTGGTTCAACTCAGATGTCTTTATCATTGGATATAACCACACCTGCACTCCCAGACAACAAGGCAAAAGAAACTATTATTAATGTTAACGTGGGAGCACAAAATGGTTAGTGAATGTCTGGAAATCACAGTACAGTTTGAGGTTGTTCATTAAGAAAGGCATTTTGTAAGTTACTCTCTAGGAAGACTGGTGACAGAGCAGGCATGGCAGCCACACGCAGTCAGAAGGCAGCAGGGCCATAAAAACATCAAAAAACAGATTCAATCTGGCTCCTGTGGAGGAAGAGGGCAACAAAAAGAAGGGCTGGGAGAAGGCTGCAGAGACAGACCTGACAACAGAAAGCAGAGGAAGATGGAGCTAGGAGAGCAGCATCTATTGCATACTGTGAGCTTCTCTCCTAATACATGGGAGTAAAAATACAGCAAAATACTGCATGTTCAGGCATCTTAGAGAGACCAGATTCCGTGCAACATCCTTTTCATACTCTGGTTGATACTGGTAGGTAGATTCAGCTGGGTTCAAGCAGTGCAACCCACAATGTTGCTTTATGAACAAATACAAAAGCAGTCTATTTTCTTCCCCTCTGAGCACAGAGCAACGGCAGTTCAGCCATCAGAAGCCTTCAGGGACACTTCTGCCTTTTACAAATTGCCTTATGCCATGCGTGCAACTGAAAAACAAAGCCAGGAGACTCCGAGCGCTGTGGTTTTGTTAGCTTCCTGCCCTGCCAAGGCTTCCTTCACATACTGATTGATTCACCTCTGATACCTAAAATATCATTGTGCTAATCTGGGAGAATGTTTATTATACAGCCATAAATCTTCACAGAAAAAACATGAACTTCCTGCGTAGAAGCCATGAGACAAGGCTTGCTGATACAGACAGCTTCATTAGCTGCAGAAAGGTTACGTGCAAAAGTAGTAAAGAGCAGGGTGCACATCATTTTAGTCAACAGCATTTGTAGCAACAGCACTCCTGTGCCCAAAAGGTAATTTGTTTAAGTTAACAAACTCCCTGTCACAATCTCAGCTTGAGCTAGAGCACTTAGATTATTTTACATGTTTACATTTTGAATTTTTAAACACCACTTGCACACTATTGCCTGAGCTTCCACTCTTGTGGATCCTGGCGTAGATATCAATGACCGCGCCAGCTAGCATGGGGAAAAAGTGGTATCTCTGGAACAGATCAGAGAAACACAGGCATGAACAGCATCTTCAGCACTGTCCCTGCACGTAGCTGGATGAAGTCCATGTCACAGAAGATGACTGCAAGTGGGCATGAGAGTTAGAGAAGAGGAATGCTCTCTAAAAAGCCAGCAGCAAAAGCTGCTATCCAAGGCAGCTATGTAGAAGACGATTATTTACTGTACCTGGTTTGCAGACAAGACGAAGGCATAAGATTTTCCAAAAAGAAAACACCAGGCACTTGCTTATAATATAAAGCTTGAAGTGAAGTTACCACGAGCTTCTTTACATTCCCCAAGGACGATGTTCAAACTCACTATTCATTCGCTTGGCAACATGCTGCAGCCCACAATTTTTGTTATCTTTTCTCACCCAGAGATGAGCAAGCGAGTTCAAAAGGAAAGAAGTCGCAGTGTGGCAAAGTACATGTTAAAATGAAACAAATATAAATCTTGAGAAAGCCCAAAAGATTAGTTTTTCCCCTTTCTTAGTTTCAGTACTCAGAAAGGAATTGCTTTTACATTAAATACAGCAGCGGTATGCTACAGAAAATAAAGTTTCTGCATTGAATATTGATTTAGACTTTTTTAATCCAGCATATCGTGGGGCCAACTCTGCCTCTCTTTCATTTTAATTTCTTATAGCTTTACAAAAAATAAGCCACTTTACTGAGATTAACTTTTCCATTCATGGGAGAGCAAATTATATCAGTCAAGCATGCAGTGGTGACCATATAAATACAGAGCATGCTTTGCTGCTACAGGGAGGAGCTGGCACAAAGCTCTGTTTCACCTTGTCACCATTATCCCACCCCTGCAGCAAAGGCCCTGCTGATTAAAGTGCCCTTTCACTAATAAACTTCTTTTAACTGCCCATGCATGCCCGTCCAGTTGTTTCCTTTGAAGTTTTCCTCACTATTCTTTTAAGGCAGGAAATGCACTAAACTCAGCAAAAGCAGAAGCCAAAGACATGGAGAAAGTTTTACATTTATTACAGAAACCAGGAAACAGTTACAGAAATAAAAAACAAAAGTACCATCATCTTCCACAAAAGCAGTGCCCCACTGGCAGAAATAGACCATTTTTTGTCCTAGAAGCCTAGGCTTCAGAGAAGGTGGCACAAAAGGTGAGAAACTCCATCTCTTCCAAAGCTTTTAAGATGAACATGGTTGGGAAAGAAAGATGCAACATCTTTTAACTACTTCCTTGCCATGCATTTAAGAAGTTAAGAAAATGGAGTTAGTCAAAGTTGAGCAAACCTTTTCAGATGCTGTTTTCACACCTGCTGTCCATCAGTGGAAACGCCAGGTCCATGAGCCACAGACACAGTGTGACCCTTTGGGATCTGACCACTCCTCCCAGGGTTCTGGTGAGAGGGGATGCTCTCATCTCCTGAGAAGGCAAGAGAACTTACAAATGCATGTGAGCAGTGCAGGGCTGCACATGCACAGCTCCTCTCTGCAAGCCCTAACAGAAGGCAGACGGTACTCACAAGCAGATCACTAACCACCAAGGCAACAGATCCCTCTCCTTTGCTGAGAATCCAAAATTCAGGCTGCTGCTATGCAGGTTGGGCCAGGGAGCATGGGATGATGACTGCTGTGGTAGAGGCAAGCTTGCCCACAGCAGCAATGATGCATATTTTATTATTGTTTTTTTAACCCGGTGACAGCAAGAACAAGTGCTCTCCTGCAGCTCTCTTCTCTTCCCATGGTATCAAAAAAAAAAAAAAACAAACAAACAAACAAAAAAAACCCTTCATCCATGGGGTTAAAAACTCAAAAGAGACTAAAGTACATCCATTGCTATGTCTCAGCAAAAATGCTGCCTGCTATAGAAAGGTGATGACATCTGATTACCGTCCATAACGTTCTTCCCCAGCCAAGTACCACCACTGTCACTATATTTATTTCATGAAATCCCTTTCAGATCAGCACTACACTTTCCATTGATTTTGCTGCAGTTCAGACCACATTCAGTGTAGCAGCTTCACATAAGGAGGCAAGCCCTATGCATTCTCTGGCTTTCACAGGTATCACTGACATTACTTAGGTCTCACTGTGTGGTTTCAACAGCTACTTACTTCAACTTAGAAGAGGAGGTGACAATGGCTCAGCTATTTCCTACCACACTACATGAAAGATACTTTACTGTTTCTTCCATTCCAGTAACCTCTCTCTCTGAAACTAGCTGAAATTCAGTCTGTCAGACGGATGCTGATGCTACGTTCCAGTCTAACAGCAGACCTAAAAATAGATGGTAAATTGTTTGGAGATGGATTAAGTGAGTCTTTCTGTTTACTTTGCAGTAAATCAAGTTAATTACCAGGCAGTGAAAACAACTCCAAAAAATTAGATCTAATTGGAACTCAAAACAAAATAAATTAAAAAAAAAAAAAAAAACAAAAACACAACAGAACAAAGTGGAGAGGAGAATACAATTTTCTTCTGGCTTTTCCTTATAGTCTCATCCACATGTTTTATTTCTCTTTCCTATTTTTCTGTCACTAGAGACAAAAACATAAAAGGTCTTCATGGTAACTCTCATAAAGCACATGAATCAGCAAAACCTTGACGAAATTCCAGCTCCACTGCTCAACATGGGAACAACAGGAGAAGTGTTTCATCAACACCTTACTCCTTGATGGGACTGGGAGGAGCCAAGAAAGCGTAATGCAACTTTCTGGTGATACAGCTAAGCACAAAGCAAGTGAAGACACAAGTCTATAAGCTCTCACAGCCAAATCATATCAGTTATTAAAAGCCAAAACACGTCAAGCATATTTTCAGTTGTTAAGATTTACATCCATTCCCCAGCCCTCCACAAAAAAAATAAAAAGTTATTATTCCTATCCATGAGGGAAAAAATGCTTTCACAGAACAATAAGGAGAAGTACTCTTCTTCACATCAAGGTAGAAGTGCTCTGAATGCTTAATGTAGAAGTCATATCTGAATTTAATTGTGCCTGCTTGCTCGCAGAAATGTTTAAAGCAGCTGTGGGCATTACAAGGGAGCAGCAAAATCTTACAGTACCTGATCCTGGCAGAGTCCCCACCAACCCCCTGTATTAAAGTTCCCATTTTCTGCTCTCTACGTTGCAGCCTGCTCCTCAAACCCACAAATGAGTAAATACTGTGAATGCAGCCGTACAACTCATTTACATGCACTCCGTTTCCAACAAAGCAATTTCTAGCCCTGCTAGGCAGGGGGGTTGGAACTACATGATCCTTGGGGTCCCTTCCAACCCGGGTGATTCTGTGATTCTAGCCTTACACCCACTTAATTTTCAAAAGATTAGGTTTCAAAAGCAAGGTAGCTTTACAGTCATTTCAAACACAAAAAAATAAGCTGTAATGCTACTTCAAACTCTCCAGTGAGAGTAACATCATTTAAAACCACTTCACCAGCACCTTTCACAGCTGTCGGGTTGTTCTCTGAGTCTTAATCCAACTACTAATCCAGCTACCAACAGACAGGTCGCAACCAACTCCCACATGATATTGGTTGCTGTTTTAAATGCAAGGCAGGGATACATGTAGCATAATGAGACATAATACAGGGGTACACATTCACTAATTATAAATAGCCATCACATCACATTTCAGTGAAGATGAAGAAAATTAGCAGGATTTGCTTGCATAAAAGACTCCTATAACTTTATAACCCACAGCCAGCAAACAAGAAGAGGAACACATGACAGCATTGTGCTGTGCTGGCTTTCATTCCTTTTCACTCAACTAGACTTTGTGTATCCCACGTTGAGTTGAAATTTATAGCTAAAAGTCTAATGTTTGCCTTGTTATATGACTGCAGAGAATGGGGGAAAAAGCAGGTCTTTCACTGTACCACTTCTCTATCCCAGCTCTCCAGCTAAAAAGGAATTCAATTCCCTTAATAAATAGAATGCTGGAAACAGATGAGTAGATCGTTACCAACTGCTCATTTCCCCTTCTTACCTAGCAAATAATGTCAGACAACACCAGACTGGACTGAGTGGGATTCATTTAGTTAAACGTAGACAAGTATGTTCCAGATGCTACCTCCAATGAGTTGCCCTTGGCTTCTGTGAGAGCCAGTGGAGATGCAGTCAATGAGTACAACTGCCCTTCCCCTAACACCCATGAGGAGCAAGCCAGGGGATTCGTGCCCTAGAAATATTTCTTACCAGTAATCATAAGGACAACCAGAAGTGAATAGCTCTAGACAGAAAGCAGGGAGATGAGTATCACCCTGTCATGCTTGGAACTATCATTTAAGAGAGAAATTGCAAGCAGTGCTGGCATAAATGAGCACTGTTGGTATCTTGTTCCAGGAGAAAACAAAACAAACCAAGAAACCCACACCTTAAAGTCATGCTATTTTCCCCTGCAACAGAATCATTTGTTCCTCCCTAGGGAAACTATGGGGTAACGAACTTTAATAGTTCATTTGGAATGAAATATGCTCAGCATCATGGCTCAGTCCCTTTGTATCACAGAATCACAGAATTGTAGGGGTTGGAAGGGACCTCCTGAGATCATCGAGTCCAACCCCCTGCCAAAGCAGTTCCCTACACCAGGTAGCACAGGTAGGCATCCAGGCAGGTCTTGAACATCTCCAGAGAAGGAGACTCCACCACCTCCCTGGGCAGCCTGTTCCAGTGCTCCGTCACGTATTACTTAGGAAAGGCTGTACAGGGGGAAAAAAAAAAAAGCTTTCTTCATGCAGAAACAAAAGTTACACTTGTTTTTAGTCTTTCAACAAAACCTAAAGAGTATCTGCTGAAAAGATACAAATGCAAATGTTGATTTAAGTATCAATACATTAACAGTTACAAATAAAATGGCGGAAGAAAGTTTCAATGAGCTGTAGGTATAGACTTCATCAAACAAAATTGATCTGCATGTGTTGTCTACTTAAAGCCATATTCACCTTCCCACTCACCAGGGTACCTTAGCCCTGCTCGATGGAGCATTTTTGCATATGCTGCATGTGGCTTATCACAAATACCTTTTACCCCTGTAGTTACATCCATAAAATGCAGTCTGGAAAGGGATCTATTTGAGATAACTACAGAATAAAATACGCTGCAGCCGTCTCTCATTCCCAGCAGGGATCTTCCTGCCTGCATTAGGCAGCGGAGGTCCCAGTGCAAAGAGGGTAAGAGTAGACCTGGTAAACAGAGCTGAAGGGCAAAGGACTGCTCCTAATTCTGCTTTTTTTCGACCATAAAAGCTATGGATACTCCATCCCTGGATGAGCTCAAGGCCAGGCTTGATGGGGCCACAGGCAACCTGATCTAGAGAGAGGTGTCCCTGCCCAAGGCAGGGAAGTTGGAACTGGATGGGCTTTAATGTCCCTTCCAACTCAAGCCATGCTGTGATTTGATGATTCTATGACTTTGTGAACATGCTGTAGCACAGTACAAGTTCAAGTCACACTACAAGTTAATGTATTTTGTATAATACACCCTTAGTGTTTTTCCTTTTTCCTCAAGAAGATGTTTCATAAGCTTACTTCTAAATATGTTTTCATTTCAAACAAGTTTCGTTTAGGGACAATCTTTGTAAATATAATTACCATAAAAAACAACATCATTCCAACTCCAAAGTAACAGAAATCAGGAGCAGCATAAGGGTTTGTTAGACAAAAGACTACAGTTTATTCTAGCTTGTTTCTCAGAAATGTGTGACTTGTATAAAATAGAGGATAAACCGAAAGTGTATACTGAGAAGATGTAAATATTAGTCAAAATATTAGTAAATTAATGGTAATAACACAGATTTAATAATAAAGATTTGTTTGTATAGACACTTTTTGACCTCAGGGCCTTTCCTAAGGGAATGAAAAACTTGCATATTTTAAGTTATTTCCATCCATCTGTCTAGTGAAGCAGTCCCATGGGCCAAGACCTCTATCATCTGTGTTTACTATGTACATAAGATAATCATCTGCAGACCACAGCTTGATATAGACTTGTCTTTCATACCCAGATATGGTAATATGCATCAAGAAGAAAAATAAATAAATAAATCACTTCTTGCAACTTCTCAGAATGAAAATCTTTTTTGAGCACGAAGCGCAGACCAAATGGTGAGGAAAAAGATGAATATTTGACCCACTCAAAGTTTGTATGCGAATGAATGCAAGGAGTAGTTCGCAAGAGAGGTGCACTGAGTTCCTCTGTCAAAGCCTCTAGTCAGCCATGGGTCCAGCACGGACCAGTGAGCTCCTGGTGGAGCGTAAGTTTGGCAGAACGCTCCTTGGTAACCGAAGCCAACCTACACACCGTGCTCTCCAGGGGTCATAAATCAAGCTTTTTGAGGGTAATAATGAGCTGTTGGCAAGAGTAAACTGCAATACATCGGTTTTTGTCTCCTGGCCTGCGCCTACCATCCAGCCTGGCACTGGAGGAATGTATTCAGCAGAATGCAATGAGAGGCAGTAGCAGGAAAAGCAGCCCTCTAGGAATAATGTCAATGCTGTTACAAAGAAGATTCCCAGATACTGACCTAACCTGCTTTATAGCAAGCTCCTTGCAAAATACATGGCAAAGCGTAAGCATTCATCCAGCTGATTTGATTACCTTTTACCTCACATGAAACACAGAATGGTTTGGGTTGGAAGGATCTTTAAGATCATCTACTTCCAACCCCTGCTGTAGACAGAGATGCCTCCCACTAGACCAGGTTGCTCACAGCCCCATCCAGCCTGGCCTTGAAAGCTTCCAGGGTCAGAGCATCCACAGCATCACTGGGCAACCTGTTCCAGTGCATCACCACCCTCACAGAAAAGAATTTCTTCCCAATATCTAGCCCAAATCTACCCTTTTCCAGTTTAAAGCCATTTTCCCTTGTCCTGTCACTACATGCCCATATACAGGTCTCTAAGAAATTCTCCAACCCTACACACTCACAGGATTGGAGGAAAAATTAAAAAGCTATATAGGAATACTGGGAAAACATGACAATTAGAAGAGTATCGTTTAAAGAGTTCTTCAGTGTTGATACTAGAATGATACCTAACGCATTCAGAGCAATATATAGAAACATATACCCACAGTTTTATCAGAGATGCTCCTGATTTTCTCTTTATACCTACTTAATTTAATTTCACTTGCTGCTTCCCAACTACCAGCAGAACACTGCACTGTTCACGTGGCAAAGACTGCAGCTAAATGAAAAAACAAACAAACAAACCACGCACAAAGCTTTACATGAACTGAGGACTGACTTTTCACAAGCTTTAGGTTTTTTTTTTTTTCCTTAATACACCTCTGAACTGGTTCTGACTTTATTTTCTTTCTAGTTCTGAATGGAACTAGACGGATGAGAGCGCATCCATTTTAGAAACACCTCTGCAACACAGACAATCCAGAACAAAAAATATAGAAAAGGAAAACTTGCTGTAGGACTTCCAGCCTAAACTTTGTCTTCCCAAAAGAGATAGATAATCTGTATACCCTTTTGGATTATTTTCAGGGGGTCTACTTTAAGAAAATCACCCCTCAAACATCCAAGCCTTACAAGTTCCTCCTCCATGCTGGTAATTGCCTTGCTGTGTTTTCAGCCACTAGCACTGCTGTTGTTTACACAGGGGTTTGTACCAAAGGCAGACCCCCAATCCCAACAGCTCACAATCAAAATCGTGACCTGATGCAACCAGTCACAAAAGAGACAAACAGGTCTTAGGCAACATAATCATTAAAGTTAGATGCACTGCTGTAACTTAATAATCCCACTGACTTTGTGGTGCAACGATGAGGAATTGTGGCAGCTTCTGTGCTCTGGCACAGGTGGGAGCAGTGACTCTTAAACAGGTTTAGCAGTCAGAAGAACAACTACAAGAGACCAACAGAACCCCATCAAGCAACATCTTATCCTTTTTGCCTTTACAACATTCTCAAGGCTGACAATAGAACAACCAGTGCATTAAGGAAGTGGGGACAGATATAAAGTAAATATTTACAACAGTGAGAGACTAACACAATAATATGTAAGTACATGTGTATTTCTTAATTGTAACACCTGTATAATCATTGATTATACACAAGAGAGTTTGGCTAAACAGGTTATGACACCAAAAAGAATAGATAAAAGGCTTACCCTTGTGCTGGGCTCACTGGAAAACTCCAACAGGAGGTATCTCCAAAAAGAGATCCTTCCCCACTGGCAGTCAGCTCTTAAATGGGGTCTAGGAGAGGTGCAGCCAGGCTCCATCCCTTCCAGCAGCAAATTGCCTTCACTTGTGCTCCCAGGGCTGACTCATTGCTCACCTCAAGTGATCAATCAGAGGTTCAGGCTGTGATTCAGCAGTTCCCATACAACATGTTAAACTACCTGCCTGCTATTCAGTCTCTTGAGCCACACTCAGAAGTTTTCAGTCAAGACAAAAGAGATAACATGAACACCACTACCAAGGTATGCACAGATCGTCCAGTCAGAAACATTACATTTTTAGGTAGCTGTCTCAGGAGGCAGAAGAAAGGCACAGCAGAAGTTCTGCAAATACTGATCATTCCCCAAGGCAAGCATCTTCGTACTGAACCCATCAGTTCTGGTAAACACAGGACATCAGATCATTTTCTTACAGAAGGGAAGAAATAAAACCAATGTCGAAAGTGATCAGAAACAATGCAAAGCAAAATAAAGCCTGTTCCCAAAGTAGTAAGAAAAGAAAAATGAACCATCACAAATATTTAAATTGTTTATATAAAGTTTAAAAATAAATTCGGGCACTCATTCAAGTTCTTGAAAGGGGCAAATGAAAAAAAAAGAGCCTCTCCAGATAATATTTATTGCCTACATTGGCTATAGCATCACAGCAGAGCATCATGCAGTATCGCCATGTGAAGAATGCACTTGCCACAGCTGTGTGACCATGCAGCAGCCAAGCAGAGATGCACAGCACAACCTCCTCCTGTGCATGTAGCAGGAACAGAAATGCCAGATGTGGAATTACTGCCCAGTTACAGCTTTAACGCTGATCCATGCCCCCCATTCTAGAAATATTCAGTGTGTTCAGGAAGGCTTTGGTAATGCTTTTTTCAGGGAGAAAAGTCTCCTCTGGTCTCCAGGCAAAATCTCACCCCGGGCTAAAACTGGGGATAGTTTTTGCAATGGATTTCTATTGCCAGGGTTGCACTGCTTGTGCTATCTTGGCAGAGGCTGTGGACAGAGCTTCCAAACCTGGCTGCGATCCAGAGCTCAGCCTTCCAAAGCAAGCTCATGGTTTTTGCTGCTGCTATCCGAGAGCAAACCAGGGCAGCTTTTATGGAAACAATGCTGCGGGAAACACAAGAAAATGGAAACTTCCTCCTCCAGCTCCCTTCCTGCAGCTGAGCAGTAGATGGGTTGAAAGCCTGCGTGTGCCAGGGCCTCCACCAACATCTCCAAGTGGCAGGGGATTGCTCACGAGATGCCAGTGACAGCTGCACAGCTGACATCTCCTCTTCACCGCAAGCAGCGCAGCTCGCTGAACAGGGACAAAACAGCAGCAGTTCCCAGGCAAGCTTCTTCTGGGGCAACAGGCATCTCAGAATCACAGAAAGGTTTAAGTTGGAGGGAACCTTTGAAGATCATCTAGTCCAGCTCCTCTGCAATGAAAGGGACATCTACAGCTAGACTAGGTTGCTCATAGTCCTGTCCCCCTGGCTTTGCTTGGGTGTCACCTAGCACAAATGGAAACTAAACTCACTTTCACAGGGGTAATATTTCTCATATCAAATTGGATTTGTACTCTGTGAATTTATCAGGCACTTGACCAGGGCAAGAAGCAGTTGTTCCTCCCATAACAGACTGCTCAATCATTTAAAAGGAGTAGTTTGTAGCTATTACAATTGCATGAACCCACCTGCTTTCTCTGAATATAGAAAGCTTTATTTGAGAAAACTATATATATATTCTGATTGACAATTTTTCACTCTTGTTTCAAAGAGTTAGTACCTAAAAGACAGAATGCAACCCGAAGAACAAAATCAAAGTTTCCAGGTTATGCTGCTTCAACGCTGCACTTGTAGGGACTTTTGTCTCCAAATTTCCTATCTGGGGACTGAAAACCTAAAAACATTCAGGACATCTCAGAGACAACCTCAGCTATCTAGTCCATTGTTAAAACATCTATGATCCACAGCCTGTTTTTGGCGAGAGGGGAAGATGGAAGAGGGTAAAAACCTTGCACATATTTTGACATCTTTTACCCACAATTTTTCCAGTCTTTCCAGACTCTAGAGCAAAAATGCATGAACCAAATTTGCCCAGTGACAGGGCTTCATTTCTTACTTGGAATGGATTTTAAAAGCCTTTCCATTGGATGATTGTCCACATACACTCAAGGTTCACTGAAGCCCCCTTTTCATGGCTAGAGATATGTTTCACTTCATGCTTGCTAGATCCTAGCAGGTCAAAAACATGTGAAAGAATGTACAAATTTATATGACATAGCCTATTTTAACTTGCTTTTTTTGTTGTTGTTTCTATTTTTACACTCTTTTCTGTGACTTTAATGTCACTTCCCTTACATCCATTCCTGCCAAACAAGGAGCTGCCTCTAGATGACTGCTAATAGGATGAAAATTACTAAGTCATGACAAGTTTAATCAGTTTTATTTCTAATTTATTTTCTCAACTAAGGAAGTCTTAAGTAGTGCAGAGCATGGGCCAAAAGAAGGAAGTAGTAAATTTACTTTACTCTCACATTAGATTCTTTTAGATTTAGAGCTAACTGTTTATACTTCAGTCTAGAATTTAGCACCAGGCCTGGGTCTTCTCCCAGGACAAAATAAATGCAGTGTAAGCTATTAAAGGATTCTACTCCTTTTCATTATTACTTGTTATTACAATATAGCTATTATCCAGTCTTAGCCTTACACAATCAGGTACATTCATTGCAGATCAAAAAGCCTATCTAATGCATCCAGTTCTTAAGAACATGTTGAATATAAACTCAGGGAACAAGCTGAAGCATATGCCAACAAGTCAAAGACATTGTAGACAACTGGAAAATAGTTCTAACTCCCAGAAAGCTTCCAATTTCAAATATCTGGAGGAGCAGAAGTAGAACAGGACAACTTGCAGGTTCCAGATATGGAACACTAAACATTCCCTGAGATAACTCAGACTCTAGGAGATGTCACGGAGTTGTACAAAGAGAATCAGTGATGAAAACTTTGCAACAGACTGGAAGTGTATGGCCAGGGATGCAACTTTTTATCAGCAGCACAGCCATACCAGCTATAACTATCCCATTAGATACAGAAATGCAGATGGGTGCATGAAGTGAGGTTGGTGGCACAGAGGTGAGCAGTTGAGCTTACCTCAGGTGGCCTTACCTCAACTGCTTCTGAACCTCGGGAGTTCAAGATGAATTTAGTTCCACAACCGAAGGTACAAGTTGGAGGGAGAACAGAACGGAGACATTTTCTGCCAAAAAAAGTCTATGCCTGTAACATATTATTTCCACCTTTCTTCAAGCACATTATCAGGTACTTTCAATATGAATTAAGGCACCGGATTAGCATAACTTGTTGCCAACCAAACCAAACCTAGCATCTCTAAGAGTCTCCCAGGAGACTGATGTCTATTCTGACCATCAGAAGGTTATAGATTTGGAACACACCCAGAATCCACAGCCATCAAAAGGGATTGCTTTCCTTCTAGCCCAGAGGAGTTTTCTGTTGGAAGATGCCTTCAGTGTTTCCTGATGAAGTGCCTTGCTCATTCCTTCCTAAGGGCAGCAAAATGAAAAGGTGATAATTTTAGGCACTCCCCAGTTTGGACAGGATAGGCTGATCATGTAGATGTGTGTCCAAGATCATGGCACAGACTGATACTGCTCCATGTGTTATAAACAGGAAAACCACTAAGACAAACAAGCTGTCCCCTATTGTAATTTTCTGTAGCAAGAGCCTAGCATTTAGGATTAAGCATATCCCCTCTCCCCACCTCACAAGTGTAAATTTGTCCCAAAGAAGTACTAATAAACTTTTAGAGTAGAATGAGCCATCACATCTTAAGTTTGTGTAACTCTGTATGAAAAACAAGCTTAGAATGTTTCTAAAACAGTAGCATTGCCACCTTTGTTCTTTCCTTCCACCTGAGAAAACAAGCTGTTTGGTTAACCAGGACTGCCAGAAAAAGCAGAAAAAAAATATTTCTTTCCATCATCACCTGGCTTTTGGAATGACTTTTGCTAAAACAAAGCATAGCACCTCTTTAATCTGTTTGGCTGCTCACTTCCTAGAAGAGCTGTCACTGGGAAACACAAAGAACCCTCTCAGAGGAGCTCCATGGAAGACCTCTCCCAAATTATGATCTCTTGTATTCCCCTCTCTAAAAGAGCTGTCCTCTGTCCAGGCCTACATCTGTCCCTCCTGCTCCTCCAGAAGGTTTAATTTCCAAATGAAATTTCTTTTGAGTCACTACTGTATCGGACAAAAAGGCATCGGTGGGCAAAACGTACAGCCAGGCATAAGTCTGCAATTAAGTGTTTAAGAGCAATAACAAAGTGTCATGCTTTGTACACACCTCAGAAATAAATCTCCATTAAAATTAAAGAAATGTGATTTTTTGCAGGTTGAGTCCATAAAAAAATACAATTTTTTCTCCCTCTGTAGAACATATCAAAGGAACGAGAATGTCAAAGGGCTCAAGACTGAAGATCTGGATCCCATTAGGGACTAGCAAGGGACACAGCAGATGAACAAAGGTGGGTAAAAAAGAAACAGAAGGAAAACAAAGCTGTGCTTTAAGTGCTGACTGAGCCTCGTTCAATATGATACCTACTTCATTCCAGGAGCATAACATCTTACCACTTGGATTTATTAATGTTTTAATATTAATTTATTATATGCAATTTATCTGACAGCAGCTACACGTGACAACAAATTTCCACTTGGGTCATAAACAAAGCATTTGGCCTTTTTCGTAAATGCTGACTGAAGTTGAAGCAGAAAAGTGAACTAAAGGAAAATTAGTTACTTTGCTACAATTTGAAACAAGATAGGGATTTATTTTCTGCTTGTTCATTGATTTTGTCATCAACAAGCCTTGTACAGCCACTCTCCATCCAGGCACAAGTGATCTGCCATCGAATCACATCACCAATCAGTGTGACGAAGCAAATAAAAACACAGTGAATTCTTTAAAATTGGGAAAACGGAGCAAGAAGAGAGCATCTGGACAAAACCCCCACCATCAAGCTCAAAGCTGAACACCTCCCACTGGCCTCAGGACACAAGACCAAACAGCCTTACTGGCTACACTGCCCAGTGGCTGAAAGGCCCCAAACAGCTTATAGCACAGTATCTGACACGATCTGCTCGCCCACACAACGGCTCTACCAGCCCTAGCAGTTATTGCAGCGCTTCACCACTTGCAGCATGGGTCTCCTCTGAAACGACATTAGCGCCAGGAAAATTTGGCTGCTTCAGTTTGGCCACATTGCATGGAACAGTTTTGAATTTGGTCTGGAACTTGCTTTTGATGAATCCTGCAAAAAGCTGCTGGAAAAGCCAACCCCATGATAATTAATAGTATTTAAATTTTGATATTGCTAATGCTTAAAGGTGTCAGCCTTCTTGCCAACTCCTAACACTCTTTCTGGTGCATCTAAATCCCTGCATTTACGAGGCAATGAAAAGGAACCCAAAGTAATGCAGCTAATTGTTCTTCCCTCACCCGCGTGGGTTTCTCAGAACAAGCACGCAATTTCTCCTCTGCTTGGTCCCCAAAAGGAGAGTTTTGATCACATCAGAGCAAGGTGACAAAACACACCATATTCACGTTGCCAAGACAGTATGTATTTCATTCTGCCGGAGGGAAGCCAGGCTGTTAACAGATTACAAGCACACTTTGCACAGTTTTGGAAAACAAAACTGTCCCAGAAGACGTGCTCCTGTAAATAAGCTTCTGCATTTTGTGATCAACTTACCTATCCCACAGCCTTTAATACTGAACATACGCTATGGCTACATCTGGATATGCCTGACAGTTTTTCCCCACTGGCTCAGCAATGGAGGAAAAAATATAAATAAAACAAAAAGGAATGAGTCGTAAGATATCAACTCCGGTATTGGTCTTAGTGCTCTATTTCACTGCAGTCATCATTCCTGGCAATGCTACAAAGCAGCTTTCGTCTCTCTTAGTGACTTTAAACTTCCTGCTAAAGGCTGGAATAGGTCACTGCTCCCCTTGCTTGCCCAGTCGTTCAAATCCTGTGAAATTCTAGATAATTATGACTAGGTTTTCATAGCTGCTGCTGTGAAATGAGTCTGTGCCTCAAGCATTATCTCCCTGACTTGCTCCAGCTTCTCTCCTCTCCCACAGAGAAGCAAGCAGGACAGCTGGGTCACTACCCAGGGGAGCTGTACTTCACGAGGCACTGTTTTTCACCTCCTCCCCTGCAAAGCATGGTTATCATCCATGGCCAACACACAATCTCTCACAACACCAGATTCTCAGAGAAGGTCTCAACACACGCGGGCAACGAGGCTCAGCCTGCAGCCACCAAATCCAATGAGAGTGCTTCTCTATTAAAAATAAATAAATACTTCAAAATAAGCTTAAATGTCTGCGGGCATTTCCCTTCATGCTGTAACAATGCTTGTCAAACCTTAACACGGAGATGTTAATCCCTGTCAGGCAGCTTTCAGGAAGATGCCTGGCAAATGATCAAGGTGAAGTCATCTCAACATGACACACGACAGTGGGGCAGAATGCTGTGCCAGCCAGACTCCAGGAAAGAGCAGAGTATGGTGGATTAAGAATAAAAGAATAAAACACGTGCATCCCTCTCAGACAGATGAAAGAGCTACACAGAGAAAAGCAATCACAATCACATACAGTGACTCAATTTCGTGAGTACTACAGACTGAGTTGTGTGAGATCAGCAGCTCAGAGTATCTTCAGGGACCTGATATAACAGCTGTACACAGCAGACAGAGGTGAGATATGTAGAAAGGAAAACCTTTGGCTACAGAGCTCAGCAGTGAACAAAACACACAGTTGTACAGTTTTTGCTCAACAGGTAACATTTTATTCCAACCCTGGCTGTACAAACAGCATGAGCTTCTCACTTACATGCTGCTATGAAAAGTCTCACCACTTCTCAGCTCCATCGTCCCTACCAGCTATGACTGGATCCAGTAAGAGTTAATATGACAAGCAACTAGAGACTGCTTGCAACAACCAGACAGCCAATGAAGATAAAGATCTCTGGAAAATATAAATGCTGTGTCCGGTTTAATCCTGTGCCAGGACTGCTCATGGTGTTTGAAGCTCTTACAGCCTTCACTCTGCACACAGACAACAGAGTGGTAGCAAGAGACAGCTTAGCTGGCTGGCATACAGTGAGCTAGGAAACCACAAAGAGCTTCTTTAATACATGTACGAATCATACATGGGGCTTTCACCAGCATCCTCACTGTGATTTTTGTGATAAATCAAGGACAACAATATTTGGCTGCATGTAAACCTGCACATACAGCTAGCTTACCTTGCTGTCTGAATCAAGTTCTCTTGCCCAGTACATAGACAAATCTACCCTTAATATAAGGGAACCCACAAAAGCTGGTGCTGGATTCACCACAGTTGAAGTAGAAGGTTTGTATCGGCATCACAGACAGAGGAGTTACCACCCAGCAACAAAGCATCTCCTGAGGGGGTATAAGCAGCATCCACACAGGATCACGAGAAAATCAGCAATACTTCTGAAGGTCATAATTAACGGCCACTTGTACCAACTCTTCATTTTCTACTACCAGTCAAACCTCCAAAGGTTGTTTAAATTAAACGCAGCCCTTGCAGACGACAAAGGAGGCACTGTGAGTATTGGAAATTACTGTCAATGCATACTAAAAAGTTAGGGTTTTCTGAACTAGAAATCAACAAGCAGTTTCCAACAGACAGAGGGGGGAAGAAACTGAGGCTCTCCTCTACTTCCCCACACCCAGTGCTGAAACATACTCAAAGCATTTTCATCAATTCAAAAAGAATTTCCACATCCTCTGACCCCAGCCAGAAAAAGTACATTTTCTCAGGAACCACCACAACTCTACCAATTTGAACTGTAATTCAGTAGCCTGTCTTGTACAAGATCAAGTTCTGAGCTGGACAGCTTTGATAACCATTTATATCAGCCGCGCAGTTACGAGAAAAGACAGATTTTAGCACTCAAATTCAGTAGCAGAAGGACAGTAGCTCCTGTCCTGAGAGAGCACAAATAGAAAACAAGTCGTGATCAGAACAGTGAGGATTCTTAACTGCAGAATGATTTAACCATTATCCTTGCCAGTTCATCTGCGGCCTTCAATTCTTTAGTGCTTGGTTTCATTGATGTCTCCTCAGATCTCAAAAGAGATCATAGCGAGCTTGTACAAACCTAGTTCTTCCATGAGTTTCTTCAGTCCTCCAGTTTTACATCACCAGCATGCAATAACTACTTGTTGCTAAGACCATACCACCCCGCAAGGCTTGGCACAGGCTTTCATTTAACTAAAGCAATGTACAGATCTGTGCTGTATGTCAATTGGACTGGGTGCCTTGCCTACCTAGGATGGTTTGTCAAGCTGGCACATGAGGTCATGCACAAATCCAGACAGGATCTCTATCCCTCATCACAGGCATTACACAACTGACAGCTTCATATTAACCTACGAGTCTACTTATCACCAGGGACTCAAACACAGAATAAAGTGAATAGATTAAGGATGCAACTGCAAACAACTTCATCAGCCATGGAGGCGACAGTAAACCAAAGGGCAGAGGAACGCTTAAGCAGAGTACTTACTAAAAAATACTTGAAGCCCAGGCCTTTAATCATCAATTCCATCATAAAACTATGTGATCAAGGAAAGTTTCGGTCAGAATTTTGGACACTTCTTTATGTTTCAAGTCTGGAGTTTTCGTCTTGTTTTTGCTGTTTTTAAACTAGCTGTTACTTAAGGATATCAGTGCGAGATCATGACCTCATTATTTCCACTCCTCCAGAGTCTGTAGGTCTCTCTTTGATGTTTCTAATGTCACATAGTCTCAGGATATCACCTTTCCCATGAAATTACACAGATTGTCCCTCTCCACTATTTGCATTCTCCCTTATACACAGAAATGACACTTCCTGCGATTCTTCCAACTGTGAAAAATAGCCACTTAAATAAAATACAAAGCCACCAGCCTTGTTTTTTAAACCAGCTGTTTTAAGTTAACACATCCAAACATTTATAAATGTTTCTCTTAACTATAAAAGTCAATTTTTCCAGAAACTGTCCAGAAAAAATAGTTCTTACCTTTGCAATCCCAAGATCAGCTGCAAATGCTACAATAAATGTAACAGTTTTTGGGCATATGTTGCCTTTTAATATATTCTGTACAGTAGCCAAAAACTTCAATAGGACTAGTGTGAAAGAAATCATTATTGGCTTAAGATAGAAAGGGTCATGCTCCTTTTCACCTAAACTCAATACATGGAAGCCTGAACAGATGTGCTTATTTGAGAAAGATCAGAATTATTAAATTCACAGCTACTCTTACTAAGAAAATGTAATCTTGTGTCTACATTTCACATCACAAGCTTTTCCTCAGCAAAAACCAAAGTTTGCTCCAGAAACAAACAGGAAAAAAAAAACAACCATGGAAGATATCTAGTCACTTCTCAGAGATCCATAAACTTAAGATGACATCATTTCCTTAGTGGTGGTCCCTTTATTTATTTGATTTTCCCTCAACAACCATGCATAAAATGTTGATAAAGTCAAAGGATGAACCTTATCTCCCGTTCTCATGATATTTTAGGTACATAGAAGTTTCCTGGAAAAGTTTATACATTTAGGGATGTTTGGACCCACTGGTTTCTCAAAAATAAGGCAGTACCAACTGACATCCTCTGAGGTTAGGTCATACATTTCGATGGGAATCTGTCCCTCAGCAAGAAGGATATGAAACTCACCCACACAATCATACTACCTCATACTGCTCTTTAGGGTGGTGGTACAGATTAGTGCTTCCAAGACTGAGGCAGTTTAAAAGGTAAATCTCCTTTCTATGTAATTTTCAAATCCATTCTAGATATTGAGAGAACACGCTAAAAAGAAAATAAATCTGTTTACTTGGGAAATAAAATGGCATTTGTACAGCATTTCTTCAACAGCTGCTTATGAGCAAAGATAGCACAAGTCATGAGGTCTTATCTAGCAGGCCTGGAAGAGTTTTGTCACATGAAGAACAGACACCCTCTCTGTCCCACCACCGCTGGGAAGTGCTTTCTATATTCTCTCGGTTCACGATGTAGATGAAATTCAGTTATCCCAATGGTAATTTTAAGCCCAAATGAAAACTGGTGTGCTTTTCAAACCTGAGAGTGCAACAGCTTCAGGAAAAATCCTACATAATCCTGTCATTCCCGTGCAGATCCCAGTATCAGCCCCAGGTTCAAAGGAAAACACCTCACAAAACTAATACATCAAATTTGCTGCTCTTGCCAAAATAAAACTTTGCTTCCTTATTTTGAGTAAAATGATGGTAACAACAAAGCAAGACAAAGGAATAACTCCCCCACAAACGTACCAGATGAAAAGTAAGGCAATTACATATTCCTCATTAAGTCTCAAAAGCCCAACAGCGTATGCTCATGATGACAAGCCATGCCAAACAAGAAGTTCAAATGTCCCACTTGAAAAACTTCATCCACTTGGTAGAAAAACTAAGTGCGTATGGAGCCACGCTGCACACTTTAATTGTCTGGCTATTTGGGGAAAAAAATAAAAATAAAAATAGGTGTAACTGCAGTTAGGCCAACGCAGATAAAGATAGGAATGAACTGACCTTGACATATGCTAGGAAATGCCTGCATTTTTCCTGCATGTATGACAGTTCTAACTTCTCTGTGATCTGTCCCACCGTCTCTCCAGAAGTCACAAAGTAAACTCTGGGTTGTTGGCTCTTTTCCTTCTTTGCTACATCTGCAGTCAGGTTATAATTCAAACCTGTTTCAAAAAAGAAAAAGAAGAAAACAAAGGATGTAAGTGAACAATAGCTATATTTCAGCCCCTATCAATGGATCCTGTTGCCCCTGAGGCATGCACACTTAAATAAAGGTCAGGCCTTGCAGGCCCTCAATCAATCACGAAGTTTCCTGTGGCTGTGCAAAACCAAATCTAATTACTGACATACTCCCAGGATTTGTGCCACTGGCTTCCCAGCCCTTCCTGAAGGATGCTGAGCAGAAGTAGGAAGTCATGTAAAAACATACCTAGACAAGCACACTTTAATAAAGAAAGAAAAAAAAGAAGAAGAAAAAAAAAGCATTAACTATGCTGTTAACAGAAAAAGCAAAAACACGATACAAACAACAAAAGCCTCAAGCTTTGCTTTCCTCATACAAAAGGACAAACTAGATACGAGCCAGACAGGATGCAGAATTTCCCAACAGTTACTTTTGTTCACTTACAGTCATCTTTGCATTTAGCCCTTAACTAGAGATCACTGCCTTGCACTTGGTATCCTCCTTTCAGACAGTACAGATCCCTGGCAGCTTATAAAAGACATCCTCAGAGACTAACCAGCTGTATCTCCCTAAATCCTGTTTCCTGCTGCTCTACAGCACAGGTAGCTTAACACAACGGATGGATTTGCAGCTGGATGTATCTGTGTCCAAAAGAAAACTTGCTGTATCAAGGAGCAGTATAGCAGTGAAATAATCAAACTGTACCTTTTCTGTCAACAACAAGAGCAGGGAAACTACAATAGAAGTATGAAAGCTTGCTCTGCTGGCTGCAGACAGGGGAAAGGCAGGCAATAGTCCGTACCGGTTTCAGCCACCATCAAGGCAATAAGGGCAGTACCATGAGATCGATCCACTATAAGCTTAATTAGTTAATTATCTTTGTACACCACAGCTCACAACAGCTTTGGTGCTGATTAATTACATAAGTAGAGTGTTTGTGATATTATTACTTTTTTATTCATGTTTTAAATTCCTGGTGATTGATGCTAGATAAAGTGCTCCATTTATATATAATTTTTTTTTAATCTAGAATTCTATACAAAAACCAGCATGAATGTAATATATGACTAGACTCAGTGAGGACTTCTACCTGAGTTCAGGAAGGGCTCTTTGTTGTTGTTTGCTGCTTGTTTTGTGTTGTTATTGTGTTGTTTCTTTAAAATCACTGAGAATTGGTTTCTCAAAATCAATGCTGCCGTCCATGCAATCACCACTAATCCCTATTATTCACTAACGTCTCATTACTTTGAAGAATTCATTTAACAATAGCATAAACTTGGTGCAAAAGCCTGTGTGGGCAACTGTCATTTCTGTAAGTCACACCCTGCCTGCCTCACTGCGCTACATGATGCTTTCTGATCAGAAGCTCAGGGTTTGGCCTGGTTGAAATCCCAGCAGTCTTTCCCTTTGAAGTGTTCACATCCCACACCCATCCCCGATTTTCCCTTGTCTGCTTCCAAGACCCCACATTGAGGCGTGCAGGCTGAAAGCTGTGCCTCCCTCCTCTCGGCGACACCGAGGAATTCTGCCAGCAGACCCGGAGCAGCCTGCATCTGCAAGGTCACACATCCCTCCAGAAAGGGACAGGCTGTGGCCAGAGGGACAGAGGCCCTGAGAAAGGCTGCATCCCGCCACCAGCCCCATAGCAGGCCTCAAGCAGAACGTTTCCAGCTACCACAGCAGCAGTGGATGTTTTCAATCAAACCGCGCCATTCCCATCCCCCCCCCCTGCCTGGCCACCACCTCCCCTTTATTTTGACAACTTGTTTCTATGTTATATCCAATGATGACACATCGGTGGAAAAACTGAATTATCATGAGTAAGGCTTTTTTCCCCTCACCCCCTTCTCCATCCTCATTGCTTCCAAAAAGCCAATGGAGGGGGGGAATAACTGGCAGACTCATCCCTCCTGGTGGTTTAAGTTCTTCCTTCTCACCCAGCAGGAGATTTAACTCTTGCAGGTAATGCTCTCAAGTCCCCCTCTGGCTGCTTTAAACATAGCTAGCAATGCTTCTGGGGATCTGCCTGTTCACTTCAGGCAATTAAAGTAAAACTCTAACATGGATTTGATGAGCTTAGACAAACAGATTCATTTTTCTAGTAACTATTCCTTTCCCATATGCCTAAGAGGTGTCGATAACAGCTCCTCTGGGAAACTGCGGGTCACATCTGCAAGACAAACCCCAGCCAGCAGGGCAAGAGAGTTACTCCAACTGGTGCCTGGCCACCACAGCAACATACCTGCTGAGTAAACAGCATTTTTATAGTGGATTTCCACTCTTAGGTAGCACAGCACACAAGCAGGCAGCCTGAAGAAGACACAAGTGAGGAGAGAGGGGAAACAAGGCAGCAGCATCCTATGGTTTGAAACAAGAACGCCACAGGCTGAGCAAAGGAGGGCCTGTAAATCCCCAGCCAGTAGGCAAAACCCTTCACGGCCCACTCAGAGGATACTATGGTGCACAAAAAGCAGGGTTCAAAATGCTCTGCAGGAATAAGCACACCCATAACGTCCTGTCAGACTGGCACTGACCTGGGGCTGGAGAGCACATGGAGAAATTAAAGAACTGCTTAAATAAGAATGAAAAGTCCTTGGAAGAGGAACGCGTTTCTTCATCTTCTATACCAATAATTGTGAGAATAAAATTATTCATGAACCTTGCTCACAGAGAAAACTCTTAAATACGAAACAGCTATTTAGAAGGTTTGCTCTGGCAAATGACAGCACGCACAGGACATTGCCTTCCATCCTTTCCCAGAAAGCCTTCTTATCTTCTTTCAAATTTTCTGTGTCATTCCTAGCTTCTAAGTAGGAAGTTAGCTAAGCTGCCCTGAGCATGCACTGAAAAACACATCCAGCAATGCTGCTGAGGGATTCAGAGGGTAGCAGTGATTCAGGCCTGCATCCAAGTGGATGGGAAAAAAGAGACAAATAACATTGCTGCACCAAACTACAGCAGGATACAGATAAGGAGCGCCTACTTTTGTCAGGTTTTGGATCAGGCATGTTTCTTCAATCCTAGAAACATGTCAAAGCAGAGCAAAAATATGAAATAATCCATTATTCTGAACTAAATCTCAATCTAGACTCTCAGATAACAACATTTGGTGCATATGAGAACTGCCCCAGAAATGTATCAACACACAAGCAATGCACATCTGAAGCAAAAAGTAAGGAGAAAGTTTGAAGAATTACCTAAGGTATTTAACTATAGCCAAATACCCAAAAACTTTTGTTTTCACAGCCACTAAAATTCATCTAATCCATCTACTGGTGCTGGTTTTTTAGATTTTAATGTTGCACAGGAAATTATCTAGATCATGGCCACAACTTAAAATCCATTCTCTAGAAGGACTGAATGCAATAAAAGGAACTGATGCATGGAGATACCAGCAGCTTCTGTTTCTTGTTCTGGTCACTCAGAAGTGTGAAGCCTGAAGAGGCTGCTGGATCCTGCTCATCCAGGCTAAAAGAGAACTTCTCACTCTTGCCTTTTCTGAACTGCAATTCAGCCTGATGCTCAGGTTCGTGAGATGTAGCTGTGGCCAGGCAAAGCATGAAACATCACTGAACAAAACAACCATGGCAATTCTGAGCATACAAACTCTCAGTATAGCCCATAAAAGATGACATGAATAACAGTGACTGTGCAGTGCAGAACCCCCCAGGAGCCTTTGACCGTTATTTCCAGGGCATGACAGAGTCCCTCTTGTCTTCATCAGTACTGCTCATGCCTCCTGTAGCCCCACAGCCACCCTGCTATGCAGCCATGTTACATGCCAATAGCTGTATCAGATCTAAACTCAACCTGCATCCTAGCGTAGAAGCTAACAGAGGAGGACAGAATACTTTCTGTCACTTTAAGATGCCTACGGGATTTTTTTTTCTTCCTTTTCTTTTATTAAACTGTGTGTAGTACATACATCTACCTAATCCAGCAAAGCTACTTCCTTTCTTTCTCACCCTGTGAGAGCAGCTGACGCAGGAGGAGAGAATTATTCTACAAATACTGAAAGTCTGGGGGGGACAGACAAATCACTGTATTTCTCACAAATCCAAGACATACCAGTGGCTGGCTGTGTTTGTTGGCGGATGCTCAGCCCTCCAGCTAGCACTGAGGGAGAATGAGGGATGGACAATGCTTGGCATTTACAGCAAAGCACATGATTCAATTGGGCATGGCTGTTTGTTCAGGCAAAATCATTTCTACTACAAGTTCATACTTCTGAAGACCACGGTCTGCAAGTAGTATACACAAAAGGGATAGGAAATATACAGTCACTGGATTAGTAAACATCAACTCCCAGATAGCTATTACATGACCAATAGTGCTGCAACTGCTGTTGGGGGAGAAAAATAAGAGTGGGAATGGTTTACATGCAAGTGTGAGACACTGCTAGGAGAAGATAGCTTTTCTTCCCAAGACTGTTAATGACACAATCACAAATTCACATAAGCACTGCAGACAAAAGAATGCTACCTGCACATACACCTTGACTTTCTAAACATTCTGTAGTAAGTAACCAACATTAGCTGCCCAAAAGTCAGAGAAAAGCCTCAAAACTGCCCAACCTGCAGTTTTGAGAGTCCACACTGACAAAGACAGTATTCCTTTAACATAATATTCCTCCTTTAATACAATATTCCTCCCTTAGCAGAGCAGCACTTTCAGTGAGCACTGTACTCTCACTGCCTGACTTATCAGACAGTTCCCAGACATGTGAAGCTGAGACCATCTCAGTGCCTCTGCCACAGAACTTAACCATAGCATTTCAAAATGTCTGCGTGCCTTTTAGAGTCCAAACTGGACAGTGATGTACTTAGAGGAATAATTTTTTCCCCATATTTAGCCACAGAGATGAACAGTTGTAATAGTTCCATGAATTGTTCCACCCTTTGTTAGTTGATACTCTTCAACTACAACATAATTAAAATGGCCTGTTAGATTACAAACTGAAAGCTTGTTTGAGATACTCATATCCCTGAGGGCTTTTATCCATTCAGATTGTTCTGCCTGCAATGTTTTCAAGACTATTCACTTTACAAGAAGCATTGTATAAAAAGACAATGGTTGGAAGTATTATAATCATCTACTTAATAGAGTAAAAATTCCTCGCAATGAGGCAGATGTTAGCCACCAGAGAAGATGCACATGTACTTTCACCACAATAAAAATCAAGAGTACAGTTTGTATGACCATGCAGAGGAATTCAATTGGCTTTTACAAGACGCAGCGAAGCAGAAGATAGCCCTTTTGTGAAAAAGGGGAACGTGGATTTAAAATGAGACAAAGATGGACCATTTATGAGCTGCAGGTGATGTGACATTAAAGCAAAAGGACACATTTTCAACAGTATCCCTAGAAATATTATTTAAAAAAAAAACACCAAAAAACTGAGATATTAAGTACTTCTACTCATGAATTTAAAGACACAAATAAACACCCCTAGAGCACCCAAGGACAAGTTGTTTCTAACTGACAGAAGATGAGAATATCTAAAAAGCAAGCAAACAAAAACATCACTGTTTCAAAGCAGGCATTTGTCTGCAAAGAGTCTGCCATCATTTACAGGGAAGGAAAAGGTGCAGAAATAAAAAATGATGTTGCAGTTGTATCTGTCTGTTAGAATCCAGAGGTATCTTCAATAACTGTTTCTTGGGCTTTCAGGTGATAGAGTGCTGAGCTGCAAAGAGCGACTCCAACAAGCTGCTTCTAGTTCTTATTCCATGTGAACGGTAGGAGAACAAGACCACTACCATTCCTAAAGCATGGCCAAGTTAAAACAGCGTGGCTAAGCTAAATAAATCCAGACTTTACGGTATTTAGAAACGCTGTATCTATTCCATAAAACTTAAGACAATACCTAAGACTTATAAACATTGCAATGTAAAAGACATAGGCAATAAATTAATGCAGTCAAGATGTAATGGTTGGCACAATTACATACCTTATACAATTCCATTCACCCAAAAAACTCAGTGTGGTTGACAGTAACTAAGTAACCTGGAAGATATTCTTACAGTCAGTAGAATTCTGGGATATTTATAATCATTTTACAGATGGGTAAACTGATGCACTGAAAAGGATTTGTTCACATCTGGCAGTGAACAAATATGAATCTGAACACCCGTAGTTTGGATTTACAGTGCTCCATTTCAAGAGCTCCTTGTAGATTTTCAAAGACTATTCATCCAGAGCAAATCAGTTGCTTTCTGATAACAATGATAGAGGATATGTACACAAAAATGCATTATCAACAGGCACCTTCTGCATGATGACAGTACAGTACAGTATGGGATATCTTTGCTCAGTTTAAGTCACCTGTCCTAATCCTGTTCCCTCCCTGTTCCTTGGGCCCTTCACTGAGAATGGCCTTGGCACTGTATACACGGCTTAGCAGCAACCATAACCATCACTGTCCTATCAACATTGTTTCTCCCCTAGAACCAAAACGTAGCACCATACCAGACACTCTAAAGAAAACAATTCTGTCCCAGCTGAAATTAAGACAAATGCCAAAGAAAGCACCTCAGAAGCCTCCAACTTCCTGTAACAGCATACCTCACGTCATCACAAAAAATAATTCTTTAATGGAAAAGTTCTGTAACTGATCCAAAGGTAACCTTCAATTCCATGTCAGCCTAAGAGTGCTGGCACAGGTACCTTACCTATTTCTCCAGGAACATGCTTGCCACTGAAACGAAAGCACGCTGTGACATTGAGGCAGTTAACAGGCTGCAAGCTGTCATGGCACTGAGGAGCTGTGATATTGATGGACGCTGGCAGGAAAATGGACACATCCATGGTAATGACAGGTCTGGATCTAAAGATCAATACAGAAGCTGAATTGAAGAATCATTCAGAGATAAGTTGCTCAATCAAAGGAAAATACAGTACATTTGGTAACGTGCACCATTTCAAGTAACCATGAGAAACAGAAGATCGCATTTGAACTCTAAAATGAATTAGCCCTTGACATAGATGGCAAAGACAACTAGGTTCTGAAGGAAAATCAAGGCATGAGATTGAGGTTTAATACCCACATGACACTCCAAACAGGCAGGAGGGGAAATTGTAACAATTATCTCTATCAAAAGTTGCATAAAGTCTTCCTGATGATGAAAAAAAAGTGACAAAATTAGCAATAAAGGATAATAAGCCCATTTTATCTATTATTGAAGGAGCATGGTGAATACAGGATAAGCAAAGGCCTTAGGTTTCCACAGAATGATCTACAGTAAAATCTGTGACTCAAAAGTTGAGGTGGGAGCATGAAGTGGGATATGGATCTATGCATGTTTCTTTCTTCCACCATAAGAAGGTCAACAGACACCACATTCACATTTTCTAGAAAAGGGAACATTTGGGCAACTCTCACCCAGCAGGTGCTAAGGACTGTATACATACTTTTTCACATTGCAGAACTCAGTTTCGGGAATCATCTGGTGCACTGAGAATGAAAGCTTTCCAGCCCTTAAGTCCTGCACCAAGCTTTTGCTACAGGTACTCTTGGCTGAAGAGATCAAGCAGATCAAGCTGAGGGCAACCAGGGCTTACATACACCCTCTCACAAGGCACAGAGATGCTGCCAGCTTGGTAGGGAAAAGCAGCTCAGAAATTCAGGTTCTACAGAGCTGCTCCAAGGAAAGACTTCATCCCAAGAACTGTTATTCTCTGTGTTTCAGTTTCTTTGTGTGTTCATCATGAACATGCTTCTCCAAAACCAAATCCAGTAATTAGAAATAAATACATAAATGAACAAAATTGCAGCAAGCAGTAGAGGCACTTCTGGCACAGTCCCTGCACTCCACAAGGCCATGAGCAAACCACTTCAGGGCTCTCACACAACAAGGCACTTAATTTGGGGGTGTGGGAAAGGGGGGAGTAGTGAGCAGGGATTGTAGTTACACCTAACTCATACTGACTGGAGCAAGCTTCACAGCAATCTCTGAGACAGCTGCTCAGACTCCTTTACCACAGCCTGAAATAAAAGCCTAAGTTTGCCGAAGAAATTTATCCAGTCATGATGCACTGTTTGATTTTTCCTTAAGGTGAACTCACTTGGTTATTCATTGGAAAAAACAAACCAAACAAAACACAACACATCCATTAAATGGCCAAATGCACACCCAAGCAACACAGTAACTGCAATCTGCCCCAAGCCCCACGCCTTCCACAAAAGCCTTTAATATCACTTGGCAAAATGTTTGTTGGTTTTGGCCAACAGACTTTACAAAGGCTTCTGAAAGAAGAAAAAGTTGATTTCTTCATCCTAATCTCAATCTAAACAGATTCCTCTAAAGAGACACACTCTGAACTGGCAGCAGGGGCCATTAATCAATCTGTCCACATAATTAGTCAGTAACACTCAGTTCTCCCCAGAAAGGTACAGGCAGCAACTGAACACTTTGATGGAGATCACTACCCTGCTGCAATGCACACTGCCTTATCTTTCTGATTGCCTTTCTCCATTCTGCAAGGAACAACAGTGCAGGAGAACCTGACACAGCTGTTCTTTAAGCAGTTTCACAGAAGCAGGGCTGTGAGGTCCTGTTTCAGGCCTTCACACAGCATTTTACAGAGAGGCAATTGGCTGCCTCTGCTTGCATGATGATAGCATAGAAAGCCCTTCAAAAGACTTGACCACTTGCTACACCTGTCATTTCATTCTCCCTGTCTCTCTATCTTGCTCTTTCTCAAATGGAAAGAGAGCCACGATTTCCCTGCTTTTAACAGCAGGTAAGCTGGCACAGCTGTTCAGCAGTTCAAGCATTTGTCTGGACAGCCTTACCACACCCCTGTATCTTCCGTTAAGACGCAGGTATTTCCACTTCTAATGACACCTTGTTACTGGCAGAAATTTTCTATTAAATATTTACAAGTGAAATAATGGAGTCATTGGCAAAATTAAAACTTCCCATTCCTTTCCCTAGGTCTGTGGGCCTCGAGCCTGCTCATACAGTCTGCTCCCACTGGAGTAATTTGCTGAACCAAGTTGTCACATCTCTCTCCACCTGATGAAACAAGCCATTTCATTTAATGCCTATAACTGAATAGTAACCCAAATGCTGTGTGTATTCACTTCTCTATATTTAATTTCCTTGAAGAGTCTTACTTCATCCTGCGTCTCACTCTAACTCGCAGAATTAAATTCTGGCATCATATGCAGCTGGCTTTTTGCTACGCTCTGTTTCCTTAAATCATAGTTTATGTACTTTATGTACATATAAGAACAATAAAAAAAACTTCTCACAAACTTGGAGTGACCTTTCTCAAAAGGCAGAGATGCAACATATCTCCTTAACCCATTAGTTTCTTCGCAGCCTTGAGAAGCCTACGGTTATCCCTCAGAATTCTGCTTAAATTAAAATGCATGTTCTTCAGTGCTAACCAGCTGTAATGCTATGCTTGAAAAACAATCCAGTTTGCTTTCTGACTCCAATAAATTAAGGAGAAAATCTGTGGGGTAGAGGACATAGACCACATTAGATATAAACAGAAAGCAGAAACAACATTAAAACAGCAATGGAGCAAAAAAGACATCGATCTCACCTTAGTAGTACAACATGGTCTGACAAGAAGGCTCCAACAGTCATATCTGAAATGTTTGTAATGTTTAGACAATTAGAGGCAATTCAGACAAGAGAGATGCAGAATTCACTTCTCACCACCAAGTCAGTTGGTAAATTACAAAGCATGCATTAGAAAATAAGTGCTTTCATGGCTAGAATCAACCAGCTACTCCCTTATTATGTCCAAAACATAATTACAGGATTAAATCTGCAACGACACTTCACTTCTACTTCAGAATTTGTCTATTATTATCATTATTACTACATTTTTGTAAGTTTATCATCATGACTGAGCAGCTTCCCCACAACTTATGACGCCTGTCAGGATACCAAGCACTCCCTACTTTAATACCTGAGTTCGTTACCATGACTGCCCAAACATCTGAACTAAGAAATAAGTTGAATTTTTATCAGGAGCTTTAGATAACACAGAGAGTAGGCAGGAACACAGGGAGCATCAACAGCCTCCCATAGCTGTGAGAACTAGCAACCTGGAAGCTACCAGCTCCACTGTTCTCCATCCTGTTGCTGTGAAGTAGCACACATACCTGGATAACCATTGCCATCCATATCAACGCCCCCTGATATGGACTGCCCAAACATCCGCAGCGTTGGGTTTATCGTCTGCCCAGACAGCTTCTGCAGTGGAAAACATACCAAGTGAAATCACTCACAGTCAGTAACACAGAGATGCCTCTGATAAAAAAAGAAAAACCTTGGAGCCTGATTTTCATGGGCTGGGAGTGCCACACATCTGCAGGAAGCCCTTCTGCTCAGGGCTAGGAGAGGCCAGCATTGGCTTACACACCTGCATTGCAACCCTCATGCAGACCCAAGACAAATAAAGAGTACATCAAACACGTTTCATGGGGGAAAGGAGGAAGTTCAACTGTGCCCCAGAGATTTTCCTTTCTTCCTTGTTGGTTTTTTTTCTCATTACTTTCATTTATGTAAATAAAAGTTTGAAGCAGCATCTTTGCAAAATTAATGATTAAGAGAAACAGAAAACCCTGTGCAACCATTTCTTTTCACAAAGTTTGCTAGCATACTCCAAGTCAAAATGATTAATTTTCACCCCACTTGAAAATTTGTTTTTCATCAATTATTATGCAGTATTTTGTGTCAGTTTAGAAGCTGTACCTCATTTCTGCCTCCCCAGCGCAGAGATTAATTAGCTCCTAACATCACTTCTTTCTTTTAATTACTAACAAAAAACTTTCTCTAAACAGCTTGAATTGCAAATGCCTTTTTCTAAAGCAAATTAATACACCAAAATCTCTTTCTCTGTGGCAATTCAACGTCTCACAGCTCTTACTCATTATGCTGGGCCACCAATGCAAGACCTGAATTCAAACCAGCGTCTGATTACAGAAGCTGCAGACTGAAGAAACCCATCCCACCAAGCAGTTGTGAGGCTGCTGGTGGCTCTTCACAGCTTGGGACATGTGGCCCATGGGATCTTCCTGCACAGTATCTGACAAAAGGTCAGACAGGAACTTTGTGGGAAAAAAGGACACCAAGGTGAGGGGAAGAAAGACATTCTGGCATCTGCACCCTGACAGCCAGCTTAAAGGATCCCAGTGCTCTGTCATGTTCAGATCCCCCTGGTCTCCCACCCACGGGTAGATAAGGCAACTGGAGGGCACTTCCTCCCCATATTACATCACATTCTGGGGCAGGAGTTCCTAGTTAGCGTGGTACATCCTGCCTATCACATCCCAACAGCCATCTGCAGGTTGTTACAGTACAGAAGTACGACAGTAACCTAAGGCAGCACCAATGATCAGCAATGGGAATGAAGAAAGGTGGGGGAAAAGCTAACAAAAATAAATGAGTGAAAATGCATACCCTGCAGCCACCATCATGCACCTCTCTTGGCTGATTTAATCAAGGAAATCCAGAACATTAAGACGGCTCAGGGGTAGAGTAATAGGATACAAACCCTTTCACCTTTAGGTTCAGATCCAGGGCAGACAGGTAAAAAAGTGAAGCTGTTACCAAGTTTTTGGTGTTGCATGCAGGAAGTGAATTGGTGGTTTGCTGGTCCTGGAAAATGGCACAAAAATAGTGCCTTCTCAGGGAAACAGTGTCAAGGCACCCTGCCACCTTCTGGAGCTGGGCTCTGTCCCTCCAGGGCAAGTGGAGAGGCATGCACTGTGTCTGCTGCCTTTGCTGCTCCAATTAGGAGGGCGAGATAGCAAGAGGGATGTTTTCCTTATCACCCTGCTGATCTGGTCTCTTCCAAAAATGTTGCATTTCCCTATGAACGGCCCCCCCAAAAAACCCCAAACCCATATCAAGTTCCTGACTCTCTTCAGCTGAAATGCTCCAGCCTTTGAACAGCCTGAGAACCCCACAACCAGCAGCTCTCAGAGATGTCCAAATGCCACAAATCAGTGCATTTTATAAGTATCCATAAAGAAACATTCAACTTCCTTTTTGAAAAAGCAGTGCATGACATACACATGCTAAAAGGAAGGACTGCACTTCGATGGTCTGTCAGAAAAGCCTCCACTATAACCACTAAATTCTTTTAATTCTGCTTAAACTGATTTACTGTGGAGGATCCCACCCAGCAACAAAACAAAACAGCCAGAACTTCAAACACATGGACAAAGGGAGGGAAGACTTAGGCTCTGGGAAAAAAGAAATGTGCTAGACAGAGACAAGGGGACACACTGGGCAGTGTGAGCCTATTCCAGCCTAACTTTAACTTCCTAATAGTGGCCAGAAAGGTGGTAACCTTAATCCACCACTGTCATGTATTCTCATATCCAAAGCAGAAAGTCAACAAGCTCTGTAAAGGCAATTCTGGGGAGAATGAAAGAGAACTTAGGTCCTCTTCCTTCTCATGGTCTGCCTTCGTGGGAAGAAAGCACAGCCTCCTGACTCTCACTGGCCATTCCATCATTTATATATGCTCGATCTCTGCAAAATTTTCACTTCAAATAGAGCTATTACTTCTAAAAACTGACACTGAAATCCCAAGACTTCATCTGTTTCAAGCAGAAAGCTACAAGAAGTAAGACTGTAACAAATGACAGAGAAAAATATCTCCTGACTAACAGTATTTTACCTCACAGCATAGATACAGACAAACATCGGCAGAAGATAGCATCAAACTGGGACTGAGAAAACAATGCAGAGCTTGAACTGCATGAGGCTACCTATAAGGGGACCCCTAAGTATAGCTAATTTCTGCAGGTCCCAGGAAAAAGATTTCAGTCAGATACTGTAAAAGAGAGCAGGTGCCACGTACCATTGAGTACTGAGGTACAATCCCGTTGGCATCTCCATGATAAATATACACTGCTCCTATGTAGTTATCCTCCTTAGGTGCCCCGATGGCAACATCTGTAAAACAATTCACATGACAAACGTTCCATCTCCATGCAAAGGGATAATACCCCCATCTCTTGTGATGACAACCTGCAGCAACACCAGCTCAGCCTTAATGGAACAGCATGCCCTGAGTGGCCTGGAAGAAATAAATTCAGGCGTACAGAGAGCAGGTCAGTCTCCAGGTCAGCCCTTAATACGCGCTGCCAAAAGTAAGGCACCAGCACCAACGGCTTCGCTCTCATCTACTGTTATCAAATACAGCCAGATGCCAAGGACTTCAGCAGGCAAATCCTAAGCAAGCAACCTGTCCTTAGCATGAGCCCAGGGAGGAGTTGAGCAGCACGACCAGCCCCACCGACATCTCTTGGGAAAAGGCACCAACCTGGGAACCCATCGTCATCGATATCACCAAGGGCAGCAATGCTCTCCCCAAAGTGTGCGTTGTAGGCCCCATCACCAGCCAGGACAAGCTGCTCATCCAGCACGCCCTAGCAAACAGGAAATAAAGCAGGCTCAGGGGAACCCTGCCACAGGAAGCAGGGGCAGAGCTGTGAGATGACTGTCGCCCTCATTGCCAAGGAGTCCCCTTTCAGTGTAGGTCAGCTGGGTGCTAAAAATTGAAAGGGTTAATAACAAAACCAAAAAACAGAGAGCAGGCAAACGGTAAGATAAAAACAAACCGCTAAGTTAACTAAATGATAAATCTAAATCGCACAGACTGAGCTCATGAAGATTTCAGACATCTAAAATGTAACAGCTCAGATTTTGCTCCACTGGCAGACTTCATCTGAGGAGTAAAAGCCTCCATCCAGGCTTACTCAGCTAAACCTCAGTGAATCAAAGAGAATTCTTCCTTACGCAGAGAACACTTGGGCAACTGGATTTGAAACTTTTTCAAGTATTGGATGGAAGGATTAAAGCAAACTCCCCAAAAAGCTTTCTGAATTGAAGAACAAGGAAAAAGCTTTAATGAAATAAAGAGACAGAGAAAACATCAGAATAAATCAACTTTGTATTCACATGCCATGAGAAGCCATATATGGATCTGGTATTTCTTGCCACCCACTTTCTGGTCACATACATAAGCCTCAGTTTTTTGCAGTCCTCCCTCAAGGGGAAAGGAACAAGAAAACAAGATTTAGTTACACAATCCAGCTCTGTATCCACCTCAAGGGTTGTTGGCTTTTGTTTTGTTTTGTTTTTGCTTCCTTTGTGAATGAGGGTAAACTGCCCTCTGGAATATGCAATAAAATCTTTTTCTTGGCTGCAGGGAGTTGCTGACTTTAAGAAAATCCCACATAATGAAATTGAAACACAAGAGAAGAGATACTTGGGTGCATATGTGCAACTCATTTCTCTGCAGTCTTCCTAAGAAAGGGAAAAATGTAAGTATGCTATACCCAGCATCACTATGCATGCTTGTAGTACAACGCAGTGTTCTCTGATTCACTGCAACGAACTCTTAAGCACTGGTGCCTGCAGAATGAAACTGCAAGCTTTAATGGCCACATCCCAAAAGAAAGTCCACAGTCCTGGAAGCCACTACTCTTTCAAGTAGTTCTTGTTGAAGGTGTTTTATTATTTAACTTTTATCTTTTATAAAGTGAATCCATGTATGCTCTCACTGTTAGCAAGAAGTATTAGGTATAAATTGGCTCAGCATTGGGGACTTTTTCTGCTGGATGATCTAGCAGCCATACTCCAATATATATATTGGGCAATCTGGGCATCAAACTGAAAAAGTAAAGCTCATTTAAAGGAGAAGCACTAACACAAAATAAAACTACACCAAAGACAACTCGCAAGTCTCTCAAATGTTTCCTATAAGGCTTGCACTGACTGCTGTGTCTCACACAAACTTTAGAGCTGTTAAAATTCTGTTGAAGCAAATCAATTTAGTTTTAGTATGTAACAAGTTCCCCTCTGAGACAGCAGGTTTTGGACCTGAATGTTACTTGTGTAATAAGCAAGCATTCATTGTTTTCCTATAAATAGAACATACTAATGATGTTGTTTTAGTGACAGAAGAAAGTTCAGACATTTCCAAAACTGCTGTTGGCACACAAGAAATCCAACAGTATCAGCTGATAGGACCTTCCCACCACAGGCCACGGTGTGAAGATAACGTGAATTCAGTCTCTGCTCTCCTCGCATAAGGAATCCTAAATCCCCAGCCGTTTCTGTTCCCATTTGTAGGTCCCAGCGACCACCCAAAAGACAAAGTAAAACTCAGTCAAAGCAGCTGACTTCACTTGGTTTTGGCACCGAAATCATGCACAGCCACAAGTGCCGCAAAGTTTCAACGTAAAACCAGAAACTTTCCCAGACCTCCTTGAAAGATTCACAACTCTGTGATGAATGTGGGCTGGTCTCTGGGAAACCATGATACCAGATGAGTTTTCCATGACTGCATGTTACAGAGTTTCAGCGTGCGGAGCTGGAGGGGACATCAGCTTTACCCTGCCCAGACCCACACCCATAAAATCCCTTACCAAGTAGTTCCTGGACATACTCACGTTTCCTCTGTTGATATAGACTGTGACTTGACCCTCATCTCTGATCTCAGAAAACATAGGTGCTCCGACCAGCAGGTCTGACAACCCGTCAGAATTCAGATCAACTGCACATAAGGAGGAGCCAAAGTAAGAGCCCATCTGTAACCAAGCCGAGTCACAACAAAGCATTCAGTATCTGCCCACACACAGGAGGAAATCATTTAGGCGTGTTTTTTGTTTGCTTCTTTTTTAATTTTTCATTTTCATTTCAAATGATGACCTGCTGCTTTATCACTCACAAATACTCCTACAGAGAAACCCGAGGGGATACTCAGGGAATAACTGGCAAGAATTTAACACTTTACTGTAACTGTGCATCATCTTGCATCCTCTATCAGAAAAATACACTTTTTTTCTTTTTTCTTTCTTTAACTTTGGCATGTGTTTAAATGAGACACCCAGGCCTTCCTAGCCTAGCTTTCGCTGGTCAAATGCTTAAAACCAGCAATAGGGTGAAACAAGTTTCCTAAACAAAGACCTTACTAGTGATCACTCACACCTAGTACTACACTTCCTAAAGAGCTGAACTTTCCACACAAGAAATCTTCTGAAAAAAAACTAAAAAAAAAGAAAAAGAAAAGGAAAATAAGGGGAAAAGCCAATGAGAAGAGGCATCTGAAATTACCACTCATTTCTGGAATACTTCCCCCTGCTCTGCTTAAATCAGTCCCCTTCAATTAGCAGTGCTGGCTGTGGGTTTCACTTATAGCCTTCTCTCTCATGCAGACAGGTGAGTTGACATTGTCAGTAAATTGTCATCAGAAAGTTTCCAGTTGATACAGAGAAAACAAGTCACTTTCTATCTCTAATTATTCTTGCTTGATAAAACTAATTTGCTTAAGTTTAAGAAATTGATCACTTTCATTACATCATTTTCAACACAGGTGAATACGAGACGTTGACAATCTTCCAACCAGAACCAACACTGTGAATTTAAAAGCACACAAAATGGAAACCAAAAGCAAGAATGATATTCTGCTCTTAGTTCATCCACTTCTGCTAAGGTACCACAAGGCATACTCTTTGAGATCAGCTAAATAACACTCACTAAATTAAAAGCAACTTCTGAAGGAAAATTAAAAAGGTATCACTTCATATTTGAACTTGAGAGCTGTTAACATACCAGGGAAAACTGAGGTTACAAAAATAATTACTGAGATTAAAAAGAATGCAGCTCTTCTATATTCTCATGTTCATCACTGCGGATTCCTGACCCCACAGCCTTCACAGCTGATGGTTTCTGAGGCATAAGCCAGAGCTACCGGGCACAACAGGAGATGCGCAGCAGCAACTCTACTCCTTACAGTCTGTGAGATTTAAAAGCTGCTACACGTATATAATGGGGTGAGTTAAGGATAGAGTTTCAGTCTGTAAGTCAGATTTCTGTGTTTGAGTGGGTTTAAGGTCAGACCTCAAACCTAATTTGATTCCAGCTATTTTCTAGTTTAAGTTCCCTTGTGGATTTTTATTTATTTTTTTTTTAATCCACTAAGGTTTTTAAACAAATTTCTCATGGGTAAGGAGTGAAACTTATGCAAAGCATTTCACTATGTGTTTAGACAGTTTTCAGGGGAAGGCTGTTATTTACTTAACTGCAATGTGGTACGTCTGCAATGTGGGTGAGTTCACAGCGCTGTGAGAACCTGACATTTGTACACTTAACATCTGTAACAAGACACTGCCTTTTCTCTCTTCCTCTCTGCATCTGATTTCCCTGTTCAGCCTCCCACAGGAAAAAAACAAAAAAAAAAGGGAAAGAAGAAACTGCCCGCTGTTAAAGTCTGTCCAACAGGAATGGCAGAGCAATGAACTTTCACACCACTGCGAAGGACACAGCACTTGGTGAGAGTTTTTTTTCCAACCGTTGTTCAGTGCTCAGTGCTGAGCACGGCTGGTTATATCTCAGTCACAAAACAGAGATTTAAGGTGGGCTGCTCTTAAAATACAATTTTCATTTTGATTTCACAGAATTTGTAGCAAACTTACTACCAGGAAATAAGGCAACGACAGCCTAGAAGTACTTGAAGGACGTAAATACTTGATAAGTTAAGAATAATGCCATTAAACTCAAAAAAAGAAAGTTTTGGCTGAGATCTAGAAACTTCCTGATAGCTCTGTTTATTTGGCTGAAGAACAGATCTCCAGGATCTCAGGAGCAGATCCCTAGGGACATTTAAAAGTTAAAAGGGATAAAAATGAACAGGAAGCAATCAAGCACAGGAGTTGCCCTCCATGAACTGGGAGAGCTTTTCCTTTCATGATGCTGGCAATTCTGCTACAGAGTAGAGAAAGACAAACTTTGGAGACTCTCAAACACAGGCTTCAGCATCCACCCACACATCACTGCAGTTTTTACCTATTCCAGGCATGCCTTTGAAGACTGCAAAAGTGTTTCAGTGGGGAAAAAAAGATGAAATGAAACATGGCAATACTTCTAACTCGATACGGTCAAATGCTCGAGATCTTTTTGGAAGGTCTTTCCAGAGCAAGGCACCACCAGCAACCTTTTCTTCTGTATTTCCTCTCATCCCAGGAGAATACAGACAACTCCATGTCAAGGGTATCTTGTCCTCAGTATATTATTCCCAAATAAACCAACTTATTCTGTTTTTACCTACAGCTGGATGTACTGTCTGCTTCATTCTCCATGTGACACATCTCCAGCAAAGAATGCAGGCTGTTTCCCACTCAAACACAACACTGCACAGGGGAGCTGGATCCCACTAGCATTCACTACACTTCTAAGGAAGAGCAGAGAGCACTAATACTAATAGCAATACTCAAGACAGATTAATGGCAGATACGGGAAAAATCAATGGCTCTTTGAAGTAATGAAACAGCTCCTCCACACAATAGCATAATTCTCATGTCACTGCCATGTCTCACTGGGGCACAGAAAAACAGTGTGTGGCTTTGTGCAATAATCCCAAGTTCCAGGCTACCCAGAGCCACTGGTAACACCCAGTCAGAGAAAATCTCTCCCTCTGGGCTGTGCCACGCCTGAGAAAGCAAAAGCCGAAGCTGCCGCTACATCTGTGTGAGGCTAAAGAAACAAGTAAAATATTCATCGAGACACTCAATTTCAGTCCCATGGCCACTGAACAGACACTGCAGTTACCACCATTACACAAAAAAGGGAATACACTTGGTCTGTACAGACTTACGTGTTCGGGAAGGATGAGGAGAAACAGCATTTGCTTGAAAACTCATGGAGCCATGAATAGAAAGTGATGCTCTGAGATGATCCTGCCATTATTTCCCCTTCCTCCACCCTTACATGATAGCATACAAATAAAAAAGCTCACCTTTTTTCCTGAAGCCTGAAATATTTTTACTAAAGAGCCTGATCGTCTGTCTGTTCTGAAAATATAAACCTGAAAAGCGAAAGAAGAAAAAGGTTAACCAATGCTGAAATACAAGCACATAATAGTACACCACTGATGCTTGCTCAGTGCATATGCATCATGACCATAACCATGGCTACCATCAAGATCCAATTTCAAGACTATTTATTACTCATTCTTCTTTTAAAAGGCAAAGTATTGACTTCTCCACTTTCCTGAGGAATCACAGGCCTCCTTTCATCAGAGATGCTTGTACAGTATCTTGTCACCTGCTTTTTTGTGAGTACACGCGTATGTGCACACATGAGTATTTAAAAGCACCCCATAAAGGAGCACTCCATGTCACAAACAAGATATATTTGTAGACTACTAGGGAACGAGCAGGGCAAAGTGCTGAAAAGGCATGAGGCTGTTCCCCTTCTCCTGCCAATCCTTCCCTTCCCCAGCACAAGTGCCTGCATGTGCATCATTGCAAAATCCCAGTAGGACCACTCAGTGCATTTGCACTGCTTTGCCTGAAAATCTGTAAATCACCAAACTTCTCAAACACATTCCACTTGTTGCTCGTTTCTGTAGAAGAAACTGCTTAACCACGAACTCTTAGGGATAAAAATATTAATACAAGTCCAATCTTGAATCTTTTACCAAAAAAATTAAGAACCAGAGCACATGGCGTGTAGAAAGGGATTCCCTTTAGCAGAAAGGCTGGCTTAGTCAGCATTTGAGACTCCTCCAGCAGTGGACAGGCCATTTCCCAACAGTCCTTAGGATGTCTTTGGGACAGAGGATTTCTTATGTCCAAGGCCATGCAGCACAGCCAAGCACTTGACATAATTGAGTATGTGGTGAGTTATTAGTAGGTGGTGAGACACGAGAGTTCAAAGCCATTCTCGACTGAGAACACAACATGCATTTACTGCAGATAGTTGCTTTAGATATAAAGAACTCCCCAGTTTTTGCAGCAGCAAGTTTAGCAGCAAGTACATGGTGCCAGGTGTCACATCTCCAAACCCAGTTTTAATGACACTCCCAGTACCATTTGGGAAATGACTCCATCCCACTAAGTGTCTTGGCTTCCTCCTCAATGGAAAGGGTGTGACAATGATAATCACTTTCTCTCAGGAAAGTGGCAAGGATTAGCTCATTCAAGAGCGTGGAAAGCACAACAGGACTGCTCAGCATAATGTTCTGTATTCAACACCTCTTACTGCCGCCTTCATCGTTTGTCCCTGCTACCCATATCCCATGCAAAGGATAGTAACAGAAGCCCCTGCAACCAGAGCAACAGTCATTAACCTACAGAGCCAGCTGCTTCCTCATGGAACTCATGTTAGCAGCTGGGTTTTTAGCCTCTTCCTTGTACGGAATTTAAATGTTTCTCCACTGAGACTGGAAGGGAAATGCACTGGAGCCATTGCAACAGAACACCCAGGATAAGGAATCTGTGGCTTTCCTGTGAACGTCTCCTCAACAGTAACCTAACTGTACGTCCCCTATGTCCTAGGCATACCAGGTAAGATGTACGTACCAAATTCATCCTCTACTTTTATTTCGTTTTCCCTGTTTATCTGCTACTCTCAGGACACTGTTACTGCCAAAAACAATCTAAGCCAAGGGACAGTGTTCCTGCTAATGGACGCCACCCACTCCATATTGTTACAGCTCAGCTGATGCCCCTATGGAACAGAAGAGGGAAGAAGACGGAAAGACAGGACATCTCTGCTGAAACACATGGTGGCAGTAAGCCCCCAAAGGACTTTAAAGAGTGGGGAAAGCTGATTCTTTGCATCCCTCCCTCCCCTTCCCTACTCTTCCTCCTCCACCTTTGGTTCAGAAGTGTCAGCGGGGTCCTGGCACAGCCTCACCCTGCTCCCTACAGCAGCCACGTGTCCTGCACAGGAATTGCAGGCACAACACCTCCTGACCACTCACATGCTTACATCCTTGAGATTGTACATATGTATACCTACAGGAAAACCTTTTTATTTTTTGTTTTTACAAGAGCCTGTCACCAAGACTTCTGAACGCAGCTGGCAGAAACCAATATGCTAACCTACTAAGGAGACATCAAAAAGGCTAGTAAATGGCATTTCATGCTATCACAGGTGCTATCCTGAAGAAAATATGGAGCCCATCAGAATGCAGAGCACTATCAAATGTATGAAGAAAGCAAGGATTGAGTGGGAGAGAAAGGGAGGGAGGAGGGACGTTAAGCACCAGAGGGCACAGGTGGAGAAAATCTGCTGACTTCATCAAATTACCTCACCTCTTCCTTGAACAGTGTTCCAAAACTACCCTGCAGACAAAAATCTCCTGGCTTCTCTGACATGTGGGAACTGTGCCAGTACCACTCTGTTTGCCCAGTTACATCCAACCACATTATTATTGGGACAAAAAGCCACACCTTTCCGATGCCTCCATCCTGGGGAGCTCCTCCCACAACATCCGTGGTAGTTGGCTGAGAGAAATGGCCTGCTGTCACCGCATATCCTGAGTGGGAGAGGAGAGGATGAAGATAAATAACAAAAACAGAAAGAAAAAAGAAAAGAGCAAAAGGAAAAAGACTGAGAAACAACTGAGCAATCTAGGGTGTCCTCATTAGGTTTCATTGCTACACTTGAACTGTATCTCATAGCATTACAAAACCATTTTGTGCAGAATACACCAATATTCAGTTACAGAGCAAAAGGCAACGGGAAATGGTAGCACAGCCTCTGGTATGGTGACAAAAGTCAACAGAAAAAAAAGATGTAGGTACTGTCAGCAAAAAACATGCAGAAGTGCATGCAAAGCAGTTACAGAGAACAGTTTGAAAACCGTGAGTCTCACAAGGGAAAAAACAGGAGCATGTAGACAGAGGAAACAGAGCAAGGGGAGCACATCACTGCATGGAAGCATTACAGTCCCTCATCAGCCAGACAGAAGTCTCCTCCTTTAGTTAAAATGACTGCCCAGAAAAAGTCAGGAAAATTACATACATGCTTTTTTGGTTGAGAGGAGAGCAGAGGACAGTAGACAAAAAGGTCAGAAAAGTTAATGGCCATAAAAGATTTATGTTTATGTAAGTAAAAAAGGGAGGATAGATCAAAGAGCGTATCTGACAGGAGAACAAAGATTTTATCTAATCTGTTACATTAAAATGATATATAATAGCCAAAGAAGAGTGAAGTACTTTCCTTCTAAGGCTGTCTTGCATTTGACTTGATCTTCTGTAAATTACGAGGCTCTTGTCTGCATTGTAAACATGATAATTCATATCTATCAGTGACAAAACCTACGTATGTGTACATACACTCCTCATTTCGTTATCTCTAAGCAGCATCTTCCAAGTGGTACTTTTTTAATAGGGTCTGAACTGTGTTGCTCAGCTAATCCACTCTCACAGCAAGCACAGAGCTGCTTACCAAGGTATGTGTAACGCCTGGCGATCACAGCATCGTCGTTCAGCTTGTAGTACGTGTTGTCAGTGAGATTCAGTACTTTGACTGTTCCTGTCCAGTAATAAGATCCTGGTGCCCCCATGATTACCAGCTCCTGCAGCAGGAAAAACAGCAAGATGGGAAAAGAATGAGGGAAAATACAGGCAATAATCAAAACTGGACAAGAATTTCTGCTTTGTGCAGTAATGGGGAAGGATACAAGATATTAACATAAAACACCAATTATAAGCCTATCTACAAGAACCTGCATTCTGCAAGCATGTATATCTTTCTTTTCAAACATGGAGGCCACTGCACATGTTCTGAAAACATTAAGGCTCCTTGTCTTTAGCTTGCTTTTGCTCAGTTGCATTGCAACTTCAATGAAAGGCAATTACAAACTATCAAATTTGCCCCTGCTAACACAAAACCATTTATCCATCTGCTGACATTCCCAGCTCCCCTCAAGAAGACCCGAAGTCATAAGCAAGGCTAGAGAAGGTACAATGACGACACTGCAGATATTTAAACAGTAGCATTGACAGGGAAGGTGAGGAAAGCAAAATAAGGTGAGCTTGGTCCAGGAAGAGAAAGAGCAGGGCTTTTTAATCAGCCCACTGTAAGAAGCAGACATCTCTAAAGGAAATTACTGGTTATATTCTCTAAAGGAATAACTGGTTGAAAACAGCGCTTCCAGTTCAATGCCTTCCTGTTCAAGTTCATCCAAAATGAACTTTTCTAGCTCCTGAGCATTCAGCCCTCAGAGCTCTTTCTCACTGAATGAGAGTATATATAACGCTAACATTAGGTTTAAAACAAAAAAAAAAAAGGTTTTCCCCAAATACTTGGAAAACAACCTAGATTCACCTTGCCAAGACACAGGTTATAAAGAGTAAAAGAGGTCGGTAAAGAAAAAAGTCTTTCTTCTTCTTTTCCCAGTTACAAAAGGGTGAGAAAAGCTTCTTGTTCTGTTTTTCACACGTGGAAACCTAGACAGGCATGTGAACTCAGTTCCAGGAATTTCTTTGCTATTTTTGTCACAACAATTTGAAAGCAAAAATTGAATGGGTATTTTTTCAAATTGGCTTTTAGTGACAGAAGATCACCATCTCACTCGCTGCTGGCAAAATGGTAGACTTTTTTCCTCCCCCCACCCCCACCTTTGCTAGGACAAAGCAGTAGCATGAACAATCAGCATATGACAAAATGAAGACATGAGATTTGTTTATTTATTCATTTACCATGCTACAGTCAAAGGGGGATCCTGTTGCAGGACAACTACTTGTTGTTTTGTGAATTATATCTTCAGCCTAAAAAGCCAGACATTATTGACTACCAAATAATTTTATCCAGAAAACAAATGAAGGGAGGAGATGAAGATGCAGGGTGTGTTCGTGTAGCAAAGCATCCAGCAACCTCACAGCAAATCTCCACCCCTGGAGAGCAGCAGATGTGGCTTTAAATACCACAACAAAAGATTTAGTGAAGCCTGAAGAGCACTAAGCTTAAGAAAGTTCTCCAGCCTCAGAAAAGACTGAAGACAGCTGCTGTGCTTGACTGTTCCCTTCAATACAAACCACGGGTGGACTTGTGGCAAATCAATTCCATGCCCCAGATTCTGGACTGAGTGGCTGCTGTTTCAGGGATGTTAAACAAGAGAATTTCCTAATAAACCTAAGGGACAGGACCACATACTCAGCCAAAGTGTGAGATATGCTCAGCCACAGCTTTTTTCCTTGGGAGCAGCGTGTTCTTGAGGTCAAGGGATCACTGACCATCGGGAACAACACACATCAGCAGCATTGAAAATATGGTAGCAGCTTGCTTCTTTGACCTAAAAAGTGATTTATCTGCATTTCCTGCTCAGTCTGGAAGCACTGGAGCCACCATAAGGCCCCAGGCAATGAAAGTTCAAAGCTATCTTTTGAACTAGGGAGTAAAGAAGGGTTTAAAGCTTGGGAACAGCAGCAAGCTAGAGAGAACAGAGAAGCCAGGAAACAGCTGCTGCTGTTGAGCATCAAGTTATCAGGCAGAGCCACTGCAGCACCAGCACCTGCCATTCGGGTTTACTTGGACATCGGCTCCTGCCAGAGCAGTGAGGACATTATTAGTCTGGCTGTATCAGCTTGGAGAGCAAGCTCTGCAGCCCAGCACATGTATAGTTAGGAGTGAGTGTATACTGCACATGACAGCAACAAGACCCTGATGTGCACTAAAACAGGTGTGCATTCGTTGTTTTTGTTTTTTAAACCTTGAAACATTTCACATAAGGGAATCTTTGCCTTAGCTAAAATATGGTTGACAAAGATACAAGCATCCAGCTCTGGATACTATTTTTTAAATTTTTTTCTTTAAACCACCTTTTTGAAATGAAGAACTGAAGCATAACTGGAAAAAAAAAAATGTTTCCTACCTTACGTGTATATGTGCGTGTGTACATTTATGCATTCATACAGATCACAGAATGTCAGAGAATTGGAAGGAACCTTGAAAGATCTTGTCCAATCCCCCTGCCAGAGCAGGAGCACCAAGATTAGTCACACAGGAATGCATCCAGGCAGGTTTTGAATGTCTCCAGAGAAAGAGACCCCACAATCTCTCTGGGCAACCTGCTCCAGTGCTCTGTTACCCACAGATGCACATACAGCCACATGCACGCATGTTCAAACAAACCCTTTCAGGGAAAATTGTTTCAGGTCACCAATGAAAGAAAACAGTTAGCATTAGACACAGAAATATTTTGGTGTAGGTTTTGAAATGGACATGCAAAAGTATTCTCTGAGGTTAACTTTCAGAGTTTATTCACTCATGTTTGTTCACAGACCTGTCAAGATGAATTCACTTACATTACGAAGCCCTGGATGGACAAGCAGATAGACAGACAGCATAGAGGCAGGTGAGTGTTTGCTGTGTTACTGCAATTAGGCTTGTATGATGGCTGCATTTAAAGGCTCCCTTCCCTGGACACACGTGCCAGGAGAGCCCACTCACAAACCTAATTCCCACCTCTCAGTACTTCTGCTCACCTCGGTGAAGAAGCCTGCAATCCCCGCCTGGCATGAGCCATGCTCCTCCCCGTACTTCTTCTTATACTCTGGGCAAAAGAAGGAAAGAAGAACTGTTGTCAGTCTGTGGTCATGCAGGCAACAAGGATGCTACCCCACCTCTGCACAGCAGGCAGATCCCAGCTGAGTTTCTGTACCACCCTACATGCAGCCTGGAGGCTTCTAAGGGTGGGATGGGGTACCACACAAGTATCGCTGGGGGAGAGATGCTTCGGGACACTGGAGTAAAGGAGACAGCAACAAAAACATCAAGAAAAACCCACACTTCTCTTAAAAAAAAAAAAAAAAAAAAAATACACTAAGCTCAAGGCTTGGAGGGGAAGAAATCATGTTCCACCTCACAGGTTTTTTTTTCCTGAGCACTGCGTTGAAATATTTACCATGAGTGCACAGCTTCAGTGTACTGCCACTTCCTGCATGTTACAGTATGTTCCAAAGGATAGAAAAAAAAACCTCCAGGAGAAAAAGTAATTCAGGCTCTAAGCAGTCCCTCTGTAGCCTGGAATTTTTTTTTTCCCTTACAATGTTGTTAAGCATTATTAACTCATTCCTAAATCATAAAAAAAAAAAAAAAAAAGAAAAAAAAAGCAGGGAATCTGTGAGCAAATGGTGTCTTTGGAGCAGAGTAAATTCCTCACAAGCTGCATTTTATCATACTGAGGCTCAAAAATGAATTAACTGCTGCCTTCTCACCGCTTCTTTATTCTACATAACAACACACATAACCTGTAACAGGTAATTATATCTTCTTATATACAGATATATATACATTATATCCTTAAGATCTTAGGAAGATATGTATACTGATATAAAGTATATATTAAACTGTATTATATGTTTTGCAATACATACATACATACATTACTAGATACAAAACTATACATTGTATGAAAAAGAGAGAGAAAGGAAGTTGCTACTTACTGTATTTAATCAATACCTGTATTTAATTTTTATAAAAACAAACAAAGAAAAATTAACAGAATTCTCTTCCTGCGGTCCTGAGGAAGCTCAGATCCTCAGGGATCTGCAGAAGTTGCACAGGCGCTTGGGAAGCACAGCAGGACAGTGCAAGCAGAGCAGGGGCTCGCTCTGCTGGCAGGCCCCAGTGCCCACCACAGCTGCCCCAGGCAGATACAGGGACTGCCAGAGCAGCCGTGTCCCCAAACACACACCTTTCACAGCAGCAATGTGCAGCAGCATGCCTGCAGAGCACCAAGAAATGAGTTCACCCTTGGCTGTTCAGGCAGCACCACGGCTCAGGACTGCTGGCTGCTCACATACAGTTTCTTGCTAAGTCAGGCACACTCCAACTGGAAAAAATACTTGTTTGTAGACATGAATGCTTGTAATTAAGACTGATGAGGGTATGTGGTTTCTCCCTTTTGCATTTGCTGAGAAATACTCCCTGAGCATCCTGAAGCTCATGCTTTCCCTATGGCTGAGTTTCCAGCCCAAAGGATGCGCTGCAGCAAGCAAGCCCTGCATTTGCCCAAATCAGGCACTTCTGCTTCCAACCACGGTATTCTTCTTCTACCTGACATACTGAGGTACAAAACAGATCCTGCCTCCTCCTGAATTCTCCCCTAGTCGTGGCAGTCCAAAGGCACCCCCCTGACTGCGAACCTTGGCAAGAGGTGAACCCAGTGCAGAGCTCTAGGCCTCAAGCAGCCTCAGCAGCTGAGCCCCACTGACTGAGCGATGGACTGGAAATGGTGCATTTCTCTACAAAAACAGCATCACGCTTGGCTCACAGCTTCTTCATGCATCTCCTTCAACCAGTTAATCAATTAAATTTGCTTTAAAGCCAAGGGGGGAAATTGCCATAGATTATATCTAGCAAATAATTGCACGGAACGGCTCAACACAAGATGAAAGAAACAGAACTTCTTTCTTGGGATTTTTTCAATTTTTTCATATTTCTCCTTTTACAAACAGGCTTTGCAACACTTTTTCCCAATCCATCCTTCCTCAGCTATTTGACCAAGCTTTGATGACACAGTGCCCAGGTTGTGCCATACATCACAGCCTCCACAGCACAAACAAAAGCCTCAAACACAACTGTAACTCCCTCAGAGGCTGGAATCTAGCCATATGCAAGCCCTGAACATCCTCCAAACCATAGCTCCATGGAACTCAAGCCAACAGAAGGCTTTCTCTGCAAATGCTTGTGGTAAGTGGCCCAGCTCACACAAGGTGTCCCTTGAATTCAACTGCAAATACAAACCAAGAGGATGTAAAACTACAGGAGACAACAGAAGAAACAGTAACAGCTTCAGCCATACAACACAGCTATTCAAGGATGAGTCCAGAGTTTTATCCAGTTGTGTGTAACAAACACGTGAGATCACTTCATTTCTGGAGATAAACAGTTTTCCTTCTCATAAAATAAAACAAAAATTAAACTACTACTCCTATGATGTCAAAAATTTATTGAGCATATTAGCATTGTTTTATAATAGCATCTTTTTTCCTACTTTACAAAAGAAACCAAATTCAGGTCTAGGAGTAACTTGAAAACCAACACTCCTACACCACAGAACACAACACAGCTGATCTTCATCAGCAACATACATATTAGAAAAAATGAATAGAAACACACATCATTGTTTTCATTGTCAGGCAATGAAAAAACAGTTCACTTTCAAATGAACTGAATGGTGACTGGCTGCAATAATGCATTACAAATGGGAAACATCTGATGGTTTAAATGGTTGTCCACAGAAGCTCATACTTAATAGTCAACGTGGCTTTCTCCATAGTTTTTTTCATGGTTATCTGTGGTGTTCTGTTTTTAAGTCATTTATGGTGCCAGTACTGGCTGCTCAAACTAATGGCCACACATTTCACTTAAATAACTAGTTACACTGTGGTTGTAATAGCAGATAGCAGAGAGGGAATGCAGCATTTCAAGTAAATGATGAATCTGGACATAACCATGGCCAAAGAGCAGGACCAAGCACTTGGTCTTGTAGAACTTAATGACAGTTTGCAAGGGATATCTGAAGCACAGGGCCCCAAACACATCAGATGCTAAGGCTATTTGAGCATCTGAAACTCCACTGAAGTGGAGTGCAAACTAAAATCATGTTTCAAGAGGATGCCGACAAAGACAGTCCTTCGTATGGGGGATAGTAGCCCAGTTTGGTCAGACACCATGCTCTTGGACTCTGGCAAAATCCTTCCAGCAGAAAACCCACTCCTCTCTTCATCCTACCTCACTGTCAACAGTATATGGATATCCCCACAAGCAGGTCTCCTTCTCACTCATGCAGTCCAGAGCAGCTCCTCACATCCTGACTGGTCATATATCAGCCCCTCAGACTTCAGTGCCCTCACAGAGCCAGCCTGCCCCTCCCAGTCAGCAGATGAGCCCAAAGAGCATAAAAAACAAGACTGCTTCTACCTCTCCTTCACCCCAGTGGTGTCATAGCTGTGATACTTGTCACTCACATCATCACCCATTCATTCAAGCCATCAGCCAGCAGGAAACTGTGCAAATATTCATCAGTACACAGCTTTTGCACACCTGAATAGCAGCATTTGCATGAGGTTTAAATATTGCATGCAGTGAACTCGGTAGTTTCCACATAGCTGCAAGCAATAACTGCTGCCATGAACAAATCCTTTGTTTTTATGCTACTTTATTGTTCTCACATCTGCCCACAGACCATTCTACACCCCTGATTATGCAGACCACAAGCCACTACACTAACTGCTATGGCAATGGTTGATAGCAAAACAGTAAGATGAGGCTGAGCCTGAGAGATGTGGTTGCCTCTGTGATTTTGAATAACTGCTTAAAAAAGGGAAGAAAAAAAAAAAGAAAGAAAAAAAAAAAAAAAGGGAGGGTAGTGTATTATAGCCAGAATGATTTTAGTTTATGAAAGCAGTAAGGCTGACTAAGTATTTGGACAAAATAATCCACAAGAAGGATGAGCTGTGATGTGTGATGACTACGAAGACAAATGCCTCTTCTCTGAGCAAATCCAAGTCTATAAGCAAACCTCAGTATCACACAGCATGAGCTTCACTGTGCAATAACATCTTTCATCTACCATCTTCTCAGATAGCATTACAATGGGCAATTGAAACACACTGTCATTTGCACTGAGAGCCTCTTTTTCCCCATCTTTCTGTGTTTCACTACAGTGGGAAGAAAAAGTAGTAATTTTTTTTTGACCTAGCATTGTGGTATTGGGTTTGCACCACACCACAGGGATATTTTGATGCCTCCCAGAAAACCAAGTGTGGTTTGGCAAACCTGCTCATCCCTTTGGAGGGCAGGCACGTAAGGATGTGCTGTTCCCCTTATTTACTAACCACATGCCTACCAGCTTTCCCTGCATCCATCACCACAGGACTAGGAAACCACCCCAGCTCTCTCCATACAGCTGGGCTACCTCTCACCCTGGAAGCAGCCACACTTCTTCACTGTAAACTGAATGCATCAGGACAATGAAGATACAGCTACAGAAAAAAGTAAACAAGTGAAAGCTCTGCTTGGAAGACCATGGCTCCAGACCCCAGCTATACCTCAAAGGACATCCAGCTCATATAAACCAGATTAGCTCCTACTCAGAAAGACTCCATTTAACTATTAGGCTCGCTGCTGTTCTCATTAGCAATCAATAGCTTCCAGATTTCTGTCAGCCATTTCAGGGAAACTGGACAAGAATAAGATGGATTGAGACCATCACATTGTTGCACCATTACCACCCAGTCAGGAAACTTCCATTTCCTCTTTGTCTTTAGTTATACAGCCTGTTTTACATGGAAGGAAAACATACTGCATGCATTAAGGATGCCTGTCCAGCAGTCAGATTCCTCTCCCCTTCAGGCACAAGACTTCTGTTACACAAGCTAATAATCCTTCTTGAGGTGTGCACACACAAATGTATGGCAACTGATGTGCACTCAGCTGGCCTGCACGCTTTGCCAGTTGGCAAGAGCCAGCTCTAGTTGTGGATCAGACAGCCACGTTATCCTCTCACCAGGTTTATCACCCTAGATGCACCAATTACAGGCTTCAGCTTTAGGGGCCCATTGGAAGCATTATGCACTGCATTTACTGCTCCTATGAAACCCCCAGCTTCTCCCCCTCAGACTATTTCTCTTAATCCATAGCGTGTCAGAGTTTTTTCTCCTTCAGAAAGTGAAGGATTGCTGCAAGACGAGTGGATCGTGGCTGATCTCAAACAACGAGCCCATCTGTGTGCTGTAACATGGCTATCACCCACACTGGGGATCAGGCTTGTTTTGCTGAAACCTAAAAGTTCCAGGAGCAAACAAGCTCAGCCATCCCTTGTAACACTTCGCAATTTCACGTCTGACAATGGCAGATGGGGGGGAAGAGGGATAAATCAGTCCCAAAACTCCGATTTTCATTCTAGCATGAACTGAAGCTAAGCCAACATTGTACTGCACCAGCCCTGCCAATTTTCCACTGGCTGCTTTGCATACACTAGGCCCACACACTTCTATTTTCTAGCAATTCCTGGCAAATATCCTGTCAGATTAGCAGCCGCTTTACTCCCAAGACATGACGCACAGAAAAACACAAGCAGTTTGTCTCCTCCAGAAACCACCTCCCTGCAACGGCTTCAGACAAGCAGCTTTTAAAGCAAACATCAGAGTGATGACAAAGGCTCGGAGGAAACCCTGGCAGCGTCTCCATGCACGCGTGTTGATCACCACAGCTCGCACTGGACTATTTGAACCACATTACGTCGCTGTGAAGCACAAGATCAGTTCTGCTGACAGGAACGAAGAAGAAAGAACAAATACAATGGGACAGCACTCACAACAGGAAGGCTTACATAGTTCACTTGTACTCTGCCACAGACCAGCTGGAGTGGCTGGTTCAAGAGACTCAAAACCTCTCACATCTCAAATAATGAATAATTTCAGGGCTGGTAAACTTGTTACATACATCTGCGTGCTGCTGCTGCCAAGCAGACATATTTATTCAAGACAAAAATCTCATTGGTTTGCAATGAAAACAAATAAATAAAATCAGAGGTTTTGCCCATAACAAACCATGCTGTTCCTTGACCTCCAGATCCTATGCTTACACAGGCTCCTAAGGGCATCCTAAAGAATGATGCCCAGGACAGGAAGGAAAAACCCAAGATAGCCTTTTCCCCACTGCCGCTTTGGGAGCTGAGAAACCTTGGGAGATCTCTTATCCTCTTTCTAACAGCATTCCTACGCCCCTGGTTTAGTTAACTGCTTTTGGCTGAGGTGATGCTGTCTTCTGAAGTCTTAAGGAAAGGAAACATGATACCAAAATTTCGAATGTATCAGAAAACTGGAAAATTATGATGCTGACACTTGGGGTTTACAGTGAAGACAACAGGGACACAGGCCCATCGCTCAGGGTGCTGGAGCCTTTTTTTGCCGTGCCCCCCTAAATCCAGACCTTTGGAACACCCAAACACTTTATAGAACCCAAAGTGCAGCACCAGTTATATTGAGCTGCCACAGAAGTGAATGAATCAAGTACTAAGCAAGCTTCCCCCCCCCCCCTCTAGTCCTCTGATAAATCAAAACAAAAAGTTGAAAGTATTTCCGTAAGCAAATTGATTCCCAATTAGTATTCCCAAATTAATCTGTGCTACAACTAAGCATGAGTGACCTGTATCTACTGATAATTCATACGCAGGAAAGAGAACCACAGCCTCCAAATACAGTTCTGCTCCTTTAGCAAACTGCAATCATGCACAGCAAGTCTCAGGATTTGTTCAGTTGCTGTGCTGCTCTCCCATCTCCATGCAAAACCCCAGCTAAGCTAAGCCTGTATGTTACAGGGAGAAATAGAAAATAAAATAAAAATAATCTCAGCAGTGAAGGCTAAAGTGAATGGTCTTGGAAACAAAGGGAAAACACAGAAGCTACAAAACAAGAGACCAGAGATGGAGGCAAGCCCCGCTCCCACCCCTCCATCCTTACCTTCATAGCAGGGCAGGAGTTTCTTCCCACTGGGCTGCAGGTTGGGGGGAATGATGTTGCAGAAGCCATGGGGCAGAATGTATTCTGTCTCGTAGTAGATGTTTTTCCAGCGGTGTGCACAGGCCTCAAAAGATCACAGCACACGTGTTACTGACCAAGAGCTGCAAGAGAGCCCTCTGACCAAGGCAGAGTATGCAGAGTAAGAGCAACAAAGGCTAAACCGGCCTCACTAGAGCACAGTGCTCAGGATAAACGCCACACAGAGACACACTGCTTCACACCTTCCCAGAAGCTAGCTTGCTCCAAAAAAATAACACTGCACTGCTGCCAGACACGCCACAAGTTGCCTCATGCACAAGGATTAATCAGAATCAAAAGAAATGAAATGTGAAACAGCGAGGGTTTTGAATTTATGCACATGGTGAGCCATGTCCCCAGCTGGTTTAAGCTGGGAACATCAGTGTAGATGCATCAATTTGTATCACTTAAGGCTTGGTCTCATGAGCACAGAAGCAATCTCTCTGCTACAAATCATCTCCTTAACATGCTTTCAACTTTTCCTGGAAACTTTGCACCAGCCTTGCTATCTCACAGAAGCCTGCAACAGCCACCTTCACAAGCCCCACGTTTTACCCTGTTATCCCCAGATGGGACACCTTCTTCCCTTGTCCTCATTCTACAGCACCTTCCTGCCTCAACACCTCAGAGCTGTTCATGTTGCCAATAGAAACATCTCAATATTTGCAAAAATTAGGGCCACAAAAATGATTTAAGGGGAACATCTCCCCTACAAGGACAGGCTGAAAGCTGGAGCTGTTTAGCTTGGAGAAGAAAACTCTCCGAGGAGATATGATAGCAGCCTTTCAATATCTAAAGCAGAGCTACAGGAAGTAAGGGGACAGACTCTTTAGCAGGGTCTGTTGTGATAGGACAAGGGGAAAATGGTATCAAAATAAAAGAGGAGAGATTCAGACTGGATATAAGGAAGTTTTTTTACAATAAAAGTAGTGAGGCATTGGAACAGGCTGACCACAGGTGTGGTGGATGCCCTGTCTCTGGAACCATTCAAGGTCAGGCTGGAAAGAGCTCCGAGGATTTTGGTCTAGCTGTAGGTGTTCCTGTTCACTGCAGGAGAGTTGAAGGCCTTTAGGGGTCCCTTTCATCTGAAACAATTTTATGATTCTATGGCAAATTAAAAAAATAATAATAATAATCCATAGATTGCCACCCATCATACAAAGGATGCTTATAGTGCACTTGGCTTGACAGACAAATGCGTGTCAGCAGCTCAGCACAGATCAGCTTCAGCGACTCAGCTTATGACTTTAATCCCCCATGCACCACTCATTCCAAATTCAACAGCACCAGAAGCAACACTCATTCCCTGAGTAACAAGGAAGTAGTTTCTCTTATGACTGATCAGCACCATGAGCACAAATATGCACAGGCACGTTCCTTCTGAAGACAGCACCATAAAGACACATACCAATAAAGCTGGCGTTAAGTCAACCTCAACTCCAGACACTAACTCAAGTGAAAAATGATAAAGAACATATATACATATATATTTTTTTAATTATGGAAAGATAAATCAAGCATGATGATATTGTAAATCCCCTGACATTTTATCTTTTGAAAACTCTCAGAGGCTTGCATAAATTTACCTACTAATCTCTCCCAATGGAGCACAAATGACAGAGAGACAGGGTGAGCAGCAGCATCTCATCACAAGCAGCAGGCTTTGCTCAGAAGCAATCAGGAGTGAAGCACAGAGGCCAAGAAAGAGAATAATATGAGGAGAAAGAAAAAAAAAATAAAGGAAAGCAGCCTCTACATCAAAAGTACACTCAAAAAATCAAGGTGAGACTGTGGATGTCTCAGTAATTGAGTGCTATCCCTTAATCAGCGTGGGTTTTTTTGTTTGTTTGTGAAGGGGGGAGTTGTCTGATTTTTGTTTGTGAGCTTTTTTTTTTTTGTGATATTTTCCGTGTTTTTGTTTTCAGTAATGAAAACTTCTCCATACCCTCAGTCCTGCACATACTCAAGCATAAAGCAATTAACTAGCAGTAAGCCTGAGTCTGCTGATGGCTCTCCCCACTCTCCCCCAGACCACAGTTGCAGAATTTGATATTTTCCCAATGGAGTGGAGTTCAATATCTCCTCTCCCTCCCAAAAATTCACCTCTCTGCAATCAGGCAACCAGCACATTTGTCTCCCTGCCACAGCAAAACTTGTCTGCATTCGCTTCTGGTTCTCTTGCCTTTACCAAATTATTTGCTTGGATTACAATGCATGATCCTTGCACGTCTCAGCACTGCTGAGTTAAGGTGATGCACTACCAAAGGCGGTTAAAGCCTTCCTCCTTTAGTAGTACATGTCTGAAAAGGCTTTGGGAACAGAGATGAATCACTCAAATTTGATGTGGAACACAGGAGAAAGGATGCAAATTCCTGAGGAAAAATAAAGTCTTCCTGGACTAAGCATGCAGAGGTCTCTAATGTTAGCAGACACTGCATCACTGTGATATAACAGACAGATCACTTCAGAACAGCAAATGTTTTTTGCTTTCTTGAGGATTGAATGCCAGTCATAGGCTTTGCATCGTAGAAAAAGGAATGTGAGACCAAGACTTCTCTTCAGGGGCTGAATCCTGAAGTTAGAGTCCAGACAGGGGACTTTTTAAGTGTACCACTGTCAGACCACTTCTGGTTTGCTCTTCACTATGAAGGCTTTGGCACAGTGATGGGTTCCCCTCCCTCACCCCTTCCTTTGCAAGCTTATCACTAAATGTGCCAGTAAGTCAGCTGCTTAAAGTGAAAAACAGCAACACATGATAAAAAGCAGAGTAACAACAGATGTGGCAGGTATTTCCAAAGAGCAAGATTAAAGCATGTTGGCTTATCTCCAAATCATAATGCACCGTCCCCAGCTCCTCTCCCAACAAAAGCAAAAGAAGGAATTTTGCCGTTTCAGTTTGGGAAGAGCCAGCAATCTCAGCTGTATTATTGTAGCACTTTGATTAATGCAAATATTGACTGAGTATAACCCAGGACAGGAAGCCACTAAACTGCAAACTTTATTTTTTATATATAATCTTAGTTCTTCCTCTTTTAAAGTCTTCATTATCAGTTTGAAACTCTGTTTCAGTAATATCTTGGCACATGATGAGCTGACATAATCCACGTTACCTAACACTAGCCAAGCCTCTTGCACACTCCTAACCTTCCTCTTTCCACTGAAGTTGTTATTTCCATCTGAAGAAGGGGAATCTGATCTGGGGAAACTGATAAGACAAAGCCACTAGGCAATCTCAAAGCAAAAGGAGCAACTACAACCCACAATTACACTGTGGAACTAAATGCTCTAACATAGGACATCAAGAGCATGAAGAGTTCACATGGGTTTAAAAAGAGATGCTCACATTTATGAAACTAACAAAAGAATCCAGGGTACTGAACACAAAAATACTGCACTTGCAACATCTTTTGGGAAAGTACTCTCTCAACCACTTCCCTGGGCAGCCCATTCCAGCACCCGACCTCTCTTTTGGAGAAATTTTTCCTAATATCCAACTTGAATCTCCCATAGCACAACTTGAAGCCATTCCTCCTAGCCCTATTGCTAGTTATGTGGAAGAAGAGACCGACCCCCAGCTCACCACAACCTCCTACAATTGTAGAGAGCTGTAAGGGCTCCTTTCAAAACACAGCCTTCCTACTACTGGGAAGACACTGGGGCTAAGTAGCCTGACAGTTCCTCAACTTTTCACTTTGAAAAGTTCTGTTTTGAGTGAGCAGCCAGCCCTAGCTCTGGCAGTTGCCTGGCTTTTTCATGTACTTCCCTCTCCTCTGCTGCTTTTGCTTAGCTTCTGAAAATGACAGAAGAATTTGTCTAGCTCTGGCCAGTGACTAGAAGATGGCAAGAATTATGTGTCTTGGAACCACACAAGGATTTGTGCTGGAATGGTCCTTTAAAGATCATCCAGCTCCACACCCCGCTGCTGTGGGTAGAAACACCTTTCATCAGGTTGCTCAAAGCCACATCCAACCTGACCTTGAACACTTCCAACACAGAATCATAGCATGAGGCTGGTTTGCCTGGATCAGAACACATTACTCCTCAGTCACCAAGCAGACTTCTTCCAAGCATATACATTGGGTTATCCCTTGAAAACACACGCTGCTTACGCACTCTTCTAGTTGGAATGCCTTCATTTTTGTGCTCTGCTGTATAATGTATTTTATTTATCCCATTCTGCTTTTCCCCTTTTCTTCTACAGTTGAACGTAGTTAAAACATTCAACTAAGGTGACGAACCAGCTAGCCTCTAAAAAACTAGCAAGCTGTGCACCAACAGAGAGAATCAGATAAAATACCACTGCACTATCACAGAAAGGTAGAAAATCTACCTGTTCCCCTATAGGAGGTCACTGTGCAAAGACTTGTGGTGCTAATGTGTCTCATCACATATTAAATAAAATGCTTTCACATTAAGCAGCTTCCTCCTGACTAAGTAGGTGGTCAGTGGAGAAGGTGCTGTACAGAGCTCCTGTTGCTAGCAGGTTTGAGACTCATGGGTGCCCACACACCAGTGTGATTCCCTGCCTCACTGGAAAGATGCTGCAAATTTCCAACTGAAAAAAAAAAGGTAGCATTTAGCATTAGATTGTTATTAGGGGTACTGTGACATGAGCTTGAAATTTGCCAGCCATACATTATGCACAACATTCCATTAGAATTTTTCTTATTCATTTAATATTCCTTCACAAGCTCCCAGATGGAGCTCAACAACAGATGCAAGCACAGGCAAATGTTGACCATAATATACCCATAAATTTTAAAATGATATTTGTCCAGTTCTTCTTAAGATTTTCTTTCCAGTACAGGAAATGCTTTGCAGAAATAAGTTCCACATCCTAAGGACCACATCTGCTCTCCTTGACCCTCTGCGTGGTAACCATATCAAAGACAACAAGGCCACCCACACACAACTAATTCATCTTCACTTTCAATGCTTCCGCCTCATTAATGGAAAATACATATACATAAAGACAAAATATTTCCCTAAAGTCTCATCTTACATTTTTCACGGTGAGTTCTGATATGTAACGCATATGCTCGTGGAAAATGAATGCATACATAAACACAGACAACCTACAAAAAGAGCAAAACAGCAGATACCTCACAGACAAAGTTCTGTTCATTCTGTTTGAAGATTTAATCCCCCAGATTTGGGAGGAAGCCCTTAGGTGACACAAGTCAGGTGTGATCGCTTTGAAGTCATTCGTCTACAAATACAGCTTTTTGGCAGGAGCTCATTTTCCTTCTGCTTGAAGGAAGGGACTACAGAATTTGCAGCCCATAAAGCTGGACTCCATCAGTCACTACCAAACGCATTAATTCTGATGTGTTTAGCATTAAAGTCAGACAGCAGCGACGATTTTAATGAGATCAAAGAGAAGAGCGGACCTACCAGCACACTTCCACCAGCCTTAGGCTGTCTAGCCAGGCTCACGCCCATCCATTCATCGTCTCTGTCTTCTTTACACGTCTTTCCACAGAGCATGCCCCGAGAATTGCCTACAGGAGGAAAAGAACGGCAGCAAGGCAGGGAGACATAAGCATCTAGAAAGAAATCTCTTGGAAAAATGACTGCCATCAAACATCTGCCTGTCAGTATTTTTCCTTTCTCTTTCATCCCAACTGTTACTTCTTGTAAGCTCTACTCAGGGTGATGCTCCCATTGTTACCAGACACTGTCCATAGCAGATGACAGACTCTATTCCAAACGGCCAGCAGCTATTGCAGCATGCCCACAGCTTTACTTCAATAAGCCATCCAAGTGAAGTTAGTGGAATACACGTGCAACTGCTTCCAGAATGCAATCAAAGCAAAAATATCCTGGAAAATGAGATCTGGGGCATTTATTTTATTTATTTATTTTTTTTAATGAGGTCTACATTTGTATGGGAACTGCTGAGTCAAGACCTGAACCTCTGATTGATCACCTGAGGTGAGCCATGAGCCAGCCAGAGGAGCACAGGTGAAGGCAATTCACCTGTGCTACCTCTCTTAGACCCATTTAAGAGCTGGCTACCAGAGGGGAAGGATCTCTTCTGGAGATTGCTTCTATTGGTGTTTTGTGGTGAGCCCAGCCGAAGAGTAAGCCTTCCATTTTATTCTCTTTTGTTATCATTGTCTACTTTGCCTAACTCTCCTGATTATATTGTTATTATAACATCTTGATATCCTTTGATTATACAACATTTTTAGTCCCAACTGGCAATATCTGTGAATCCACTAAAGATGCTTTTTACTGTTGTAGATGGACAAGTCAAACATAGCCAAAGTACTACTGTAATCTACACAAGCTTCATAAAAACAAATCCTATTTAACTCAAACATGAAAAGATTTACAAAATGATACTAACATAGTTTTAACTATAGGTGGAGAATTAAATAATGTTAATCACATGACCAAGAAAATTGGAATGTTTAATGACTTCAATTTCTCCATCAGAATCCAGCAGAAGTTTTTAGATCAAAGTTTTGGGAATAGGCTGATTCTGACAGTATGACTGAGAAAAGTCAATCCTGACTACATAAAGCATTGCACAAGTAGGCCTCACTTAGAGAAAGCTGGGACCTCATTAAGGCTGGCAGGACTGTTAGCCACATGGGGTGCTTTGTGATCCCTCCCCTCAAAGTATCACTGCTACCCACCTCGACCCATATCCAGCTCTGTGCATCTTCTGTCAGGATTGGTGTGGACTCGACATTTAAATACTGCTCCTGGGGACTGAATAGAGGTGCTGTATCTAGAGTCTGCCTTGGGAGCGCCAACCAAGACCCTGGAAACCAAGCACAAAGTAACAAGTTACTAACTGCATGAAAAAAATAAAAAATAACAAACAACGTCAAGGTTCACATTGCCAGGGATTCCTCAGCTAAAGCAGTTTTTCTAGAAACTTTGTGAAATGATAACACTGATTCACAAACTGACAACAACACCAACAGTAAAAGCATTTTTCCACTAGTGAAGGCAGGAAAGCCATGAATACTTTAATAAACTAGATTTCCATTAGGAGTGTAACACTCGTAAAGCAATTCCTTTTCTCACCCCAGATAGCATTTAGGAAAGTATTAAGACACATAACAGCAGCCCCATCTATTTTTCCTCAGTTTTAACTACATCTCTATTGGCATTACAAAAAATAAAGACCTAAAATAGACAGCCCTGAGAGGAAAAAACCTGAACCTGAATGTTTCCAGCCAGCTAAAGATTAATGATTGCTTAGAAAGTTGAGGCACTCTATTAGAAGATTTTATGTAATTACAGCTTGAAAACAAACACAAAACACAGGAGCAAATTTCTTCCACAGTGCCTTGCCTTGCTATCGGCCACTACTTACAGTGGAGCACCTTTCTTGGTTTAGCCAAGGGAACTACTGCTGCAAAGTCAATCTCTGTACACAGCCCACACACAGCACAGATTAGCAGCCCAGTATCAGACCCAAAAAAGCAGCTTTCCTTCTTTTAAATGACCCCTCCGTCATCCTCCTCAGCAGCCTCCAATCTGAGGTTCCAAAGCCAACCAGCACCCATCATCACCTCTTCAGGGAGACCTGGGGCATGCGTGTATCCCAGTGGGGCTGTCCTAAATAGCACAGGTCCTATTTTCACAAGTGAGATGAATTAATGGCTGAACTGCTTGAGTTGCTGAAGCCTACAAGGCCTGAGCACATTGTGGAGTCAGAGCAAAGGATCCAGAAATAACAGCCTGACATGGAAACCCCACCACGCAGACAGCAGGCAGAAAATCAGATGCCAGTCATTTCATTTACACAGGCAATGAATGTGTGTCATTCACTTACTGACATTCGTGAGGGCTAACAAAAGCAAATAAGGGGGGATATTACTAGCTTAAAGAGTTACAGGTTCAAATTGCAAACGGCAAGAAACTGTTTCTATGAACTGTTAGAAAAATAAGATAAGGTAAGCTGTGCTGACCTCCAGTTTAAACAAAGCTTTCTTCTAACCCAAAAAAAGTAAATCTGAATCGGCAATTAGTACAAAAGATACCTTGGGTTGGAACCCCAGACAGAGCTTAAGGAGCATAAATCACAAAGACTCATTGGTTCTGTTAAACAAAAAAAGCTAAAAGGGAAAAAAATGGCAATTACAGATTTGAGTAGGCTACTGCCACACATCACATCACTCAAATTTGTCTTGAGTGAACACACCTTTCAGAAAACAGTTTGTTGCCATCTCTTCATACAGACTGAGCACAAGGAAGCAGCAATAACATGTGCCAGAAGCAAATCTATTTTGGATTGTCCTGAATACCAGACACCTAAAACTGGCAGTTCACCTGCACCACACTCTGTATTATCTCAGGATCTTCTTTCATTCACTCACTCTTGCACTTCCTCCAGAGGTTGAAGCCTCGTTGGATTTCCCACTCTGGCTGATGTGATCCATGCTTGCCCAGACCCTGGGAAGTCACCTTTGGGGAGATGGCACAAAGGTCTCCATCTGCTGGGCCACACGCTTTTGGCTGCTCAGGTTGCCATTGACCATGTACCACTCAGTCCAGTTTTATTCAAAGAACTGAGGCTGGAGTATTAGCCTATTACTCTTGTCAATACAAGATTCCCTTAAATCTTTAGCTAGTTTCTGTACACAAGCATTTAACCTGTTGGAAGAAGGTCACCTATTTAACTGTCACAAGACTCCTCAGCAGACCTGGGAAGAAGACTCTTCTGCATCCTGATGTTCTGAAGCTCACTGAGCAAAACAAATGTCCGTTTTGTGTCTTCCCTACATGTTAAAGCACCTTGGAAATCTTCTGAGATTTCTATGAAACAACGCTGCAGCCAGAAAAGGTGTTTTTCTTTGGTACCATTTACAAACCTTAGAAAATAAAGCCTTAGAATCTCATATACTCTTGTGATTCAGCACTGTGCATTCTTGCCCGGCCTAAATGCTCTAAGGATAATAATACACTACAGATATGTAAAAAGCCACAGAAGTACTACTCTGAGGGTTTTGCTATTATCAGGCAACCATCCAACACAGCCCTAGGTTAAAATACCCTAATGCTGTGGTAGAGCTCATCAGGACTTCTCTAGGAGTCCTGTCAGAAAGCAAGCATGAGCAGCCTTGCAACCTTTTGCAAAGGCTCACGATGAGGCTGGTACACTTTGCAGAGGTTATCCACAGCCCTAACAGTGCAGGAAGCCCCTGGGATATCTGTGAGCAGCTGCAGGGAGACACCTTGAGCAGGAAACCCAACCAGGGGAAAGGAATCACCTTCCCCTGAAGACCAAGGGGAAGAACCAAGGGCAGTAGAAGTGCAGTTTGGGGCCATTTTAAGGTCTCTTTTACTTGATGTGCACAGGAATCTCTAAGAGTTGACCACATCTCACTTACCCTGTGAACCAAGTACTGGTATGTAAGCTGCTGTGAGAAGCAGTAAGCAGAGAGGCCATTTAACTTTCTCTTCTTGAATCTACACCCACATGGTCAAGGACAAACATCCTCATCTGTATGGAGATGGCTCTGCAGCTGTGCAGCCAAAAATCACAACACAGGCACCGCATCAGCCAGTATTAATGGATGACAAGGAGATTTCTGGCCACAGGGCAATTACGCATCCTTAAAATTACTTCCTGCAGAACAGTAACTGTTACTTTGCTGGTGATTGACCCTCAGCACATATAGATTTGGAAGCTAAGTGCCACATTTAGTGGAAAGAGCAGTGAAGGGAAGTGTCGAGCTGCCCAATGGCATGGAGGGATGCCAAACACACCGAACATCAGCCCGCAGCACGCCAGCAGCAATTAGGCAATCACAGCTCAAGGACTGTGGAGTGTGGGCACCTCACTTCACTGCAATGTTAAGTGGCAGGGGAAAAAGGTCTTTAAATATCCCCACATACCACAGCAGATTTCAAAGGCAGAACCAGGAGAGAGTGCCCCACCAGCATAGCCCGCTTGGGTTTTTCCCTATCAGAAGGGTCTCTGTCACACGTCAAGCCCTCAGAATAAAAATCCCAGTGGTTCATCTAGCATGTGCAGAACTAGAAGTGGGAGGAACGTTATTTGGGCGGCAGATTGTAAGCAACATCAGTAAGCCCTTACTCTCCACCTTCTCCAAATACTCCAACTCTATCTAGCATCACCAACGCAGCACAGCATCATTAACACAGCGTCCATCCTTCACCAGGTTGATCTGTTCCCACGTCTTGTGTGGGTCGCCCACACGCTCACTGTACCCCAACAACTCGCACCCACCAGCCTGAGATGCAAAACAAGCCCCATGTTCCAGCAGCAGCAGAATCCAGCGAAGCATGGGGCCGAAGGGGTGCAGCAGCAGCACAACAGCCAGGCTCATTCCTTGCTGTAATTCTCACAGCAGGATGCCGTGCAGCTAAACCGACTCCATTACTTTTTAGTGCCGGATCGTGCTGCCAGAAAAGATGAAGTTGTTAACCTGGACTTGCTGAGGGATTTGGGGGAGTGCCAGCAAGATGGGGAAAGGAGAGAGATTAATAAGTTAATAAAAGAATGATGAGAGATGTCACATCACTGACGTCTTCTACTGGTGCAAAATTGACGTTGTTTGTTCTTGAATCGTCTCCTCACAAAAGCAGAGAAAGTCACATTCTTGGTCACTCTGCTGGGTCTTTAGTCCAAGCTTGAAAATTATTTCCAGAGAACAGAAGCACTTCAGCTTGTCCGTGCTCCAAATGCAAGCAACCACCTGGATCCTTGCTTTGCTGGAAATGGGAACGATAGGGAGCTGGGTAAATGTCTCTAGATTTACAGTCACAAAACCCGGGTAAGGAAGGAAAATGGGGCATTGTCAGAAAAACAATAACCTCAGCACATCTGTGATGACAAGCTACTCCTGAGAAAGAAACTGTGCAAAAATAACTCATAGAAGGAAGGACTGCTGGGCTTAACTATTTCAGACAGGTCAGAGGCACAGACCTGCATCACAACTGTAGAGCAGGATGAACACTCATATTCCATCTTAATTTCTGGGTCTGCATCTGACACAACATCTCAAATGAAACAAACCTCATGCAGAATATTTGGTTCATATAAATCTTCAGAAAAAAAAAAAAACTCTGAGCTCATTTGCTTAAAATCTACAGGCTTGTAGCAAACAATGCAGGTAAGTGCTTTTCTGGTGTGGAAAAATGAGTGAAACACTGAAGTTGAAGAGCTGGCAATTACAGATGCCTTTTTATTATGAGACAGTGAAGTTCCACGTATATTAAAAAGCAGACAGGCTGCTGAGAGGAACACGTTTCAACTAAGATGCTCTGATGATCATTAGGGAATATTGGGCCCTGGGGCAATGAAGATTAAGAAACCCTGAGCTATCACGATAACACTCCAATGCTTTGGAGCATGTTAACACATTAAATAAATTTACATAGGCAAAAGATGGCTCTGGATAGCACTGATCACATTTTTTACAGGCTTACACAGTGCCAAGCTGACCCTGCAAGCCACATATGACCAAAGTATCACAGCTCAAAGTTAACCTAGGTTAACTTCCCACAGCAGTCCTTAGGCCGAGGAAATGTGAGAAACTCAAACCATAATGCCTCTTCATGGAAAGAAAAGCTATAAAGCTAAGAACAAAACTGACACACACAGATAACACTATGGCTGTTAACAGCAGCTGCATGTTACAGTGGGATGAACAGCAAACCTTTTTACTACATACAAGGGCTGGCTGCTCCAAAAGTAATGGCTCCTGTATTATTGTGTTGGCCCACAACATCAGAGGTAGATGGTGGGGGTACGGCAGCAGGGGCTGAACCTTCCCACCAGTTTTCCAGTACATGTTCTTGCCCTGTAACAGATGGCAGCAGAGGAGCAGTCTGACCAAACATTGTCTGACATGGGAGTGCATCTGAAGCATAGGTGGATCGCTGAATTTCTCCATGCAGAAAAAATGGCACTCATCAACAGTTGCTGAACATTTATGAAGACCAAACAATGGATATGAGCACAGTGAGGTGGTGGGTGATGCGTTTCAGCAGTGGCATCAGTGACAGCAGGTCACTTCCACTGGTGCAGATTTCTACGAATGCAGCACGATGGCTCTTGTTCATCACTGGCAAAACTGCATTGCTTATGGTGGAGGCTGTGTTCAAAAACAGCATCCTGTAGCTGAGAATCTGCTTTATCAAAGTGTTATTATGAGACGTCACTTTAGGAGCAACACACCTATTTGGTATACCAGCCCCCACGCTGTCCCCAGCCTATCTCATTTTGAAAGAAAAACCATCACCCATTAACCCTACAGGCCAACTAAGAAAACAGCTCTACAGCTTTGCATGCGACAGCTCTGCACACAAAAGCTACGCACACAAAAACCCGACAGATTGCCGCCCATCCTGCTAACCATTTTCCTCTGCACTCACACAATAAAACTAAGATTGCATCTTGTCCTTGAATTATATGCAACTTGTAATCACTTCACAATGGAAATTTTATGCTCTGAAGTGGTGTCCGTAGTAAGGCTTTGTCCAGTATGAATGTGGCTTTGTAAAAGTGCTTTACAACACTACAAGCCTTCATGCCCTTCTGGTTAAGAAGACAAAGCTAATGGTACTGACCAGGGTTCAGTCCTTCAATGGCCTGAATGTCCAGAAAGAACGCTCAGATCTTTTAAGCTCTCCAGAAGAAACTCATTAAGCACTTAAAACTGACACTGCCCCTCCAGCACAGAGTGACAGCTTCAGAAAACTGGAAGGCAGCTGCATATCCTTTGAAGAGCAGAACAACGCAGTGCTGGGCCTTCATCTTCAGACTCCATCTATGTATTACGAGCACTGGATGATACTCTATGTGTGTATAAGCACTGGAACAGGCTCCGCAGGGAGGTGGTGGAGTCACCATCCCTGGATGTGTTTAAAATCCGTTTGGATGCGATGCTCAGGGACATGATTTAGAGGAGGGTTGTTAGAGTTAGGGCAGTACGGTTGGGTTGTGGTTGGACTTGATGACCTGTAAGGTCTTTTTCAACTTGAGTGATTCTATGATTCTGTGACCAGCGTTTGCTTGTGAAAAATAAGAATATTTTTGGCTGTATCTCCCCTACCTGTTATCACCTCCTCTAGGCACGGGACCCTGAAGCAGCCATGAAAGCAAGCTCCCCGGTTCAGCAGTGACAGAAGGGCTTTCCCCATCATCACTGACAGCCCGGTGCCGTCTAGCTGTCAGGGATAACCCCCGATTAATCCGTGTAACACCACTCGGCCACCTCAGACGTCTTTTGTTTCTGGGTGCTCCTCAGCAAACAAGCTGTACTGTGGAAACCGGGAGCAAAACGCGAGCGTCGCATATGCGTGCCCTCAATTCCCACACAGGCGGCACGTCGCAGGTACCTGCACCCCTCCACCCGCCCCAAAGGGTCACACCAGCAGGTGCCAGCCGAGGATAGCTCCCGTTACGCACTGCAACCCCTTCCACCTCCCCAGCCTTCGCCCACCCGCCGTCAGAGGCCGCTTTCCGCACCCCCAGCCCGGCGCTCCTGCCCCAGCCGAGCAGCGCTGCCAGCCGAGCGCTCCTCTCTTTGTGAAGCGGCCCGAGAAGCCCCCGGCCGCGACCGCCCCGTGAAAGCCGCTATGCAAAAGGCAGAGCGCACAACTCGTCTTAACCGGGGGGGCTGGGGGGAGGAGGGGGGCTGAAAGAAGCCCATTTTTTAAAGAACTGGACGCGGCATGAATACGCTTATGTCTATCACAGTGCCCCTCAGTTCCCCCACCGCAGCTGAGCCGTCGGCGCGGGAGATAAAGAGAAGCTCTGTGGACGTTCTCTGGCAGCGGCACATTAGAAGGACAGGTCCCATTAAGAGAAAGCAGCTTAAATTCTAACAAAGAGCCTCTCACCAGACCGGGAGAGGCAGAGCCCGCTCTGTGGCTCCTTCCAGCCACCGGGACAAGCACGCCAGCGGCACGATTCTTTCGGATGCGGGCGAACTTTCCGTCCCCCGTCGCTACTAAAAGTCCCACGGGCACGACAAGCCCCTCGCGGCGGGTCGGGGCGCGAGCGAACGCCCGCGGTCCCGCGGTCCGGAGGCACCCCGCGCTCGCAGCCGGGCCGGCACCGCCCTCGGGGCACGCGGCTCCCGCTCCTCGGGTCGGACCCGTTTCCCTCAGCGCCACCGCCTCGCTACTCACCACCGCGTGCTGTCGTGGTAGTGCTGCAGCACCGAGTACCCGAAGAAAGACCCGTTGGGACCCCGGAAGACCACGGGACGTCCTATGTCCACGTTGTAGCAACACGCTAAGGCCACCCACAGCAGCGCGCTCAGCACCCGCGTCCAACTCCGCCGCCCCGCCGGCATCCCTGCGAGTCCCCACGCAGCCGCTCCAGCGCCGACTCCTCGACGGCGCCGCTCAGCGCCGCGCTTTTGTGCCCGCCCCGCGTCTCTGCGCTGCCCGCCCGGTCCAGCTGCGCCCCGCGCCGCGACCCGCGGGGACTGCGCGCCCCGCTCCGCCCCGCAGCAACGCGCCGCCGCAGCGCGCCCCCTGGTGGCCGCGGGCTGCATCCCCTCGGGCTGCGTCTGTCCGGCGCTGTCTGTCGCGGATTCGTAGAATCAAGGAGTTTGGAAAAGAACCGTCCACCTACAGTCACTATTACCCACTAACCGTGTCCTTCAGCGACGATGTTCAATCTGACTCCTCACCGTGAGCCCTCTTGCTTCCCCAAGCCCCCAGAGAGGTGATGGGGGACCAGGGCTGCTTACCGCCGAGGCACCACGAGTTGGGTGTGGTGGTGCAGTGAATGAGGACCCGATTCATGTCACACCGAAGGGATTGGGACAAAAATCAAGGGAAGAGATGGGGTCTTTTACTGGAGCAACAGACAAGCATGCACCTAGAAGGAAGACCAGACCACTGTTTTCCAGCAAACATCCGCCAGAGCTGTAAGTGAAGTGGCAGCATTCATGGCTAAGCTGAAAGTAATTGTGTAAAGTATTACTTTAATAGCCTATCTGCGACTGAAAATGAGTGAACGCCCAGTAAATTGGCAGGAGCCAAGGCAAGGTGACCACCTCCAGCGGGTACAACAGCAGCCACGTGCTTCTGCAGCAGGAGCAAGCAGGGTGTTGTACAGCTCGTGGCCCTGCAGAGCCCATGCTTGTGTTATTCAACAAAAAAAGCTGCAGGTTCCCCTTGGGATTCCAGTGGAAGTGAGCTTAGAAGCGTGCTCTTGAGGATCAGCCCCGGGAGCTGAGAGAAGTGCTCCCTCAGAGATAACCGGCAGTTCTACTTGTTGCTGTTAGCCCTTCTTGTAGCTATGTGAGCCCATGTACTCTTCTCATCTGTGAGCAGCTGCACTGGGAGAAGCACAGCAGGTTCCAGGAAACTCAGGAGAGGGGCCAGGAGCTCTGATGTGCTGGAGATTGCTTCATCTGGCAAGCAGCTGGACGTACAGAGCAAAGTTTCTGGCGTAGGCACAACTTGAGTGTGTTTGACACCTGGTGTTCCACAGGGAATGTGCTTCAGATAGCAACAGTGAGATGCAGAGGTGGGTTCTGGATGCTGGGGCTGGCTGAGAACTGTTGTGGGAAAACTTTATTGAAGGTAGAACAGTCTTTCAGCACAGGAAGTTCTCAGGAAGCTCTCAGTATTTCCTGAGGTGGGATGGAGCTGACTGTGCGTTCCTGCTGAGAATGCATGTTCAGCAAGGAGGTAATTTTGTGGTAAGCTGTTTCACGCTATTGATGTAGCTCTTACAAAAGTGTAGCTTGTTCCTGCAGGTAAGCATCCTCATCAGATAAAAGCCATCTCCGGATTGTTTGTAAGCACTGACCTTGGGTGTCCTCATCCACGGAGCAAGCATGCTGCTGCTGTTTGTATGTGCAGATGTTACTGCCTGGAAGCTGACGTTCTTCATGTTGACCGTGATGCTAGAAAGTAGAGGTCAGCAGAGTAATATACCAGGGACAAGTTTAATAGAACAGCAGTAATTACAGAACTGGGTGCTGAAAAAGTCGGCAGAGGAAGGGAGGTTTGTAGCCATCAGTGCAGTTTACACGTGCTGCAGAAACCTTAGCAGAATATTTCTTTAAAGCTCATCCTCACAGTGGTTTATGAAAGCAATGGGACATTTTGACTCTCCAATTTTCTAATTTTGGGGGGATACAAGTGCAAGTGAGGATGACGTAGCAACGCATCACCTTTAGAGGTTGAACAAGTGAATGGGATGTGCTCCTGCCACAAACCACACAGTTCTGCCTGTAGGCATGCACACACAACGGGTTATGTAGAAATGAACAGTGAATGTTCTCCACTTTTAAAACGAAGTGGCAACGTGCTTAATATCAAATAAAATGGAGAGGTTACTTCTCAATACTTTCAGACATCATTGTACAAGCAAGTTGAAAGAATTGGTTTAATCATGAGGGAACCAAATGGAAACAATGGGGCATTTACATTGAATTAGCAGGGATATTTATAACACTTAATGAAAAGATTTTCACAGCAGTTTTATTACTGTGCAATCAATATGGCTAAAATAATCTGATTTAGCCAGAAAGTCAATATGCAGCGATTAAGCAAATTCCACAGATGACATGCAATCCCATTAGCACTACCAAGCCAAATTCTCTGCACTTTGAAGCAAGAAAACAATGGGGCTTTTCAGTTAATTATCCAGGCACTGAACGATGCTAGACAGCTCTCCAGTGAAGTTAAAGGAAATGTGAGCTGGCACTGGCTGGGGAGAAGGAAGGGCTCATTCATCTCCAGAGAGACAAGGGAAGCAAAGTGGCTGCATGAGATGAGCACAGCTTGTCTCTCACCTTGCAGAGCTCCCACGGGGGCTTGTTTCACCTGGAATTGATATGGTATGGAAGTGTGTCAGGTTGTTTTGCTTCCATTCCTGGCAAGCAGGATTATAAAGAGAAAGGGAAGGAATACTCCCATCTCCTCCACACTTTTTTTTTTCCTTTTTTTACTGTGCATCCAAATACTGAAGTAATGTCACAACATTTAACCCAATGGGAATTTTGTCAGGCAGAGCAGAAACTGCAAGGTTAGACCTTGAAGCTTAATGTTAATGTTAAATGTTAATATTAAAATCTTGGCGTGCCGTGGAAGAAATGAAAGCAATGGGAAGCATCCAACTGCAGCTGCGAGTGTAATAATAATGTACTTCAAATGAAGGCGATGCTAGCAGTAAGCACTGAGAACAAGGAACAGTAAATATGCCAGCTCTTTGTTAATGAACTATTCAAATTAGAAATGCAGATGTAGCTAATCCTATATCCCTGTTCTGTCTGCTTGAACCTTGATGTTTGCGTTGTCTAGGGAAGTTCCGTACCTGCATCATAAGGGCAATTTGTAGTTTACACATATCTATATTAATTAAGTACTTAACTGGAACTTAAGGTGCTGTATTTTGGCAGCAATTGGTCTCAAGATCAGGTTTTAAATTAGAAAAGTTATTTGTAAAATGATGACCTACAGCAAAAACTCCCTTGACAATACTTGTTCATTAATAACTTGAATTGCAGAGCTAAGGAGAGAAAAAAAAGCACAATGATGTTCCGGCTGAGGAAAGAGAGAAAACAAATGCGTGGTGTCTGAATTTCTTGCAGCATCAGTTGCACATAGATGTGGTTCATCAAGACTCACTCTTAACAGGTAGTTCCCCTCCTGGGGGTCTCTTCCCACAATGCAACTTCTCATCTAATAATTTCTTATTTTAAATATATACAGCTTTTCTCCTGTGCTGCACAAACCCAACTCAATTCGATTTTCATTATTTTGACAAATACCTTGCTTAGCTTTAGGACACCTCTTTTTGCTATGCTACTTGTTTGCTTCTCCTTGCATTTAGTGCTGTGGTGTCCCAGTGATGTTACTGTGCTCAGGTTTTACATTCAATTGTAGGCTGTTCCACCTCCACAGTGAACTCAGATGTGCTCCCACATGGGGAGAAAGAAAAGGGGAACATGTCTGCCTGTGCTATATCCATTTCTCCCACCTCAGCACCGTCATTCAGGGTGCACAGCCATGGGAAGGCACCCCATGAGCTCACTGACAGAACAGCTGCTGTGTCTCCTTGCCACGACCCACACATTTGCATCACTCTGTGCTTAGCGAGGTGGCTTTAAGCAAACTTGTGCTAAAGCTTTCCCATCACAGCAGTGAAGCCGGCTGATTCTTCACAGGCATTTTCCATATTTCACTGGCCAGTGCTCAGTACAACAAAGTCGGTAAATGTTTGTAAATCAGTCTTCATGATAATGCTGTCGTTTATTTTTAGCTCGTTCCCACAGAGCTCTATGATCTAATCCATGCTCTGACTCCACTGTAACAGGCTGAGGAGACCGAGCTTCTTCCCGGCTTTCTGTGGAGGAGAAATTTTCCAGACAGTTTTGTAGCTCTGCTCACAAATCATGCTGAGAGCAAACTTTTCGATCCCTCCTTCACTGTGGCTTCATTAAAAAGATTGATCCTGGTTGCATCTCCGTTGAACAGGAGCGAAGGACACAGTCACCTTTATTACACTGTAAAGAGAAGCACAAAGACTTCTTTCTTCTCTTCCCAGGCCCTCAGTGCTGCTGAAGCTGTCACAGAGAAGAGTGTGGCATTGAAACTTAAATACATAGGTTGCTCTGAAAGTAATGCCTCCTATTTGTTTCATGGAATCTACAAGTGTTGATGATGAATGTCAGGTATTAAATCATTTTCTGCATCTAGATTTACCAGCAAGTCTAGACTGTGATTATCGTTATTTAAACCATATATTCAATCATTACTTCCATTAAGTGGAGGAGATGTCTTCCTCAATTTTTACACCAGAATGCAAGAGGAATTTCTTATGGTAGGTAGCATGTATCAGGTGAAGTTTCCACTGTAAATTTGACTGAGGTGTTTTCAGTGATCACTTTGGATTATATACTCACTTAAGTCCTAATGCTTCATTCTTCTGTTTGGCTGTAGCCAGTTCTTCAGCTGGAGGAATCAACAGGGAATCAAGAAAATGGTTCTCTTACATGTACTGCTGTTAGCTCTCAAGCCACCATATCTTACCTTTTTTGTTGAGCTCTATCAGAGTTTTCCAAGTAGATTCAATCCAGAAAGCTTTATCTGGACTGGGGATCGTGTTAGTACAAATCTTAGGTGATATAGAAGCTTGGAACTTAATCAAAATTCTTGTCACATAATGACAGCTAGAAGAATAGATTGGAAAGCCATAATTTTCAGAGCCTCACATGCAAAAAAAAAAATATATATATATATATATATATATATAAATTTTCTGTTTTCAAATATCTAATTCTTAAACTGTACCATTTCAGCAGCAATCCCATTAATTTAGTAATTTAGATTCACCATTCTTCTATCCCCTTGGAGACTTTGCACTAACGTTAGTTGTAAACCTTGCCCAGGCTTTCAATACTGGGGATATGTTTCAACCTGATTTATGGTCAGTATTTGACCAAATGAAAATGCATCATGTGATGCAAAACATATTTCTAAACCAGTTATCATATTCTCTATACCAGAAACTGAATACATTTATCAGAGCCAAGTACAAGAAAAGAATTACATCAGTTACATTTTTCTCCTTTCATACAGTTAATATCCTTTCTTCTGTACATCTGGATCTCTCCATTCTCTTTGTCACACAGTAGACCTGCACTCAGTTGCCTCTATTTAGCAGTGTTGCACGCTTCATTTAGGTTCTGCTTAACCATGAGTGCGTGCTTATGCTTTATTGACTTAAGGGGAACTGGATGGCAGTGCTGAAAGTAAGCATGTGTTTGGGTTGAAATGGAACTCAGAGGGATGCACTGCTAACAGCAAGTAGTGGTCAAGTTTTGCAGCTCTCACATTTTCCAACAGCCGTCACATATTTGTTTGCATATAGTTAGAATTACAACGGCGTTGTACTCATTCATATGCTATGTATTTAAATATGTGTACACACACACACACACACACACTGTAGAACCACACACAGGCTTATTTTGAAATGCTTTTTGTTCACCTGCATTGGCCTCAGTGCTAGAGTTGTCACTGCATGTTTTTATTTCACGCTGACACCAGTGATACCATGTCCTTGGTCGCTCAGGTGATTGAACCTCATTACCACAACCCAGGGATCAGCAGAACCAAAAGCTTTTATCACTGTAACAAGGGGAGACACGCTTTTATTTTGCAATATATTGCAATGAAATTCTTTCTGTTTACTTTTTTTTTCTGATATATATGTTAGAGTGTCTACAGGAGGACTCGTATATATATGTCATAAATTCAGAAACAAGCCATGTAGCAATATATTCAAAAGTAAATACAACATGACTCAGGACCTCACCTGTAAGGGATACAATGGAGAAGCCCCTTGTCCTTATCCTCCACTGACAGGTGCCCATCAGGACCACTGTGAGGAAGGAGACAGACCAGCACAGCAGGAGAGCTGTGCTTAAGGAAAAGTGAAGCTCCACAAAAAGGCAGTTCGGAGTACCTGCAGCTGAGTTAAAAAAAAACAACGGTCAAGAGAGGAAACTTCTCTCTCTTGTGACTTCAGAGAAATTCCAAAAACACTCACATCACTGCTCCAAAGCTAGCCCTTGTCAGTACCTCCTAAATCACTGTATTGCAACCAAAAACGTAATGACAGCCCTGAAACACAGCTAACAAATATCACAGAATCATTTAGGCTTGGAAAGACCTTGGAGATATCAAGTCCAACCATAAGATTGCTATTGGCTTTCTCTGAACCTTTTCCTGTCTGTACTGCTGAAGGTGATCACGTGCTATGGGATCATTTAGTACCTAAAGGGGAGCTATAAGAAATAAGGGGATAGACTCTTCAGCAGGGTCTGTTGTGATAGGAAAAAGGAAAATTGTTTGAAATTAAAAGTGGGGAGATTTAGTCTCTATATAAGGAGAAGTATGACAGTGATACACTACAACAGGTTGCCCAAGGAGGTAGTAGATACCTCATCACTGGGGACATTCAAGATCAGGGATGGTGGGGCTCTGTGCAACCTGATCTAGCTGTAGGTGTCCGTGTTCACTGCAGGGGAGTTGGACTAGACGAGCTTTAAAGGTCCCTTCCAACTCAAATGATTCTACAATTCAGTGATCATTCTGTGGCACAACACTGACTTTCACTCTTTCCCTCACAATTTCTCTGCGTTGAGCAGAGGAACTATCACAGAAGTGTCACAGCTCCATAGCCAAGTAATGCCAAATTGTTGTCTGCACACAGTGCTTTTAGCCAGCTAAACTCAATAGCAGAGTTTCTATGCAACCAGTTTAGGACTCATGCATGTCCTTCCACAAATTCCCTCCTCTTTTCCCTGTTCCTCATGTCTTTTCATTGCAGAGCTCTAGCATGGCTAGAAAGAATGGCTGACTCTTACTCAAAGCAATGAACAGCGATCAAGATTTCAAATTTGTTCTTGTGCAAGAATACGCATCAACAAGCCTGTGTGAAATGTGTCTCTCCCAGGCAAGACTTTAAAGACAACTACAGTATGAATTCACACTGTTTTGTATTGAGGAAATTCAATTGAGTTCTTCAGTTGAACATCTCTTATCAACAAGATATAACATAGAGGAAAGAGAGCCTAAACAAAGAGGAAAACTCATTATTTAATCTTCCAGTTTTCTAAGATGGAATTCATAAAAGCCTATCATCCACAAATGAGACAATTCCATCCACCCGAGGAACACCCTTACAATACCCATTTAGTACTCCCCAAAAACAGCTTATTTGTTTTGTGCAGAAACATTGGCAGCTGCTTTCTGACTGAGCACTTAGCAATTGCATAATGGAAGCTGTAATTTTCACTTGCCTCCCACATCACAAGGCCATTTGCTTCCAGAATCTGATGACCAACACTTCTCATGGTTTCAAACAACGTTGACACTGGATCTCTCAGCTGGGCTCCCTAGGCAGCTGTTCCAGTGCCTCCCCACTCTCTCTGAAAAGAAATTTTCCAACCTGAAGCCAACCTGAGTTTGGTCCACATATTTAAGAAAACTAGAGGAGGAGACAGTATTTCTGAGAAAACAACAGCAGCAGAAAAACAAAACAACATCAACAAAAGTAATCAAGCCATTTGAACTCAGGTTGCTTTCTGAAATCTCTGAGCTAAAGTAAAGTGGAATCTACCCACCTCCTTACGAGCCACTGGCAAGCAGGAAGGGCATTGACAGTACCTTGAGATCAGAGCTTCATACCTCAGTAGAACTGCTTTCATCTGGCTCCAAACCACATGAGCAGCCAGCAGACATTTGTTTTCTGATGTACCAGGATCAGGAGTGATCCACCAGATATGGAAAAAGCAGCGAGCTCTTCCTCGTGGCAAACTTTTGCAGAAGAAACACTTGATGCAAAAAACAGAAGGAACGATGGTGTATTTGCTGAAAGTACTTAAATGTAGGCCCAGCACCTCATTCTACCTAAATAATGAATTATTGTTATGTATTAGCCTGACATCTAGAGTAGATTAATCCAGATAATGATGATAATGATGATAATCCAGATAATGATGAATGTTCCAGTGCCTCTGGAACTCTTTCTGAAAAGAAATTTTCCAACCTGAAGCCAACCTGAGTTTGGTTGGCTCATCATTATTTTATTTGTCATTATTACCTGAGGAACATCCGTGGAGATGAAGAGTAAGCAACCAATCTATTTCTCAGTGATCTTCTTTGGGTTGTGTGCAGCTGGATTAGGATCCTGTTTTCAAAGTTTTCTGTTTTACTGAATTTCACCCAAGAGAAAAGTGATTCCCAGAAATTACCCTGAGTGTACATTACAGATGTGCCCAAAACTAGAATAAAAGCAGAACAAGACACAACACAAAGAAATTCCTAAATGTACAGAACTGCCTTTTCTAGGTCAAGCTGAGCACCTCACTACAGAGTGAAAGCTTAAAAAAAAGCAGCAGAACAACTCACGTGCAGAGCTGTTACCTGCTGTGAGGAAGGACACCACAGTTCAAGTACTAGATTTCATAAGCATCTTCTTGTAGCTTTCTTTTTTCTTGCCTCATCTTCTCACCCAGTGAACATTTTCTGTTTAGTGTTCTTGCTAATCTAAACAGCAATAATGCATCTTATCTACATCTTCAAATTTAGTATTTCTGCACACCTCGTAAAACCTGCTTATGAAATACTTGTTCTGCTCTTTAAACTCTGCATACAACTTGTCTCTTTGATCAAGGTTATTTTCTCCTCACCAGAGGAGCAGAGTGACCTTTGTAAAGGTCTAGCACAAGTTTAAATGCTATTTAAGTCCTACTCTACAAAAAAACTTCTGTGGAAGACCCGTGAGGACAAAAACAAAAACTAGCTGATCCTGCAACTCCTACTAAAGCCCTTCCTAAGCATATGAATGTCTGGTACTTTAAAACACAACCATTAAGTTCAATATTTATTTTTACACGACAGCCACATAACATCCTGCGTTACATTGCCTCAGTATATTTGATGCTGGATGCCAAAATGCAATAGATACACATACCTTTGTGCATACGCTTGTAACTGAACTTGCTTGCCAGCATTATCCCAGTCTTGTCTGATGCGATGGTGGTTGGCTGATCAGCCAGCTCTCTCCCACAGCAGAATTTACAGCACAGACTTAGTATGTTGGATGTAACAAACCAATAGGTTTCAAAAGGCACTGCCCCAGCCTTTATCTTTTCCCCATAATCTTCTTAATAACCTCACGGGTATTATAAATAAAGGAGGTAAATGGTGAAATTGTGACTTCTCACTGAAGTTCTTCCCCACCCCTACAAGTCTCACTGCTCTGGGCTCCTGGGAAAAGTGCTAGGCTACCTGGAGAAATACATCCAAGAGAAACAATAAATCAAATCTCCCTCTGGATTACCCTTCTTTGCCCAGCATCACAAGGAGATCAGACTTGCTACAAAAGACAGTTTTTGCATCAATATCCAAGAAACAGGGAGTCGGAGGCAGAGCCACAACTGATTCTTATCACAGTTTTCTTAAATGGCCTAACTGCATCCCCAGCTGGTGTCTGTTTTGCAAGCCAGGTGACAGTATATCCATCTCCATAACAAGGGGGCAAATCTGCAAGCATTTTACTACACCACAACAAATAGTACAAAGAGGAAAAGTGTACTAGATATGACAAAATCATGAATACTGGCCATGTAGTGGGTCCTATGGCTCACCGTTTTTCTGTACTATATTGAACCTCACAGATTTATACAGCAAAGCGCTGCCTCTCCTTGTAAATATGCTTCTCTGAAACTCTGGTGGTCACTTGAGCTTGGACCACTTGTCAAAAAGCCCAATTTACATCACAGCTTTCAAACGTTTTGCTTGGAATTCCTGTCACATCTGCTTCTCATTAGCTGGCCACTCCATGTTTATTATTACACATGTTAACTATCATACAATACTTGTGTGAAAAGTTCAGATGAACAATAACCTATTTATCATCTCTGAGAGACCCAAGTATATTCTACCCCTCCAGAAATGACACTTTCTGCAGTTTTGTGCGTAGGCAGTTGAAGTTTCAGCCCTTAACTAAATAATTTCTGACATGCAGGACCCTTCTGTGACCCAGTTATTCCTAAATGGCCTGCTATGCTATGGCTTAATTTGGTGTGTGCTGTACATAGACAGTAGTTCAGAAAAGTAAGCTGTAGGACTACATAGGATTTGTTATCAGCATGAGATATGCCAGAAGAGGCCTACTTATCTAGCTTAGTAATGTGAAAAACATTAATTGGAGCATCTGGATAACAAGAAGAGTACTGTGTTGATGCCAACAGGTTTTTTTTTTAAGTATATACATATAAAATATACTTTGCCAAACCCCCATCCCAGAAGAAGCTTTTACGGACATAATTCAATTTAAAAACGGTGGCACTGAGGCAAGAACTTTGCAATCCTCCAGTGGCATTCACTACAGACAACAGAAAGAGAGGGGCACAGCAGTTGTGATCACACAGCAAACTCTCCAGTTTGCATTATTCTCACATCTCAGTGAACAGTCCTGCTGTAAGAGACATTCTGAGCAATTTGGTGGTAACAACCTTGCTACCCATAGACCAGCAGCGTAAGATAATAAGACAGATTTGGAGGTCAGCGTCAGAGTTTTGTGGTTTGCCTGCTGATTTGTTTGCAGGCTGCAGCACCTCTCCTATGAAGAAAGGTTGAGGGAACTGGGCTTGTTCAGCTTGGAGAAGAGAAGGCTGCGGGGAGACCTCATGATGAAGCGAATAAACAGGAGGGGGAACGGCTGTTTACGAGGGTGGATGGTGATAGGATAAGGGGAATGGTTTTAAACTGAGACAGAGGAGGTTTGGGTTGGATATGAGGAGGAAGTTTTTCACCCAGAGGGCGGTGAGGCACTGGAACAGGTTGCCCAAGGAGGCTGTGGATGCCCCATCCCTGCAGGCATTCAAGGCCAGGCTGGATGTGGCTCTGGGCAGCCTGGGCTGCTGGTTGGTGACCCTGAACATAGCAGGGGGTTGGAACTGGATGAGCATTGTGGTCCTTTGCAACCCAGGCCATTCTAGGATTCTATGATTGCTGTCAAGTTCTTGTAGCATCACTATTAAAGCAAAGCTGCATGCTCCTAGCCCCTTTGCTTGGGTAAGAAGGACTGAACAGCTACAATTATCAATTTTAGGGCATTGTTATAGGCTCCTCCGTAGGAAAGAGATACTTCAAGCTCCACGTAACCTCAGATTTAAGAGAAATGCAGATCCTTTAGAAAAATGGAGAATATGTGATGCCTCCTTGCCCTCCTTGTGCATACATACAGACTTGCAGAAACATTCTCACAAAACTGGGACCAGCCCGTGTTGGTCCCCATACACGTGAAATCAGGTGAGATATTTAATTAAAATCACCTTCTCCAGCACATGGTAAGTCAGTCCAGACATCTCAGTGTAATACATTAGCCAAAATATGTTCACAATTAATTGACAGCAGCAGTGCCACGAGACGTCAGGAGAACCTGTCACCTTGTCAAAAGGATATGAAGTTATTTTTATCTTCTGCCCACTGCATTTATTGGCTCCTCTAACCATTACTGCAACCACAAGGGTCGTTCTGAAAACCATCCAGATCCTGCTGCAGGATGTCTGTAGCAATGCATAAACCAACTTCTATTTTTAGTCGATAGCAAAGCTTATCTAAAGTAAATGTTAATTCCAGCTTACCCTATGGTCAGTATCTCTCTCAGAAATACACCCTTACTCTCAACCTAAAAATAAAGCTGTGACTTAACGCATTTGCCTTTTGAGCTCAGTCTCCCCTTGCCATGCAGAGCAAACAGCAGATCCACGCTCTTCGGGGGCTCGTCACAAAGTCACCCCCAGGCAGCTGCCATTCCTGAGGAGACACCAATGCACCAGTCCTGAAAGGGGTCAGCAAGTGCAATAGAGGAAATATTTCATAAAGATCCGCACAGAGGCAGTGCATGAAAGAGGAGCTGAGGAGGCTGCCAGTATCCACACAAAGCTCTCTGGGCCTGCAGGGCTCCTAACTGGGCCAGCTGGTCCACTGCAGTTTCCACATGGCTGTCCAAAAGATGCGAAGTCAACTCTAGCTCTTCAAGCAGAAAGACTGTCTTTACAATCCTTTTTCTTTTGTTTTTTAACTGCATGCTGTTACAAACAACTACGGTGTTTATATCTGCCCAAAACGGCAGGGAGAAACAAAGCAGGCCACAGCACAGAGTCATGCAGCCACCACACCTGTCCTTGAAGACCTCATTCACATTTGCCATTTTCACCTGTGTGGGTTACAACATGGGTTACGACACCTGGAAAACCAAACGAATCGAAAAACACTACAGAGAAAGGGAAGACGTGCTCAAAAATGAAGGCCTTCCCCGTTTCCCAGGGACTGCCTCAATGCTTTAGTACTTCTTCATTGGCAGAACACAGAGAGTTCTTTAAGAAAACCAAAACATCCACAGTATTTTTAAGTAGCATGGGGATATCCTCCTTTTGAGGAAAAGTAGGGGCACTCTGGGTCTCTCCTGATCACTCTCCATCTGTACAAACATTTCATGGAATCGTAGAATCCTTAGAGTTAGAAGGGACCTTTAAATGTCACACAGCCCAACTCCCCTGCAATAACAGAGATGTGCACAGCTACATCAGGTTGTCCAGGGCAGATCCAGCCTCGCCTGAAAAGTCTCCAGGGATAGGGCACCCATTTCAGTGCCTCACCATCCTCACTGTATCTAACATCCTCCTTATAGCTAACCTAAATCTACCCTCTATTTGAAGCCATTTCCTCTTGTGCTATCACAACAGAGTTGCTAAAGGGGTACTAAAGAGTCTGTCCCTTCTTTCTTTCTTACAGCTCCCTTTAGATACTGACAGGTTTCTCTCAGGTCTCTCTAGAGGCTGAACAGCCCCATCTCTCTCAGCCTGTTCTCATAGGAGAGGTGTTCCATCCCTTGGATCATTTTTGTGGCCCTCCTCTGGGCACACTCTAACAGGTCCATGCCTCTCCTGTACTGAGGACTCCACATCTGGATGCAGTACTCCAGGTGAAGCTTCATCAGCACAAAGTAAAGGGGCAGGATCACCTCCCTTGACCTTTCTGGCCACACTTTTTTGATGGATACTTGTGGAGTGAGGACCTGTAATACTGCAAGAATCAGTATCTGGAGGAACCATGTGTACTACCTTAAAGATAGGGAAGTAAAACAAAGTCAAACGGAAGATAGGCGGGCCCTAATGGAACATACCAGAGAAAACACATTTACAGAGGAGGCGAACACCAAACTGAGCACTGTCCTGACAGCAGGGGTCAAAAGTTGAGGAGCGACAAAGACTATCATCCTTCTTCCTTCAAGCCTCAGATGACTGCCAGAAAGCCCCCCAAGGGTGACTGCGCATGCTCCAAGGAGAAGGGTCTTATGTTAATCATGTCTAAGGAAATAACAGTGACTTCAAAAATAATATTTAGCATATGCATGAAATTCCAGGGAAAAACAAGAGTGTGCATGAGTACAAGCAATCAATGCAATCTGCACGTGAGCCAAGGTGCACATGCTGGGAGGAGCTGTTTCCTACGTGCCCAGTGCTGCAGTGAAGGAATACGTGCTTGACACTGCTTGTTGGCGTGTCAGGTTGATCTGCCAACATACACAGCATCCATGTGGTTGGCTTCCTGGGCTGTGAGGGCACAGTGCTGGCTCACATCCAGCCTGCCATCCACCAGTACCCCCAGGTCTTTGGCAGGCCTGAGCTCAGTCCTTTCATCCCCCAGTTTGTATTGGTAGTGAGGATCGCCTCGACCCAGGTGCAACACCTTGCACTTGGATTTGTTGAACCTCACGAGGTTCACCTGGGCCCACTTCTCAAACCTGTCTAGGTCCTTCTGGATGGCATCTCATTCCTGCAGTGTGTTGACCGCACCCCACAGCTTATCATCGGCAAACTTGATGAGGGTGCACTCAACCCCACTATCAAAGTAAACAATGAAGAGTAAATAAATAAAGAGTATCAGCCCAGCACTGACCCCCGTGGGACACAATTTCTACTGGCACAGGAGCCTGCAGGCCAGTCTAGAAATGATGTATGCAGCAGGCCTTGCATGGGAAAAAAAATACCTCCAGTACTGAATTCATGTTTGGGTCAGATGTTAATTTGCTGCTGAACAGCACTGAAATCCTGGGCTGAAGCCTGTTGTTCTTTAAATAATTTTCAGATAACACCTGTCCTGGCTGCAGGGCTGCAAGGTGAGGACAGTTATTTCTATGCAATAACACTTCTCAGGGAAGCTGAAGGTACAGTTCAGCATGGGAAGGCAAAACATTCATTTTCTGAAAATAACCCAACCTAATTATTATTTTCATTACATAAAGGAAGACCCAAGTCTTTCTGATCACCTTCCCTCTTTTATTTTTGCCACTGATTGTACCACTGTTATCACTGCCATATAACTCTGGTCCTAGCTAGAAGGAGAGGAAATATTTATTATTTTTCAAGCACGCTACTCCATAAACTGTAAACCTCAGATACCATCGCAACAACACGCGCATAAGAATTTTTGGATTGGCTGTGTTTTTTGTTGTTGTTATCTTTCTTGGGAAACACAGAGCATAGGAAATGTTGGCTGCACAGAGGGGCCTCTTCTACATTTTCACATACTGCTTTTGTTTGATCGACTCTCTTGCAACAGATACATGGTTTGATCCAAGTTAGAAGGCTTTTAAGTGCTTCCCTTACCCCAATAAAACTGGATGATGCATAATGTCACTAACCACAGCAGCAATTTTTCTTGCGGACTTCAGCACTGTAACAAATAGGAATTATTGATCTAAATAACAGGACTAAATATTTTCTTGGAAACCAATAAAGTTTCCAAAATATTAACAGCAACAAAGATTACAGCACAGATACCTGCTATTCATTCCTCTTCCTACCAGCAAAGTAAAATTCTTACAGAAAGTGCCCCAGATTCAAGCTTCAGCATCAATCCCAGGGGTGGCCTCCAGACCCCAGGGTCCACGTTGGGTCTCCATTTAGAAAAGCTTTCAACAAAATCAGAGCAGCTTTAGTTAATTTGACATGCTTAATTAGAAGCCAAGTAACTACCGTACTCATTTGTCCAACAACTAAGAGGTGACGTTGTGACCTGGGCTGATCTAGAAGCTGCAACCAAGAGCAGGTTGTCTGACACAGCAGATGCCTGAGCCACATTTATAACTCCCCCATAGCTGTACAGTGATCTTCCAGCACAGCCATAAGACAACATGTAATTACCACAGGCTTAATGACGGCTTCTCTAAAACATCACATGGTGTTACGTGGTCAAGAAGAAAATAGCTGTCAATGATTTACAACGAAGGAAATCTCTAGAGATGCCCTTCCTAAGTTTGAGCCAACGTGCCTTTAAAATTACTCTAACAAAGGAAACTGCATCACTGCTTACAGGGGAAGACTGCAGTCAATGTAAACAACAGCCTGCAAGAAAAGGGAAAATTAAAGGTGACAACTCCTACATCAGAGGCATAGAACAACATCCAACTTGATGCTTACTTCTGTTCTAGCATCTCTAATATGCAGAGTTATGAATAAACACAACCAAACACCATTTCAAGACCAGCGAGGAGCACAAGGATTCCTGTATCTGGGTATGGACATAAGGAAGCAAGGGAAAAGCTGCCACTTACTGCTCATCTGGTTATCCATGATGAAACAGTAATGGCATTGGGAAAGTCGTCATTTCATGAAAAAGCAAATTAAACTAAAAAAATAAGCTGCTCCATTTAGCAAAGTCTGCAGAGGAATTCTATTTATTAACTTATTTGTAGCACAGCTGTGGACAGACAGTAAGACTGGGTGCAGGATGTCTGAATTACAAAATGAACCCAGCTCAGCATTCAGTCAAGTACCGTACAGCCGTACATTGCCAATAGCCATCAGCTTGAGCACTGAGGTAATCCAGGAATAAAAGCTCCACACATATTTCATTGGAATTAAGAGATGAAGCCTTCGAGCACTAGAGGATGCTTGGGAAACACTTTAAGTCTATATAAACAGATCTACAAATAGATCTTTTGGTTTTCTATGCTCGTGCACATGGGTGCACAGTTGTACATGCAATGTGCACTGACTGCATGTAAAATAGAGGAAAGTTCAACATAAAAAAATCCAAACACATTCTCTTGCAGCACAGCATTCTAACATTCCGTTGTAAAGAAACGTGGGATCCTCTAACCTTTGGTAAAAAGGCAGCCAAAACTTTGATATGTCTTTGGCTTTTAGCTACGGGTGTCTAAGCAAGGATATTTTATAATCAGAGGTATCTGTGGCCTGGAGTATCTTAGTTTACAGTTGCATTAGCACTACTATCAGGATGTGTGATGATACTCCAAGAAACAATAAGTCATCACTCAAAGTAAAGCTTTCATTTTCATGCCTTCACCCTTATTTTCCCTATTCAGATTAAAGCTATGCCTTATTTACATATTCCATTAAATAAAGAAGCAGATAAAACTTCAGTTTGCCCCAAACCTTGCAGTTACACCTTTTCCATTACGTTAAGAAGCAGTTACGTGATTGCTTATGAGTAATTTATAGAAGGGAAAATAACTTCTTTTGAACAAGTGAACCTGGGGAGCATTTTTCTGATTTTAATTAAAAAGCACAATCAAGGATAACTCTGTCATCTCCCTTGCACTCTTTAATTAGGTCACTTCAGGGGAAAAAAAACCCCTATCATTTATTTGCTCTGTCTTTCACATGAATATGACAGACAGTGTCAGTTTGGCCTGCTGCACTTAGGTCATGCTTGATGAAGTGCTGCCCATAGCCAGCAACTTTCATGTAGAAGGAAAAGAACAAGGCCAGGACACACGAAGAACAGCCTATTTGTAAAAAGAGAAAAGCACAGTAAGTGATCATAATGAAACTCACTGTCAAAATAACAGATCCCCGCATTTAATTTCCCAAACCCTAGGAAAACCTATACCTTACGTGGAAAACTGAAGCACAAAGTCCATGTTTTGGGTTGCTCTAATGGTAACGATAGCCAAATCCTACAAATCCCCAGCCAACCAGGAAGGAACGTGCATTTTTCAGAAGCAAACGTATCCTGTAAGTGCAGCACAGGCTGCTGAGACATCTGGCAACACACTGGAAGACAGGGATCAGATATACTGCAGAAGCAAAAACTTTCTATAGCTGAAAATATTGCAAATAAAAAAAAAAAATTTAAAAAAAATCTGACAACTGGTGTTTAATACAGGGGGAAAACAAATACTGCAACCAATAAAGCAGCATGAAGAGATTTTGCCAGGCAGCAAGTGAATATGAAGATGCAGCTCTGGGTCCTTAGTATCAAAAGCAAGGAACAGACTAAGCATCCCCAGAACAGGGTGATGCCTGCTCCAGGCAGGTGCACCAGCAGTGAACCACTCCTTCCTAACTACTCACTGCTCCTGTAAAGCAGACAGGGAACCTGCTTAAGCAGGGGGGTTGGATTCGATGATCTCTTGAGGTCCCTTCCAACCCCTGCAATTGTGCAATTCGGTGATCTTTCAGGCAGGCAGCGTGTTCAGAAGCCCTGCTTGTGATCAGAGATGAACTTCTGAGGTTTGTTGTTCCTATCAAAAATAATACAGAGGATTGATCAGCTTGAACCACTGAAAACCTTCACAAAGCAAACCTCCCTACTTGCTACACGCTATCTCAATATGCACTGAGACAGATGCACTGAGATAGATGCACACACTACACTATCAGCTCAGTATGCACCTGTTTTACAGGTTGCTTTCCCTGGAAAATTTGAGTAGTTGCACTGATTTCTTAAGCTCTTGACATGAGAGCAATTTCAGCCTGGAAACGTCTCAGGAAAGGATGTCCTGAACAGGAATGAGAACAAAACTGGTGGAGCCTTTCAAAGGAAGCAGCATACAACAAGAAGTTCCAAAATTATACAGTAAATAAACTTTATTTCATCTCAGCTCCCGTCAGATTAGTGCTGTCGACAGTCACAGATCAGCATATGATACAGTTATGTATTAACTATTTACAATTTACAGTAATGTTTTTTTTTTTTTTTCTCTCCAGAAAATATAAGTACAAAAGCTAGAAGTAAACAAATGAGGTACTGCAATTCGGATTTATTGTAGGCAAAAGCATATAGGAAGTGACCTTTAGCAAACAATCAGATCAAATTGGTAGAGGAGTAGTCAAACAAGAGTGCCCAGTTCATCCGGAAAAATCACCTCAACTGCTATCCATCCAAAAATGTATTGCACTATTCATTCAAAAATAAAAAAATAAATAGAAGAGACAAACCATTTAGTTCAACTCTTAAAAAACACCCAGTATACAGTATAGAGATACAGTAATGGGCAATTCCTTCCTAGGGTGGCCTTTTCTCTCCTTTAAAAAAATAACCTTTAACACAAAATAGAAGAGTGTTCAATAGAAGAGAAAAAAGACTCATCCCCAGATGACCCCTGATTAGCGTCTCTCGTCAAGGCAGTTTTAACTATGCTCATGGTCCAAAGGTGGTGCTGAGCTTTGGTTCTTGCTGTTCCATTTGTGACCTTGAATAACAGCTTTTCTTCTTGCCCCCCCTCAAGAGGCAACAGACAGAGATATGAACGTGTTTCTAAGCAGCACTGTTAGGAGACATTCCCACTGTCATCTCCTCAGGACGGTCGTAGCCATGACTAGAGAAATGGAAAGAGAAAAGAAATGAATAGACAGTTTTTTATTAAGAGCAACTCAGAAGCACTTACTATTAAAAATGAAATTATTATTGATTATTGAGATACAAGAATTTCGGATTAAATCAAACGACAGCATTATGAGGCAATTTTGATTCATAATTCCATTCTGATATTATCGCAACAGTTGAGAAGGTTGATTTAAAAATCAAATCGAGTCAAAAGACCTGTAACAGAACAGGCAGAAATACCACTGGAAATAGTGAAGTCTGCCATAGTGTCACACATCGATCCACTTAAAAACTCAACACAACTGCTGTCCTCTGTGCATAAGGTCCGCCATCCAAATTGCAGGGAAGTCCCATTTGGGGGCTATCAAGATCACAACTTTCACAACTATCACCTTAATTTTCAAGTTTCATGCACACTAGAAAATTATTCCTTCTGCTGGCAAGCCATTAATCTTAAGTTACAAAAATATCTGAGACAAACTAAAGAGCAACAATGCAATAATGAGGGCTGCAAAGCTTCCGTGCCTACTGTCCTACAGTACAGGCATTTGCTAACAATAGAGCCAAAAATCAGGCCCTCCTGTGACAGCTGAGAACGTACAAAGCTTCTACATCAGCACTACAGAAAGCACAAGGATTTAAGTTTCAAATGTGCTTCCTGCAATAATGTTGTAAAGAGCTTTGTTCTCTCATTGCTAACAGTTCAATTATTTTTAAAAGAAGCTGCTGATTTTGTCAAGAAGCTGTTGCATTTTGAGTGCAATAAAGTGCACTTGCTATTGTATTTAAAGGGAAAGGTTTAAAAGATCACAAAGTGGAAAGTGTGAATGTTAGCTAAGAGATTCTTTTTTCCCTTCAGAACAAATATTTTAGGCTGTACTGGTAAGAGGAAAAGATTGGCCAGCTGCACTGTGTGGTCTGGCAATGGAATGGGCCCAGGCTGGTCCTTTTTGGGTGAAGGGGTGGAACAGGAACACGTGCTGAGCAGGGCACTGTGTTACAGCCAACAGCGACTGCTCCAGGTGCACTGAACTGACTTCTGGCAATTGTGCAGAGCTCTGCCATTGCAAAGGATGAAGGAAAGTTACACTGACCATATCCTACAGAACTCATCATGAAGAGTTTATTAAACACCATGCTCTAATGGTAACATTAGGCAATGCAAAAAGCATTGCCAGGGCATTTGCACGTTCTGCTCCTCTCTCATCCACTACTACTCTTTCACACTGTTTGTTTAGCTGGGTTGGTCAGATGCAACCTTTTCCTTTAGATCTAAGCCAGCTTTTGCTTTCTTGTAACACCACGAATAGCATTACACTTCCTTTGTGAAAATAACTTAATAAAACCTGGAAAAAGGCAGAGTAAACTGAAAGCATAAAGGTCCCCAAAGTGCTCTCCCTAATCTCGGTGCCCTACGTTCTCTTGACACCAAGCCAGGGCTCTGATTCAGGGAAGTACTGACTACTAAATGCCACCATACTCCAATCACTCTACAGAGCATATTTCATTAAGCTTTTCTCAAATAACACATTATCATATTTAGAAGATGTACAAAATTCATTTTAGACAGTACCATCGTTTTCAAAACTGACTTATCTATTCACTTATTCCAAAACCTACAAGGAGATCAGAAGATGGATTAGGATAAAGCCAACTACAAAAAAGGTAACATTACACATCTTTGATTTTAAATAAGATTTTTCCCCTATAACTGAGATTTTTGCACCTCAATCAACATTTCAAGTTATTCTTGTATCTCAGAAAGACTGCTTTTGAATCTATATTTACCATGCTCAGACTTGGATTTGTAACGTAAGAATAAAGCAAAGTTTATCATATGCTTACAAAACAAAGTCTTAAAATGCTTTTAATTACCAAAAGGAGCCAAGAGAGGAGGAGAAAGAGAAAAAAAAAAAGCAGAAGAATGATTAATATCATACTACAGGTTTTTATCTCCAAAGGAAACAAGTACATATTAGGCTTCACTCACCCACATGCTAACTAAGCACAGACTGATGGAATATTCAGAAGATACCACTGCGAGGTGAGGCAAACTACAAAGCCAGGAAGAAAACAGCTTATTGGACTACATGGTAAAGCACAGGTAAGAATGCTGTGAACATCTACTGATTACAGATGAGATTGCTGCAGTCAGGTCACAATAAGTAGGTAACAAAAAACACATTAGTGCAGGAGATACATTGGTCACACACTTATTCGTTGAGGGATCTGTTAAAGGTTTAGGTAGAAAAATCTCAAGTACATTCCTACTGTTTAAGACAGACAGACTAAAAGGACAAGTACTCACAGGCCCTTCCTGACACACATTTGTTCCTTTTCAGTAGCACATTTGATTGACAATTTACATACTAAAATTAAACCTTTTGGCTGTAAATGCACATCCAAAACCAGCTAGGCTTTACGTTAACAATGCACATTGATAAGTATGTAATGTTATTACTCATTACTGCTATCATTCTGGTATTGTGTGGAGAAACACGACAATCATGTTAGCACACATCAGCAAACAAACCACCCCCAGCACATCTCTCTGCAGAATCATTTACGACTCCCCCACTTGTTTCAGTCTGGAACAGAGTTACCAAAGATTCACCACAAGCATTAATTTGTTGTTTGGTAAACAAATGCAACTTTGAAACTGAAGACAAAAATGACTGTGTCCTTCGTTAGCTGTATGCACAGCAAGTGCTTATATCTGACTTGCTGTCAGATGTCTAGTTTTTCATCTCTGTGTGCTTGGAAAGGACAAAAATGACAGGCTAAATCTGAGCCAAGAAACACTGCTGTGTGAAATTGGAGACGTTTCTCATCAACACATCAACTTCTTTGAATTTTGATATTCAGAACCATCAACGCACTGGCAGCCTGGAAAAAAGTTCTTTGTGTGACTGGCCATGATTTAGTCCCAAATTATTAGTTAGTACCAAAACTTGTTGGATTAACTTGAGTTTTCTTTGGTATCAGAATTTGTGAGCACCTCTTTTGAGAAGACCAAGTTTCACATGGAGCTGAAATATAAACTCCAACTCTAACCTCACTTCTGACCAACTCAGAATGGCTCCTAAAGTATTATTAGAGTGTGCAAATAAATAAAATAAAATAGACAGTCAGCTTTCTAACTGAAGGTCTGAAAAAGAGTCTTAGGAAAGCCATAATTACGGCTGTATTTATTTATAATTTATGATTTGTTATATTATTTTGGAAGCAAGAGTAGTGTGAATAACTTCAAATAATACAGCAGAGATGAGAAACTGGTTTAAATAAAAGCCTTTTGAGAACAAAAATAGGACTTGCAGCACACAAGACATTACTGTTACACTTTTATCAGCATTTACACGACCTTCAAAGTATATTAAAGACTGCAAGGCTGACAGAAGAACAAAGTCTACAGGAAAATGTTGTAGTATCAAACGCTTTCCTCATCTGATACCTCACGCTGATGAAATGATGGAAACTTTCTCTGAAATTCATTTCCAGGGCTCAACAGGATGTTTATGCTGATGCAGTAGCATTATGAGAAGTGCAACTACAGGTGAAAACATTCCAAATTTGATTTTGTTTCTGAAAGTGTTCAATATATCCAAGAGGCAAGTGAGAAAAAGTGAATGCAGCTCTTTCTCTCACTGAAATCCCTAAATATTGTACTCAGCTAATCCACAAAGGGAAGGATCACAATACTGACTTCAGACAAAGCTATTACTGCAGTTTTTGTCTTAATAAAAAGTAACTCCACTGTATAAAACAGTAAGAGGAATACCACATAAATGTTTATGCCCATATATTCTTCATCTCTTTTGGCCCGGCTTCTGAAACCCCAATTCAGCTCTTCAGTAAAGACGAAGCATTTAATATGTTTGTTTAAAATGGAAAGGCAAACAGAAAACAAACAAAACCTATCATCACAGGCATTCCAAAACCACAAGGAGTGAAGCTGGTACAGTTCCACTCTATCCCTCAAAAAATTTAGGGGTAAAAATAAAAACAATAAAGTGATAATAATTAAAACAAAGGTTAGCAATATTTAATTATTTACAATTAAAAGGAATCATTCTCTATTGAATGTCCCACCACTTTTACACTCTAATGCATGCATCAATGCAGACTGATTGCCATCACTTTATTTCCTCCCCCAAAGCTGCACAAGGTCAAATCTTGCTATTGTATTACTCAGCACCACTGGTGAAAAGGCAGCACTGCAGAAAATGTTTTAAATTCTTATTTTTCATTTGTCCTTACTGAGAGTTAACTGACATATTCTGATGCTTCCTTAGTACAATATAAATACATAAGTAAACAAATTCTTGTTAGGATACTGACACAAAATTCCACATATATAGTTTTATAGGGAAATGGTTTTAAGTTGAAGAAGAGAAGATTGAGGTTGGATGTCAGGGGGAAGTTCTTCACTATGAGAGTGGTGAGGTGCTGGAACAGCTGCCCAGAGAGGCTGTGATGCCCCGTCCATCCCTGGAGGTGTTCAAGGCCAGGTTGGATGGGGCCCTGGGCAGCCTGGGCTGCTATGAAATGTGAAGCTTGGTGGCCATGCATGTGGCAGGGGGTTGGAGATTCAAGATCCTTGAGGTCCCTTCCAATCCAAGCCATTCTGTGATTCTGTACATATTCCACTTCTATAGCACAAATCCCAAGCAGGTGAACTAATGAGTTTTCTATTCTACAAGCAAATGCTGCTCTTGTGTTTATCAAATATTAAACTCCAGGGTTAAAAAAGCCCTCTCTTCTACCATTTTTTTCCACAGAACACCTATGAATTCAGAATAAACTTCTGAATTTAAGTAACACAAATATTCTCTCAGTCAACTTTTTTGGTAAGAAAATTAATCTCAGAATAGCAGCTTTCACAAATGCGGTTTAGACAAGAAAACGTGCTTGTTTTTGTGTGTTTTTTTTTTCATTTTTGCTATAACCTACTGGCAGAATTTGACATTCCATTGGAGGGAAAGAGGGGGAGAAATGGAGTTCTCCTGAATGAAGAAAGCGTGAAAGAGAGATCTAAAGTTTCCAATTTCTTATTCTTGCAACATCACCTCTTGCACTTAAGCTTATTGAACAGCTTATTGCTACAACCTACCAGTGGTCGTGCATCCTCTCGTTCTAATATCTTCTGAGTCTGATCAGCTGGGAACTTCAGCACTGTTGTTATAACCTTGGCCATTGTCTGAAAAGAAGCAGATCATCTGTAATTATTATCATGTGACCTAAAATGCTTCTTAACATTTTAAAATATGCTTCTCTTGAGAATACTGAGTGTTATTCTTTAGTAATGTCACCAAAAAGCATAACGAAAGGAATTAAAAAATAACCATCAGTTTCATGCTGTATCTGCATGGCATGATACATTATGTGAAATACATGGAAACCAGGAGTGTTCATTTCACTGTCACAAACTGCAGCTCCTGTACTACGATGTAAGCTCTGGAGTATTCATGTCCATTAATAACAACAGCAAACTGTTGCCAATCCTGCTCATGCCACATTTAATCTTAATGCAGCCTTTCTGAAAAGCTCATCTGAGGCACGTGGAACCTGAAAGAGTCTTTATGAATTCACCTATATTCACAGCACCCAAATATTTAGTAAAGAAACACAAAGAAATGAAACACCGAGAAAGATCCAAATGTGAGATGTAGAACTGCAGTTGTCAAAATATTGTCAGCAGGTGCACAGTAGCTCGTATTCAACCAGCAAAACATTTAGACAACCTCAGATGGAACATGGTAGAATGTCAAACTTCCGTGCAAAGCAAGCAATTATTTCCCTTTTAAAAACAGATTAGTGGGAAGAAAAAATTCCAGCAGACACAGAAGGTGGTTCTGGTGACTTTCACAAGAAAGGGCAAGGTAAGAACTGCAGGGCAGCTCCAACAGAACACGGCTGCTACAGGAGCTGTAGCTGTTGCTCTTCAAGAATGCGGGTGAGATAAGATTGCTGCTCTCCAAGTCCACTGCTTATTACCAGCCTCACCACACGTGGAATGAAGAGGGAGATTGCAGCAACAAAGCAGCTGCAGGACAAAAATGACCACAGCTAAAAGAGAGAGGTAAACCTCTAACTTGCAGATACTGCTTCTGTCTATAATTCATTAGGGATAAATACTGAATATAACAAGTCCTGTTGAAACCCTTCAATTAAAAAAAAAGGCTTCATTTAAATATGTTGGCAGCTCCCATAATTAAAAAGAGCCTTTAATGCAGTTCCCAGATACAATTAGGAGCATTCCCAGCATCACAAGCAGACCCCCTGTGCTTCTACCATCTCTTTTGGCAAAACCCTGATCACAATGATCTGGGACTGAAAGATCAGAAAGCACTGAGCTTCAAACTGTTTGATTATTTTCCACAGGACACAATGGCGTGCAAATGTTAACAAAAAATATACAAACACTGCAAATACTGCATGAAGGCACAGATTCTTACGTGCCAACTTAAACAGAGGCTAAAATCTTCTTTCCTGACAAGTGTTTTGTAATTCATTGCTCTCAGTGACTTGAAATTTCCCATGGTCTTGGGGCTACTACAGAGATTCTAAAGCAGAAGAATTCAGTACGACTCACAGTGGAGAACTTATTTCACTAACAGCCTCTGTCACTGGGGATAACAAAACAGTAACTGTGAACATACGTGGATGCTCCTGGGTGTGCATCTCTGTACCCAGCCACTGACAGACTCACAGCTTTCACAAACAGAATAACCAGTCCTATTGTTGAGATGCCAGCTTGCCTTTCTTTCTGAGGTCAGTTATGTGAGCTCTGTAAATAATGCTTTCACAGTGATTATCCATCATCCCCCTTCGTTTAGAGAGCTGCAGGTCAAAGCCAGACCCTTCAAAAATCATGCAGGAGTTTGACAGAAATATCCCTTGTCATTGTGCAGTGCACAAAAGCATGGCCAGCTGCCAGAAAAAGATTTGCATGAATTTATTACCTCCGATATGTGAGTTGGAGAGCAGCAAAGCCTGAAGCAAGTCTGACAGAACATAATTCTATTTCACTCCCCCCTCTATCAAGCCGATGGAAACACATTTATCAAACATATACAACATTCAGACTGACTTTCTGACTTCAGAACAGACTCCAAGTGGCACAATGAAGTAGCAAGGAGAAGCATCTGCCAGAATGGTCCTCCAGGACTTTTGCAAGACTTCAGATGAAGTGTGCAATAGAGCTAGAAGTTCAGCCATTCACGTGCTTGTAGAAAATGCAGTGTTATTGAACCTGATTGTGTATGCCATGCATCTCTGAGGTCAGATATTCTGAACAAGGTGCATGCTTAAAAGTTGGTGATTTCATTTGACAGATTGTGCCAAGGAAAAACAAAGGGAAAAAGAATTAAAGGATTGGAGGGGAAGACAATAAACGTTCCCCAGCAAATGCAAATGTGCACATTAGTGAAACAGCTTACAAAGCTTGTGACAAGCTGCAGATTATACGGGTTAAATGTTATAGTCATAATCACTGAGTCTTAGCTACTGAGCCACTATCGACTCTCATTATTTCTCTTAGCTTTCCAGCACTTTTGCACAACTGATGCATTCACTCATCCCCCCACTTAATACAATACCAGAACTGTTTACCAGGCTGCATCAATGGTAAATTGTTCGGGACAGTTTGCACAGCTTCTGTAGAACTGCTTGCACTAAAGAGGGCATCAGGCCCACAAAGATGACTTATTCCACTGCAGAACTACTTCTGAGACACAGAGTGCTTTTTGTACTCTATAAAGGAAACCCTGCTCAGAGGAGGGCCACTAGAATGGTCCGGGGAATAGACTGCATATCTTGTAAGAAATAATTGCCTCACCTGGCCCGTGAAAACAGAAGCTAAGAAGGTACATCTGTGTCAAACAGGTTGATCTCAGTAAAGATCTTTAAACTCAATTAATGCATTGGAAATAAGAAGTACATGTTAATATACAGTCTAAATCTCTTAACACAGTATTAGATGGATTATAACAATCACATCACCATTTATTATGGATCTCCAATCAGCGTAGCAGGAAGAGACCAAACTATTTTCAAGACATAGTTGAGTACACTTAGGGTATGAGACACAACCCTGACTGCAGAAGCTAACCTCAGTGCCTTCCAGTCACATAATCAATGGCTGAACAACAGCACGAAATCAGCTTGAAAGCACTATTTGAAGCAAAATTGAAGAAACCACCAAAATATCTTCAGATTTACATTAGCAAATATGTAAATATAGGTATGTTAGCCTTCATTGCATTTTAGTTTTTCATTAGCAAATACCCGTACAGCTACGTCCTTGATCACCTAATAACAGCAATACCAGAAACCTTTCTTTTTTTGCAACATATTAGAACATTTATCTTCAAATACAAATTGCTATGATGTTATCAGATCAGATTAATATAAAAATATGATAGAAATACAATCGCATTCAATTTAAGTTTATCATTCATTACCTATCTAAATCCGATTTCCCAAAGCTAACAGCTGTAGTGCTTTGAAAATTGTTTATTATGCCTCTTCATTTGAATTAAATTTACTTTCCCTTTCACTGATATCAATTTTAAAACAATGCCTTCACAAGTTATTACAGGAACTCAATGTCTATTTTTCCTGATACAGGTTTTCCCCTCATCTGCTTTCAGGAGCCTGCGTGCAGGAAAAGTTGTAGTGGCATCTTCCAATTGCAGAGTGTAATCTCCAGAGCAAATACATACACACACAAATACAGGTATCTTTCAATCACAGCAACTGGAGGAACGACAGAATGCTTGCTACCTGCACCAACAATACACACCAGTCATCCATCACAGTCTCGTGGGGTGGCTGAAGTTGGAACATGGCTGACAAAGTTTGTTATTGTGGTTAATGTTTAAGTCCCTCAGAATTCAAAAGTTATTGTAATTATCCAGTAATTATCCAGTAATGCACGTATTTTTCCTTAGTGATTTCAATCAGATGCTATTAAGGTGAGAGAGCCAGCCAATGAGCCACACGCCTAGGAACAGAAGCTAACTAGTGATTCTAGTTTGTTTTGGATCCAGGATTTATGTTTCTCATAAAAAAGAAGTTAAATAGCAAAGTAAGAAAAGAGATGAAAAGAGAGAGGAATCCTGTCAGGACAAGAAGTCCTGCGTAGAACAAATTTTATTCCATAAGGAGCACAGTGAGAACAGACCCAACTAACACAGAAACCTGCATAAAACCTTTTTACTTAATAGTAGTGCAAGTTGAAAGCAGCACAACAAAGAATGGAAAAACTCCAGGGAGGAAAAAAAAATATTTATCCACATAGCATTTATCATCCAAGAAAAATGTTTGTGTTATGACATACCTCCTTTGAACCTGGTCAATCTCTTAGCATCAGTATTGTTACAAGCAAGTAAAATTCCAACATGGGAATGATTTCACAAGCTTGTCAGCATACAACAAGGAGCCTACTGTGCAGCTTTTCTCTGCTTTTAAAAGTAAGTTAATGCTAACTAGTGAAGGTACACAGATTTGGGTGCCTTATAAAAGATTTTTAAGGAACAATCTGAAAAAAACCGTCATCTTCAGAGCTAGTAACAAGGTAATATTTAATACAACCGTAACTTAATCACATTTGCACCAAGATAACATCACAAAAGTTTGCTAACATAGTGCATATCAGCTTTCAAAGTCCAGTAAGCCTGACTGACACTAAGACTTCTGCTGGTAAAATAACACCTACCTGTAGAGGTATTTGTTTCTGTAAGTACCTTGGTGAGAGATGTGACACTTCCTCCCCCTCCCCAGTGTTCTCTCCTTTCCCTTCCCCTGCGTTTTATCTCAATATCTCTTTGTAAAAAAGCTCTGGAAGTCCACTGAATCTTTTTACAATAACAGACAATACATGATGAAGCACCAACATCATGGCACTTTGGATCTATACAGTGAGGAAGCTGAACTTCACTCTAACCCACATCACACCGCTGCATACAACTTTCCATACCTTTGTCTCACGACCCATCATGTATTCAAAGAGCACTTTCCTCAAGTATTCAAACTCAGTAGGCTCTCCAAAGAGAGAAACGTCAGCATGATGAAGATTTCCATCTGTGTAAAGAAAAATAAGTATGTTTATACTGACAGAAGTCACAGTGCAAACTGTTGCCACTCACAATAAGTCTTCCTCCCACCCTGATGGAGTAGCACTATTAAACACCAGCATGCCAGGCTGGCAGCAAAGTCTTGTGGCTTTTATTTATTTATTTTTTTCAATTGGTTGGAAACAGAAATGCTGAGGTACTGACAGGCTGACTCCTGTTCTTACCCCTGCCATCAAAATGGTTCCAAAGAATGTTTACCAATCAGGTGATAGGTGCTTTATATATAAAAATATAAATATATATATTAAAAAAAAAAAAAAAACAACTCTTATACATCATAAGAATGTGTGCACTCACAGTCAGAAAGTGACTGAAACAAAATGTAACCAAGTATGAAACACGGGCATAGCGACCGTAATTCTGCCAGTGCCTAAAACCTACTTAGAGCAATTTCCTGAAGCTTAAAATATAATGGATCAGCACATTTAATTAAATAAATTTAATAAATTTAATAAATTTAATAAATAAATTAAATAAATTCAATTAAATAATCCTCAGCAATGTACTACTCATGAAGTTTTGTTTTTAAATGAAAATTCAGGCATCTCTTCTTTTTAACTCATACCAGACAGACTTAAAACCTATTTCTTTACATTCCCCTGTTTTTCTTGACTATGACTTGATTCCACTTTTGTATCAGTGCATTTGCAATCAGAAATTATACCAATCTAGGTTTCAGAGGGATTGCACAAAAGATAAACTGATGTAACAGATTCTGAATTTAAGATAGTTGAAAACAGGGAAAAGGAGATGTAAAAAAAAAAAAAAAGAAAGAAATAACTGCAAGTGTTAATATTTTTTTCAATGAAATGTGCTTTATTTGTATTAAAAATAAAGAATGTTCAAAGAAGGCGAACAGCTGCAGTATGAGATCAAGAGAGAAACTTTAGCTGTCTTACAGACAGCTTAGACAGGAGATACAGGATGCACAGAAGGAAACAAAAAAAAGGAGTACAAAGTTAAGAAAAAGAAAGAAAGAGGCATTCATGGGTGTGATAGGCAGTGGTACACCAAACTATGAATACAATCATCAAGTTCTGCAAAGACAGCAGTGAAGGATAACTTTTATGAGGAATATTGATAGAGAATAAACTAATAGTTTAGCTTCTTCTTACCAAGCTAAAGAAGGAAGATAGAAAGATGCATAATTTAACGCAGTGTCGCAGGCCAATGGCAAATTAAATTAGCTGTTTAGAGTAGATATTGGACTGATTTGGACATAAGTCTTAGGAGAAAGTGGACTTTTGATAAAGAAGAAATGGTCCACAGAGATGGGTTAAAAATACTTGCTTGAAGTAACTCTGCATAACAACTTTTTAAAGTGCTCTTAATAAATATGGATAGAGCAAGAAAAGTAACAGTAAGGTAATCCAGGTGTCAGAGCAGGAGATCTTGGAAAGGACATTTAGTTATAAGAATGGCAGGAGTCCTGACATGGAACACAAGAGAGATTTGTGAAATGTAATAATTGCATAGTTAAGATGTTTAAAGAGTCACAAAGACTGCACTCAATTAGCTAGGGTATAATTCCCCTCCACCCTATTTTCACTGAAACTGCCTCTATCAATCCCCCCAGAGATAACAGATGCTGATACAGAGCTGTCTCACTTGTAAGACATCAAACAGAAATGCTACATGATTTGCAAAACACATTATGAAAGTGTTTCAAAAAACCTGATGTTTTAATAGATTCTCTAAACAAAAGCATATCTTTCAAATAAACAAGCTTATGTGATGAAAAGCACGTACACACCTCTGAGTGGTGTCCCAACTGATGTGACATACATTTTCTTTTCATAATGTCTCAGCCTGTCTTCCAGTACATGAATCTAAACAGAGCACAGTCAAGATCAGAACTGTTAAAAGTTAGAAGTCAGCATAAGAAGTTCCAGCTAAACATCCTGACATTCTAGTAGAGCAAAATATATTTGCCCTTCAAAACGTTATTAACAACTGTGCCTAAGGAAAACGGTGCATACATGTATATAGACACATGAGAACATCTACTTATATACATATTCATATACTTAAATACATGTGACATATACATGTATATGCATACACCCATATAAAAACACAGATATAAAATTACTTACTTACTTTACCTAAAACCAGAAGATCTAGTTTGGAAAAAGTGGGGAACCATAATTTGGTAACCCTGGGGACTGAGGAGTATTTTGAAAATGTGCATAGATGTATGAGTCAAAACTATTTCACATGTATTAGTATCATACTTCCTGTACCTGAGTTGTGCTCCATCATCAGTTGGAAGGAACAAAACATTTAATATTGCAAATACAGATCATCAAAAAAGATGATGTTCTCCCCTTGTTCAAGCAGCACCCTTACCTGCTCCTTGAACTCCTGCTCTTTCAGCTTTGAATCATTGACAAGTGTTGTCTTCTGTGCAAGCTGTGCCTGAAAGAACAGCCACATACAGAAAACTTCAACAAACTACTGAACATACTGCTTCAGTGGCTCTGGGCAGCCTGGTCTGCTGGTAGGTGACCCTGCACATAGCGGGGGGTTGAAACAGGAGGATCACTGTGGTCTTTTTCAACCCAGGCCATTCTGATTCCATGATTCTATGATAAGCAGTACTGCTAGTTTCAAGGCATTACTTAGGGGGAAAAAAAATAAAAATAAAAAAATCCAAACTTACCTGAAGTTCTGCTATCATTACCTAGAACAAGACAAAAAAAATCAGATGGGAATGCAGATATGAAAAAAGAAAATATCAAATATCTCATTCCCTTTAATCATTAATCATGCTTAATCATATGACTAATCCAAGATGATAAACTGAAATGATCAAATCATACATATTCTTTCACGAAGATGCTTCTATACTAACAGTAGCCCCAAATACTTTTTAACGCTTGCTTGTACTGATAAGCATCAAAGCTTATATTTAAATTCTCTTGAGTCTGTAATGCAATCATCATAAAGATAACTTGAAGAACATAGCATGTCTAAATACACAGTATGCCCAATGTTGCAAGCTATCAAAAAACATATTCTCAAACTAAGGTAAATAGGAATTTTCTGATCAGTGACAACACCACATAGACTCTTCCTCATCTCAGTGTAAAAACAAGTCATATTTTTGTCCATCAAAGGAGAATTCCTCTGACTAAAACGTGTTCTCAGACACATGCAGACACTCTTCTTTCAGTACAGAATTCTCTGTCCATCCTCGATATATTCAAAGGTCTATTTCAGTAATCTGAGGAATTTCAGCAAAAAAAAAATCCTTTTTTTGGAGGGGGAGGAGGAGGGCAGGGGATTTTTTGCCTCCTATGTGTTTTTTTGTCATTACTGTTGCTTTTAGTTTCTTTTTTTAAGAAGGAAAGGAAATTGCATTGGATCATTAGAATGTGATTTTCTTCTTTAACATCTCATTAAAAAAGGTAGTATCAAACAGTGCAGACTAGCACAGGTTCACTTTGGAAGGAGACAACACCTAAAAGAACAAAACGTACACAAAGGCGAATTTCAGATAAACAAAATTCGATTTAGGCTGCACGTGTAGAACTTCATGATGACAAAAACACGTCACACCTAGAGATACAACAGTAATGTCAATGCCAGCTCACATTTTCATTGTTCCGATGGTCCTTTTCTGCCATCCTTTGCTTGTACTCCTTCTGCAACTCCTCTAACTGTGTCTGCAACTCATGAACTTTTGTTGTCATTTCTTCTTCACGAGCCTTCAAATTACAGGAAGAAATCTTTAGTTAAACAATAAATAATCATCTAACCACTCAAAACTTAATGACAGCAGACTGACAGCAAAGACTTATGCCATATACAGAAACAATATGGCAGAAATCCGGCATAAGGCAAGTGAAAAAGAGCAAGAAACAACCAACCATAGGGGCTGAACAAGATTCTATGTTTACATGGTTTCTTTATACTCTTCTATTTAAAAAGTTGAAAACTGGCAAAGCTAGTTGATTTTATTTTACTTTTTTTTTTTTTAATGCTAAGAATCTAAATTCATTCATTTTCTAGACAGCTACCCATTGAAATAAATCAAAACTGCATGCACACCACCCAGTCATAGCAGGGAGCTAAAATACAGAAACAACCAGAAAGGATGATTAAAACTTCTGTAAGATATGATATACTTGTACAACCCACTGAGTAGAGATCATGATTTAGAGTTTGAAATAATTAGAGATCATGTGAGGTTCCAGCACGGAATTACATTAACTTCTTGTTCTATACAGCATCTGGCATACTCTGAAAATATATAAACCACACACTACCCAGATTAATTACAGTTGCAAACAAAGACTTCAATAAACCACAGAACCTACCCTTATTCACATGGGGATATGCATCTGAAATTACATATTTCAATTTTAGCTTAGACAGGCTTTAGATAAACTAGCTGGAGTACAACATTTAATTTTTCTCCAATTATACTCGTTAGTTTACCTATAGAAGAAAGACAGCCCTCAAGTTATAGGCTATATTGATTTACAAGTCTATAATTAGGGAGACTCTGGTGAAATCCTATGTGATAACAGTGCTTATAAAAGATAAGCAGACAGCACGTAAAGCAAGACAAATTACCAGCAGAACATTCTGTAAATAACTTGTTCTAACAGAATGATTTATTCTTGCTGGTCTTTAAGGATGCACACATCAAGTTAGTCTAATTTTTAGCATCATTCACCACATTTCAAGTGCAAGAGCAAGCCACAAAGTTACTATGATCAAACTTCTTTCCTCCAAGTGGCATGATTTGTGCTTCGTCTCCTTACCTCTTATGACTGAGAGAAACCTCTCTGCATGACTTTCTTGATTCAAAGTTTCTCAAACCTGTCACGTGCCAAGTTGGGTATATTTATGGCAGTAACTGGTACCTTAACATTAAATTGATAAAATCTGTGGATGCACGTGTTCCAATTTTTTTAGCAGAGATCTCAGTGAATTTAACAAATATTCACTCACTTTTAAGATTCTTGCAGCTCTTTTTCAGAATTCTCTGAATTGGGGCAAGGTTTCATTATTGTTTTGCCACAGTAACAAAAACACTCACAAATACACCAAAAAATAAACATGGTCTGTAATTTAGAATATCGCACTACACCTGATTGTACTTTGAACATCACTGTGCCTCCAATTGCAACAAAGTCAAACGGAGCATAAACTTGCAACCCTACAAACTGTCCAGCATGCCTGCTTGTCACATCCATACAGACTAAATGTATCTCAAAACAGAAAGGAATTACACCTTCACAATTTCACATCACTGATCTATTTCGACCTTCACAGCAAGGACTTGAATGGCAGCATACTGCAAACGCAGGTATGATCTGGAATGATGTATGTCATAAAAAAAAATTAACTTTGTGGTTTTATATTATGCTATTTTTCTAAATTCTGTGATAAAAAGAAAAAAAAGGGGACTGTTAAAATCCTGTCACATCCGCTCAGATTGCCTCATGTTCAAAAACAGAGCAGGATAGATCATCTGCCTGCAGATTTGGGATTTTTTAGAATAAAATATTCAGACATAGCTCTTGGGACTCAGCATAAACAAATAGAAGTTCTCTTTATTACTGCAAATGGTTCTATTCAAAAAACAGTCTTTTAAACATTATTTGTGCAAGCAGAACTCGAATGTCCAAAGTTAAAGTCTGCATCCCAATACAGTAACAGTTTAGCACCTGAAAGCCATTCAGTCCATTGCAGTATATTTTCTGCACCTAAGCTCCTGCTTGACTAAAATAGAAAGCAACCCTGGAGGGTCAATTATCTCTGATACTGAAGTTGGCTGCTAACTTCTGGTTGGTGAGATATCAGAGCAAGGCTATGCCTACAAATGTCATGAAGATAGATTGTCCAGCTAGAAGTAAAAAATGGAAGTTTTACTTGCAAAAAACTTCCTAGAAAAGAACCTTACTTTAAGAACTGTGGTACCAATCCTGACAGAGCATGTCACAGAAGGGAGCTACACTGTGAGGATATCTCTAGCACTGTATTTAAATCCTTGCTAGAAGCAACAACATCATCTGGGGGATCTTCAATTTTAACTTGCTTGCTTTGGTTGCTATGATCTGGAGCACAGAAAAACTGCTGGAGGACATAAGGATTTATCACAGATCAGAGCTGGGGGCTGATCTTTGCTGTTCTTACACATTCCAAAAACACAACCAAATATTTTAATTGGAAACCAGGTCACCACACATGTAAAATATAATTCAATCAGAGAGATTTAAAAGATCTTTGCTACAATGCATTACAGTTTTCTGTCCAGTTCTGCAATGAAAAAAGAAGAGTTATTATGAAATTGTATGTAAGTATCCATATGTGTATGTAAGTATCCATATATGGAAGTAGCCAGATCACTTTTCAGAAAGATACCTCAAGGATTTCTTCATATTTTTTCACAGTTCTTTTCAGATCATCGTCTTTTTCTGCAATTTTTTTATGCAACTGAGTTGTCTCTATCTGGTGATTTTCTATCAGTTCAGATTCTACCTCTTGGGCTTTACCTATTCAAAATAAGAGAGGAGGCAAAATCAATTCATCCAAATATGTGCCTTTTAAGTCACAATGCTATTTTAAAAGCTTAAAAAAATTGAAGTAGGTATCTATAAAAAAAAGCTCTTCAGGAAAACATATTATATTACTTGATTCTAATCCACATGAATTTTATTGTTAGCATTCTGGCATCTGGATCATGTTTTTCTGCCTGATGTCAGACCTTCTTTAGGAGTTAAGATCACAACCAGTAATTACCAACTAATTGCATCTCTTCCTCGATCCAGAAACAGCTGCAAATTTTCAGGAATTCCTCACTCTTAGGAGCATTTTCAGTAAACATGAAGTCAAAAGATACTTTCTTCTCCAACCCCAACTTACATTACAGTGGCAAAAGATCAACAGTAAAAAAAAAAAAGCTGAAATACACTGTACTCTAGTTATAAAGAGCAAGAGAAGATTCCCCTTATTTCTCTAGGAAACCACAAATCATTACGTACATATCTTCATCAGAGATGCAAATAAAATATCTTTTCCAAAACACCTGGTTACTTTCCAGCCTTTCCATTTTACGTTTACATTACTGTACCACTTACTGATGGTCTCTTTTACAGCTGTTTCCAATTCCATTTCTTTTTGAGCAAGCTGAGTATTGAACTCTCTCATTAGCTGCTTTAATGTAGAGTTGTGCTTTAATTCAATGTCTTCCTGTTCACATCTGTACAAAAAAGTAAGAAAAAATTCATTGAGAAAATAGAAGTTTGAAGATTATGAGAACAGTTTAACAAGGGAAGAAATTCAGGAAGTTTCCAAAACTATTTTATAACGGGTTGGTTTTGAATTCTGTGGGATCCTCCTTTCCATCTAATTCACCTGGAAGACACAGGTGCTTCATTTGTAAAACAAAACAAACAAACCAGAATTGAACCATCGTGTGCCATTATCCTCCCATTCTGCTTCCCTCAAAGATACACATTTTTTGCCCAAAACTTTGAATTAAAGGGCCCCCATGGTTAAATTTTTAGGAACTTCCTTGCCTGATACACTATCAGAACACTGAACAACATTTTTTGCAGTTCATATGGACAATTCTTGGTAGTACTTGTTTTGCTCCCACCACCCCAGTTCACACTCTGAACTTTCAATTGATGCTGAGCTACTTCAGAGGAGACACTAAGCCCTCAGAATTGAGCTTTAGTCAACTTTGTTTCTTGTTTCAGGAAACTGTATCTCATGTTCTGGTAATGCTGGAAATAACCCTCACTGAACAATTGGAGTGGTATTGCTTTGTCAAATGAGAAACCGTATTTTAAACAGGTGAATCAAATAATGTTTTATGTGTTCCTTCCTTGCTTTCTGTTTAAGTCTATCTAGAAAACAAAACAAAGCAAAACAGTCATCACTGCATTGTAAGAAATCATGCTATAAAAAGGCCTTCCTAAGGTTTAAGTTGTTAAGATGTTAACCACACTGGCAATGAAGAACTTACCTGATTTTCTGCTCCATTTCCTCTAAGGATTCCTTCTTAACTATGTCAAGCTCCTGTTGATGTTCTTTTCGCAGAGTACGCAGGTCTTTCTGAAGACTGTTTACATCCTTACGTAGTTTCTGTTTCTCCCTGTCAGTCTCCTCCAGTTTAGCTTGCAAGTCCTTCTGCTGGTTCTGCATGTCTCCCAGTAATTTCTGCAGCTCCAGAGCAGATTTAGCCTTTTCTTCAGCATTTGCTTCAGAAGCTTTCAAGCAGTCATTTCTTTCTTCCAGCTGCTGCTGTAAACTTTTTAGGTTTTCTTCATATTTCAAACTTCTATCTTCCATCTCTATCTTGTGCATTTCATTTACCTTAGCGAGATTATCTTCCAATTCTCTCACCTTCTGTTCTAAAGAGTGACTGACTGCATCTTTTTCCTGCATTTTTTTCTGGAAATCTCCAATTATATTCTCCATATCCAGATTTTCTTGTTCTTTAGCTTTCAGCTCTTCCCTACTACTTGCTAAATCACCACCACACCGAGCATGTTCATCCACTAGCAAGGAGTATTTTTTAGCCTGCTCTTTGAGCTCTTCCCTGAGGCTTTCAGTCACACTCTGCTCCTCTCTCTGTGTCTTCTCAGCACATTCCAATTTTTTAAGGAGCTCTTCCTGTTTCTTTTGCAGTTCTAGAAGAGAATCTATACCTTCACGTTGTTCGCTTTCATACTTCTGCAACAGCTTGTTTTTCTCTACCAAGTCCTTCTGTAACTTGTTAACTTTCTCTTCGTGTGTCTGTTGGACACTCTTAAGCATTTCATTTTTTTCTTGCTCTATGGCAGCCTTAGCACTCTCTATTTTTTGCAGCATTTCTCTCTCTAATTCCGTGGAATCTTTTGTTGACTTCATCTTTTCTTCCAGGGATTCAATTTTGGCCTCTCTTTCCTGGACTTTTTGTTCCAAATGTCTTACCTGATTTTCTCTATCTTGTTTTAATTGCTCTTCCTTTTCTTCCATTTGAGACATCAATTGCTTTTTAATAGAACCAATTTTTTGCTCTGCCTTCTTTTTCAGATCTGCCAACTTCGTGCTGTTCTCTGCATTCAGTCTCTCTTCCAACTCCTTCAGTTCTTCCTCTTTGCTTTTAAGTATCGCTGATTTCATTCGATCAAATTCTCTCTCTTTTGCTTCGCATTCAGCTTTCAGAGAACCTATTTCCTTTTCAAGATTGAGCACTTTTTCCTCAGCCTCCTTAAACCGATTGTCTTTTTCAAAAGCAACCTTCTCTGCCTGCTGGAGTTGCCAAGCTGCCTCTTTTTGCTCTGCGTCTTTTTGTTCATTATACCTCCTAAGTTCCTCCATCAAGGAATCATTTTCTGAAGTTTTCTGAGCAATGTGTTCTTCCAATTCAGCAACTCTTTTTAACTCTGCAGTTAACTCACTTTCTTGTTTTTCCATCCTGTTTTCCTTTTCTTCCAGTGCACTTTTTAAACTATCCAGATCCTTGCCTTGCTGAGCCAGCTCCTCCTTCAGCTTGTTTAGCTCTTCATCTTTTTTAATGGCTTGGGTATTGCTTACCTCAAGTTTGCTCTGCAAATCTTTAATAGTTTCATGATTTTGTGTAAACCTCGTTTGTGCTTTTGTCTTCCACTCTGACAGCTTGGCAGTACAATGATCGACCTGCTCAAGAGCCGACGCTTTTTCTTGTCTCAGTACCTCAACACTGGATGATAACTCCTGTACCTGGTTTAACAACTGCAACCTCTCCTCTTGATGTTGAGTGCTTAATAGAGAGATGGCTGCTTCCTTCTCTGTTAAGCTCACCATGCTTTCAATTCTAACGTTAAGCTCATTTATTGTTTTGTTGAGAGTTGAGATCTCCGATTCTTTCTCCCGGAGTTCCTCTCTCATTGAGGTGACAGCATTGATATTTTCTGATAGCTCCTTCCTGAGCTGTGTTATGCAAGTTTCTTTTTCTGTTGCTGCTTGCTTCTGATGCCCTCCTTCTTTTTGCAATTGTTCCTTTTCTGTTACGAGACCTTCAATATCAGCCCTCATGGACTTTATTACATTGTCCTTCTCTTGCAGCTGCTGCACTGACTTATTCATTTTAACAATTACCGCTTCTTTAACTTTTGTAGCTCGGCGCTCACAATCTGCAATTTTGCATGTCACTATACCCATTTTTTCATTACATTTTTCAATTAATTCATTGCTTTTTGTTTGCAACAGAACTTCTGCGCTCTTCCAATAAGAATCTAATTGTGCTACGAGCTCCTTAACCTCAGTTTCTTGTAGCTGAAAAGCCTCGATTTTTTTCTCATAATTTTCACGATCCTTATTGTGAGAAGACTGCATAGTTTGGAGTTTCTCCTCCAGGGCTTTCAGCTTATCAGCCAGCTCAGTAACTCTGGCTTTGTCCTCCTCTTCAATTGCTTTCTGCCTGCTGATCTGCTCCTGAAGTCCTGATTTCTCTTTCAAGGACTGACTAAGATCACCCTCCAGCTTTTGGAGCTGTGCTTTCAGGCTACTTTCACTATTTGACAGAGCACTCATCTGAGCCAAGGACTGTTTTAGATCTTCTTGCAATTGCTTCAGGGTCTCATTCCTCTTGACCTGCTCCTCCTTCAGTTGGGTTATTTCTGTCCTTGAGTCCTCCTTTTCAGCACTGCAGGTGGCAAGTTTCTCTTTCAGATCTCCAAGTTCCTGCTCTTTCTCTTGCAGTTCCATTTCATGTTTTTCCTGGAGCTCTTCAGCCTGCTGATTGAGTTTCTTTTCCCAACTTCGGCTAATTTCTTCCAACTCCCTCTTATGAGCCTCAGCCAGACTCTCCAGTTGCTCTTTCTGATTAGATTCCAGTTTTGACACAGCATCATTGATTCCGGCTGAGCTGGCATGTGCCATTTCCAATATTTTAGCATTGAACTCGCTCTCTTTCTGACTGAACTCCAATTGCTTATTTTCAAGCTCTTTCCTTAGCTTAGATTCCTGCTCAGCGAGTTTCTTCTTGAATGCTTCCTGCATATCTTTTGATTTCTGCTTCATTTTCTCCATTTTGTTTTCCTGACGCTTTAGCTTATTTTCATAGTCTCCTTGTAAAGTACTAATTCTCTCCTCTGTGGCTAATAGTTTCTGTTTGAGCTCTTCCATTTGTTCATTCTGTACTTTCCTCACATGTTCGATGTCATTTTCCCTTTCAGTCAGACTTTGCTTTGCCTTATCAGCCTCTCCTTGTAGATCCTTCAGTTGAGATTCATATTGCTGTGTTAGAGATGTTACTTTCTGGGTGTTTTCATCGCTTTGTTCTTGCAAATGCTGCTTCAGGTCACGTACCTGAGAGGTGCACAATTCTAACTCCTTCTTGACTTCGTTCAGCTGGGACTCAGTTCTTACTAACTGCTCACTAAGTTCCAACTTTTCTCCTTTCAGGTCCATCAGCTTTTGCTGGAGCTTTGCTAATTCCTCTTCATATTGCTTTGCCTGCTGGTCAGAAGTGCTCTGCTGAGATAATGAAGCCTCCACTAGCCTTGCAGACGCTTGGACAAGTTCAGCTTCAGATCTTTGTGCAGATTCCTTTAGCTCTTGCTCACGTGCTTTTATTTCCTCCAGCAGTCTCTCCTTCTCCTCCAATGATTGCTTCATTTGGTTCAGTTCCTCCTTCAGTACCTTCTCGACTCCTTGAATAGACATCTCATGCTCTTTTAACATAATTTCAACCTCTTCTCTGTGTTGATTCCTCTCTGCTTCCAACTTTCCTTCAAATTCTTGCTTTGCTTCACCCAATTTACTTTTCCATTCTGAGAGCTCTTGTTCTAAATCCTGACGTACTTTCAGTGCTTCGGTTAGCTCAGATGACAACGTTTCTAATTCTGTTTGTTTCACGTCAAGTTTTTCTAATGTTTTTTCGTTCATCTCTTCTATATGTGTACGGAAAACCGTTTCTTTCTCTTTCAGTATCGTATCTATTTCTTGTTCTTGCTTCTCTCTCATTTTTTCTATCTCAATTACATGTTGCTGCTGTAAAATTTGAAGCTTTTCTGTCCAAAGCTTTTCCTGCTGCTGCTTCACGTTCTCCAACTCCTCCTTGTGTTTTTCCACTATATCACTCACTTCCTTGTCATGCTGCATCTTCTCAGACTCCATCAAAGTGCTTAATTCCTCTGAACGCTTTCTGTCATCTTGTGAGCACTTTGCAAGAGAGCTCTCCAATTCAAGAATTCTCTGTTAGAAAACACAGTTTTATTTAATTTATCTAGTTTGTTATCGACCTTGCTTCCATTAAGTTAAGTGAGTTAGCTAATGGAAAAAAGAAGTTCTATTCCACTGCAGTGAAAACAGGCAAAATAAAAACTTGGGAATAAATAATTCAAACAACTTAATTCATGCAGTGTATAAAAGAGCAATGTTGTTTGTTTAAGAACAAACAGGATTGGAGTACAGGTTTCTTGAGTCTACAAGGGCTATTGGGCTTTATACCTACATACTAGTTTTATCTTAATTCCACCTCTTATATCATTGCTGCTGTAAAGATGAAACCCCTCCATAGGCAAAATTCACAACTTTAAGTTTGGGAGTGGTTGAATAAAATGCAAACCTCCTTTAGGAGAAAATACAAACTTTCCTGTGACAAAAAGCAAAAGACTTCAAAAAACTTAGCAAATTTTTACTACTTAAGCACCTTTGTAAGCATTCGTACGGTAGCACTACCCATAAATTAAACTGATGAAAGCACTGTTCTCCTGTATCACACACATAAAACCTGCGCTGATGGATACGACTTCATATATTACACCATGATACAAAGTGAACGGATTGCTCTATTTTGAAATCAGATCTTGTACAAAAAAAAAGTACAAGCTGTAGCTTACTTTGGTAATACGTACCATTTTGGTCACCACTATTACACTGTGTAATGCAGCCAAACCTGAGCATAAAACATCCACATTATTCGTAAACTAGTCAGAGTTAAGAATACTCTGAACGGCGTTCTTAGAAAATGTTTACATTTCTGTAATATTTACTCACAGTTCTAAAAGTCTCTACTTCCTGATGCATCTCCTCAAGTTTTTTGTCACATTCTGACTGTATTGCTTGCTTCTGCAGCTCTAGTTCTTCTAAGGCTAGGGATTCCTGTTGCTCTTGCTCTTGAAGGGTTTTTAAGCACTCACTCTGATTTTTCTCCTGTACCAAAATGAGTAAGACAATACACTATAAAGATGGCCCACACCTTCAAAAACAGTATAATGGGAAATTTACCAACAAGTTAGTAGGAATCATATAGTAATCACATATATTTACACTGCATACAAACGTGGTGTGAATTTTTGTGAAAACAGATTATTACAAATCATTTCCATTTTCATTACTTGGCAACCATTTGCCTTCCACTTTTTCTTTTTAAATGCATGACAATTCAACTCAAGCATTTCATTTTTGTTTGGTCACCATTATTAACTGTGAGTAACACCTCTGGGGAACAAGCATCTGTCTCCACTTGATTCTGCTAAAAGATTTTTATATCTCTATTTCTTATAATTAAAAAGTAATCTTAAAAATAAATAGAAGAACACACTCAGGAAGGAACAGTCAACATCCTCTGTTCTAGTCACCAGCCATCAAAGAAGAGCAGAAAAGAACACCTAGCTGAGAAGTGAAACTGCACAATGAGCTGAAGTGGACTACAGATTACAGAAAACAGCAAAGACCCACCAGGATCTTTTCTACCAGAGATCAACCACTGCAAATGTGTAACTCTGACAACATCACATAACCAGACATCATGAAAGTCAATGCTTTTCGTTTAACAACTTCATTCTTTGTACCTCGTTTTCTCTAGTTGCTGTGGCCAATCTCCAATAACCCAGAGGTAGAAATTTAAAAAACAAGTCTAACAAAGAGAGTTAAAGAAAAAAAAACAGTAACAATTTTTCACAGAACATGCAGCTGTCAGTGATTACCAACACTGATTCATTATCTTTAACTCAGTCTGGATCACTGTAGCTGCTTATCTTTCACGCTCTGATGTCTCTGAGCTCCTTGACTTTTGGAGAGCACTCACACCTGAGTGCTAAAGGACTCCCATTGTGGAATGGGATTTAAAACTTCTAGTACCCACCTCACACTTAGAGAAATGTCTTTCTACACATTTTAGGAATGCTTACAAGAGCTGCCTTCATCTTCTCCTGGAACTCTCTTTCTTGGGCCTGCAATCTCTCTTTTAGCTCCTGATCTTTGGTAGCCATTTCTTTTTTATGTAACTTTTCCAGCTCAGCAACACGATCTTCTGAAGACTTCTGGGAATCAAACATCACAAAAAAACTAATTTCAAAACATGAATTAACAAAACATTTTGTATTGCTTCCCAATAAGAAATACAGTGCAGAGAAAGGAAACCAAAAGCATTTGCTTCCTTTTAGTAACTAACAATTATTTGAGACACTTCCTAGAAATAAGTCCTGTCAAATGTTATTTTCAAACTTCAAGTCTTCCACAGTTCTCATCAAAGAAACATCACATTTTCAAAAGGTTCTTCTACAAAGGTGAACGCAGCGTTTTCAATTTTAGTTCAGATGTAACAACAAATTGGAACAGAAGCTTCTGTCTGCGACTTTCCCTCTATTCCCATTATTTCATGAGCGAGAAGAGAATCATCACCTGACCTTAAACAGCTACCTACAGCTTACACAGATGCTTTACCAATGAATTACATTATGTAAGTAAATCATTCTCCCAAAGCATCAGTGAAAAATTAGCAACATGAACATCAATATTAAATGCATTTTACAGCTATAGCTTATTTGTAATTTAACGATTAGGTTAAAAAACAACAATAAAAGTGAGTTTCAGCTTTTACCTTCATAATCTCAACCACCTCTTGCTTCACTCTCGTCAACTCTTGCTGAAGATTTACCCTCTCTTCCTCACTTGCCTTTTCTACTGCTTTGATTTTTTCATCCATTTCTGCCTGTAATTTTTTCCGGGCTTCTTCTGTTCTTTGGGCCGTACTCAGAGCCTTCTCAAGCTCTTCAAAAGCTGGAGAGATTTAAAAAAACATGAAAAAAAAAATGCTCGTGAGCTTATGAATTCATCAAGAATTCTCATCATTTTATTATTAGAAAGGAAAAAACTGATAAATGGCTGTGAATGCCTTGATTGCTTTTGGATTTCAGTAGCTTCTCTTTCTTCCCCTACAATCCTTATAAGGTATATAAACCACACAAGTAAAACTATGGCTCTTTTTCCAGCCATAAGCAACAAATAACTTTCTCACTTTTTACTAAATCATGAAAGAACTCTTCCTGAACAGAATACTCGAGTACAATGGCACTGTACTTTATTTACCAAAGAATTGTTGCTTTCCCACAGCATAACCCTGATAACCTTCTCTTTAATACTGTGTAGAGATGGGGTTTGCTAATTTCATCTTCTCACTGCCTATCTTCAATACAAACTGCTATGAACACAACCAGAAGGGACACTGGAAAAATGTGGGTTCGTGAAGATCGCCTTGTGCTTCTATAAACTTTGTAAAAAAAAATCTGAGGAAAAAATATTAGCATTTGTTCTCAAAAGAACTTGAATATTTGTAACGTGTGCCAAAGAACACAAGCACAAGTAAGGACAGACACAAGTCTGCTGAAACACAACTTAGGTATCGGAAGCAATCATCTCACAGCTGCTTCTTACCATAACAAATATTCTAGCCTGTTTCATTCACTTCTGAGGTGATCATTTGAATATAGAAAGAAAGCAAATCGATTCTCGAGTTCCTGAATGGGAGCTGTTTTGTTATGATTTCTCAATACCAGTTTCAATATCCAAATCCCTCGCTGGAACTGACAACAGAATCTCCACAGACTGACACAAGACTAGGAAGTATTCACTATCAGGGAAGTCTGTGATCACAGTACCAATGTCATGTTCGTAATTTAACAGAGCACAGAAAAACCTGGACTAGTTGGATATTAGCCTGGAACAGACATAAAATCACTTTTTAAGATGTTACTTAGTATGCTCACCTTTCTTTACCTTAATTCTAAACCCCCAAAACACACATCCCTTGTTTCCTTGATACACCATTGCTTAGTAGGCATTCACAACAGTTACTGTCATCCTTTTTTGTGAAACAAATGCAGTTAACCATATTTAGTAATATTCAGGCATGAATTAGAGAAGCAAATTATGATTCCTATTAAAAATCTTCTGATAACACTTGAAACCAGTCTTTCTTAACAAACTGCGCTTGCTGAACCAATGCCACAAATACGTTTCCAAGTTACTTAAGTCCATAAAATTGCATTCATCCAATTTCTGACCTTTTCCAACTGTTTTGCAAGGAAGCTTTTCTCTGACTTCTCACAGCAACAGTTATGTTTTAGGATGTTAACAGGTCTGCTATTGACCATGACAATACCAAACCACATAATCATATCCAGTTTTTCATCCCTCATTCTACTTCAATACCTCCTTACAAAGTACTTCAAGAACTCTTTACAGAAATCTAATAGATTATGTCAAAAAGCAAAACAGTGTAAAGTACACTGCCAGCATGCACGAGGCCTATAGCTCCTCATGAGGCAGCCACTTGCTTTCCAAGCATGTTCTTCATCACCTCCACTGGGGCATTTGCCACCCAAGGCCAGCAGGACTCCACTCCTTCCTCCTGTGCCCCAAACCATGAATGCAGGCTGCACCACTGCATCTGGAGACTGGTAGTGACTGCTCTCCTCTTCCCTTAGCCCTAGCCAAAGCACACAGAGACAGACAAATCAGCCTAAACTTTTACTAAATACAATTTGGAACAGAAAACCTGCATCTAACAGATTGTAAGATACTTCACTGTTTCATTTTCTGATTCTTGCTATGAGTAACAGAATCTTAATTTCATTTAAGAAATCTCTTCCTTCCGAGAAATGAATGCATTTGCCACCACCCACAAACTCACTAAACAGACGAATCAAATTTGCACTAAGATTGACCTGCTGGTAAGTGAAAGCTGAGCAACATGCAGGATGACAGCTGCACTGCCATAATTGCAAGCAGGATGCTAATGCAAACAGTAGGCAGAGCTGCTGGACGAAACGTCAAGGGGGTATGAAAGCACAAAAAAGCAACACTTCACAAACACACACGGTTCTGTAAAAGTTAAATTATATGCATCTCAGGCACTTAGAGCACTTCAGCAAAACAGAACGTTTTAAATCAGAGTAGTTAATTCTAGTGTAGCATAACACAAGCGAATTTCAAACCAGTAGAGGGCTAACACCAGGGAGGGAGAACACAGCCTAAATTACTATTGTTACTATTATTTTTCTAATCTATTGAAGCTTTTAATACTACTGTGGATAAAAGCTTGGAATAAGGAGCCAGTGTTTTTGTCCAAGTACATCTATTCTGAATCCCAAGAGTAAAGTAAGGACCCTGCCACTGCTCTTCTGAACCAGCACAGCTAATGGTGAGAAAAGATCCTTCTGTCTAAGGTATTGGTCTCATTAAGGCTCACTGGCAAAACAGAAGTGCTAACAAACACACCAACGAAGTACCAGACAAGTCTTGCAAGAACTCATTCATGTGACCAAAGCAGACCAACAGATATTTTTGATATAAAATCAAACAAAGCCTGAGCACAGTCTAAGAAGCACCAGGTTGCAAAACTGATTAATTAAGACGTGCACCAGAAAGTTAACTGCTTTACATATCCTACTCCTAAGTATCAGTTCCAGCTCTCCCTTCTTGCCTCTGCTGCCCTGTGTAACATGAATCAGTATTGTGAAGGCTTCTTGGTTAGCCTGGTCAGTACTGCAAACATGGATTACCTTCAGCTGTAGTGCCATCTACTGCTGGAAATGGTGCACAAAGCACAAAACTGATTTGGCAAAAGATGCTTTCTTACCGAAGGCTGAGAGCGGGCATCTTGTCAAAAAGCTACTTGAGAAATAAAGGTTGAATTAATTTCCTACAGTTGCTTTGAGCAGCTATGCAGGACTCTTAACACAGAGTCGAGCCTTTTTTAATCTCCATAGAAATTTACAAAGCATAAACTCATTAATCTTGCAAAGGAAATGTCATCTGCAGAAAGCAGCAAAGAAGAAACAGGAATTCACTTTCTAAAGCCTGCTTGTTTATTTTACTTCACAGAATATAAACTCATCAATTAACTGCATTCTGAGAAGTCAAAGACGGCTTATGCCAAGAATTGAGGAATAACAAACTTCAGTTTAGCAATAAATTCACTAATTCTAACAATATTATTGTTAAGTGAAAAGCATTTTGAAAAGCATTCCGTAACATTTGCGGTTGCTTCCAGTTAATGAACTGCCATTGCCTGAGAAGCACAGAATTTACTTTTAGAGCCCAGACCAAGCACCCAATGTTTGATGTAAGAAAAGAAAGCCCTTACCCCAGTCCTGTTCATACAAGGCTTGGGAAAGGCACCATGATTCACTTATTGGCATGTGTGGATGCACAAAAACAAGATGCTCTGTGAGATTTCATACAGTGTACTTCTAACTGTAACAAAACTGAACTGTAACATTAACTGGGAACACGGTTGCAGTTTATACAATGCACACAAAATAAAGATATGCATCTGTCAGTACACAAAAATGCATTAACATTAAACTGTCACTATTTTTCCTTGTATTGAATCAAATCCTGGTGCTTTTCAGCACTGTCACTTCATTACAATACAAAAGCCAGATACGTGACACTGACAAAATTTAAAATACAAAGTAGCCACACAATACAATGATTTTTGTCCTAGTGCTATACTGTAGGCTGAAGTAGATGCCAAGTACAAAAAAAAGTACAAATCTTTATTTTATCATAATGTGGATGAAATGTAACACTGCTGCAAATACAATATTGCACTGAGTAAATCTTCACTGAATCACCATACAGAAAATCAACAAGTCTACAATGGAAAGTAATCTCGCATTAAGTAGCCAAGAAACCTATCTTCAGACCTCAAATACATAAAGCTGCCAAGTTTGCAGAACTTGTGAAAGCCAAAGCCTGTGACAAAGAACCAATTCCCAGCTTTCCCAATATTCACGGTGTTTTTTCAAACGCCGGAACAATGATTTTGACTGCATTGAGCTCCACTTCAGTTGTGCATCACGACTTCTTTGGAATGCATAGGGAAACCTAATAAAATTCACTGCACTAAGTAATCTTCCAGAGGTTCCAACATCTGCATATGGATGCTTCAGAGAGTACAAAAATAAGCACTCTGTGTTAAAATGGACATTTATACACCATAAACTTCACCATAAGCACTTAAAAATAAAAAGAACATATAACACAGTGAAGTGTTGTATAGTATGTGAAGTGCCATGTGTTCTATACATTATTACTAAGTGAAATTCCTTGTCATTGCAGTGACAGCAGTGAATATGAAAACAGATTGCCTTTAACTCATTTTCATATTCCAACTACGCAGACATGAGGCAATGACTGTACAGACAGGAGGATGTGGACCTCAGTTCCTCATTAAAGGTTTCCACCACTTCAAAAATGGCTACGTTTCAATGTCTGCAGTAACTTCCTATCTGGGGGATGTTAAAATATTCTTGATAATTATATTTTGTTTAAAAAACAAGCAAACAAACAAAAACAAACCCAAAAATCTAAGCTTTCCAGTCTCCAAAATTCCAACTTCAGCAAAGGAGTCACTGATTTCTAGAACAAGGATTTCAAAGCTAAAAATTTTCATGAAAGGATGGGGAAGGAGGGCACCTAATCCAAATATTTGTTACTTTCATAGGTTGTACAGAAGTCTTCTGTCTGACCATTTGTTGCTTTGTTATCTTTATGTATCCTTTGCTGGTTTTGGAAGCTGAACCTGTTCTTCTGTATCACAAATTCATCTTTAAAATTGGAAGTTCTGATCTAAGCTTACATAGATTTAAAATAAAACTGCTACAAGATGTATGGTTTGAACTTCTCAATACTTACAGAGAAAAAAACACCATACTGCATGCTTTATGCAACTGATCACATCACAGCTCCTGCCAAGACTGTGAACTACTCCCTCCAAATGCCTATGAGAACAATCTAAATGTTTCTCCAAGAATTTAGACAGATATGGTGCAAAACAGCTTTCACCATGTTCAAAAAGAAAAAAGAAAAAGCTGGAAAGACTGACTGTAAGTCCACAAAATTAATGCTACCAAATTTCCAACAACAGCAAACTTTGGTGTGTAATAATTGTACAAACATGAGGTCACAAAACCCTGAAACAACAGGATCATCACTGATGTTTTACTAGGAAAAAGACCTGAAATGCTTCTGCTACAACTATTGAAAGCAAAGGTTTGTTATGATTGTAACACATCCTTCTGTTCCTACATCTTTCCAAGTTCTTATGCATTAATTGCTACGTTTTCTATAGCAAACACAGAAGGCATTAACATTTAAAAAAAAATCTTCCCAAAGCTTCTCTCCTGAAATTACACCAGTACAACACTATGGCAATCTTTTCTGCTACAAAGGAGGTACAGCTGCTACAGCAGTTTCCTTACTTGCTCCAGTTGAACTGATAGTAGAGCATCACACAGAACAGTTAATAACTCATGACCAGAAATGAAGTTAGTAACGATGCCAGCAGGGGTGACACAGCAGAACATTAGGAAAAAAAGCATGTTTTAATACCCATTCCAAATAACACCTGATGAAAAACTGCAAAAATATGCTGAAGCTTTCTTGTGATCAAATACGAAAGCTAATAAACTTCAGTTTCTTACCAGCTCTTTCAGACTTCTCCTTCTGCTCCTTCAACTCCTCGCCCTGTGTAGTTATCTGCTTGATCCGAGCACGCAGCTGGGCCACCTCTTCCTCCTTCATTTCCAGTGTTTCATGCATTTGTCGCTTTGTCTCTGCAATTACCATGCCCTATGGAAAAGGTCCTTGTGATAAAAGCCAACAAACAAATAAAATGCGTATCGAAAACAATTTCAAGCTGGGACACACTCCGTGTTGGAAATAAACTTTTATCCGTTTCTACAGTATCAGAAATTGTGGGGATTTTTTTCTATGTCAGAAAATAATAAAAAGATCAGAAACTGAATTATTTTGAAGAGCCAGAATTTATCCAGTGGTTAAAAAAACTCCTCCAGGAAACAAGGACCATCAGAAAAAAATTATTTTCTTTTATTTTTCTTTGAAATATGTATTCTGTAAACTAAAAGCACCATTGTGCATCTGCTTCTCCTTAAAGAGCAAGCACAGATGACGAGTGTGAGCCATGCTGCTTGTTACACCACCATCAGAAGTTACTCCAAGTAATCACAGTTTAAAAAAAAAACCAAAAATGTTAGAAGGAATAAAAATGGAGAAACTCTGCATATTCCTAAGAAACTAGAGCTACTTTACTGGTTGTTTAACTCCTTTATGTTGCATCTCATCCTCATTAGATTTTTTAAATCTTGCACTGAGGTGTGTAGCCATGGGAATCCAAAATAGGTGACCAAGAACAGCTTCAAACACCACTAAGTCAGATATTTCAAGTTTAACCACTCTTCTTCCAAAAGTGCAGTTTGTATTAAAATCCCTCCTTATTTACCTTGTCCTGTTCTAGTTGCTCAATCAAATTTTTTGCATCACGCAGCTGTGTAATCAGTTTTGTCTTCTCACCCATGTGAAGGTCCTAAAATGAAAACAAAGAGAGCCCATCCACAAAAGCTTTAATCACTGCCACCCACATGAAAATACCTTCTGGCAAGCACTCGATGTTTGGCTTTTAGAAAGAATGATTCCTAGACTGGTAAATAACCAAAGCTGTCGTTACATTAAGCAAATTAAATTAGGCTAGCAGTGGGACCCTGCAGTACTCCTTGGAGGTAAAGCAGAGAATGAAGTTCAGGGAAATGAAAGCAGGCAGCCTTAGAATTACTCCTAAATCTTCCACTGTTAGGCTGCTTCACTGCTTCCGTAACAATTCAGGTATCCAAAGGCAGGGATTCTCTTGTGAATGAGAGAGCTCTGATAGTCAAATGAGCAGAAAACATGCCTAACATCTGCTCCCCTTCTTGCATCTTGGCTTACAAGATGATCTTAGCAACGCAGCATTTGTGCCCTCTGAATAAATTCTGCAAGTTCTGGAATTCTTACACCGTTCTTGTAGCTACGCATAAAATCAAGAGCGTTTTACCTTCATTTTCTCTAGCTCCTGAAGTCTCTCTTCCAGCTGCTCCTGCAGTGCCTCCTTCTCATTGCTTAGCTGGGCACAGCGCTCCTTGTGTGACCGAATCATCTCCTTGCAGCGCTGCAGCAAGTTCTCTTGGCGCTTCACCCTCTGATTAAGAGTTTCCAGTGTTTTAACAGAATCTTCATTACCCTCTACAGACAATATACCAACATTACCACGTGCACACTTTTTCCAAAATGCAGATCTACTTTCCTAATTCACACGGTGGGTGACTCACAGCTCTTTAAAATAAAAAAAGCTGTGCAAACTTTGCGAAACTTCTTACTGACTACTTTAAATGTATTCCAGGTCCAGCCAGAAATCATGCACACACATACACAAGATGGCAAATGCATTCTTCAACTCCAAATTAATCTGCAAATCCCAAAATGCAGAGCAAATCACATCCCTAAAGTGCCAAGCAAACAGGCCCCCGTTTTCACAGTGTTGGGTATGACATTAATTCTAATACAGCAAGGTTGGCAATATTGCATAGGCAGGAAAAAGGCCAAGTTCAGCATCTCTCTAAGCTATGCTCTTCTCTATATGAATGGCTTCTCATAGCTAGAAAAGCTACTCTCTTCACTGGATATGGGTAATATCTTATGCTCTGTCTTGGTGCTCTGGAAATAGGATCAGACACATTCTCAGCCACTCATTTCACGACCATAGGGTCTTACACTCCACAATCCCAAAGCAGATCTGAGCACAGGAAACATCCTGAACTCTGACTCCAGTGGACTAAATGCATATGTTACTTCCTAAGCAGCATATTCTTAGCAAAGACGTGACACTGGGTAAGAAAATCTTTGCTCTAACACCACAAGTTACCTAAACAGAAAAATCATGGCAGATCCTCAACAAAGACCATTTCAAGATGCATGTTTATCTCTATCTGAATCCTAACTTCTATGAAGTCACATAGTACTTCATGGTATACAGCAACATATTATCCCACAATCAATAACCAAATCTAAACAACACTGGGATTTCTATGGCTCACATATCTTCATATAGAGGAACACTTAAAAGAGATCAGCCCAAATATGTTGTGCCTTAAGTTCCTTTACTCCGTCATAAATAACAGCAGGTTTATTCCCCCCACACCCAAGATCTCTTTAAAAAAGCCCCAATACCTACCATCGCTTCCTGGTTCCACAATATTTTCTGCATTGATTTCTTTTGTTTGACTTTGAACTTGTGGTTCAGACTGGTTATTTGGATCAGGAAATTCAATGCCTATCTGACCATTCTGTAACCTCTGCTTCAGCAACGATACCTAAACAAAATGTTCTTTTTGTTAAAAGGTAAGGAATCTAAGATGACCATGTTTTCATTTGCAGAACAAGAGAAAGTTAAGAAAACTGTTCTCAAGCAGAGAAAGGAAGAATCTGTCTGATTATTTTTAGCATTTAAAAAAATCACAATTATGTTTCCAAGCAACAAAAATAGTATGTTTAGAAGTGGAGAAACAACAAAGATCAACGAAGGAAAATCCATGTATTTTACAAAAGCATTTTTAGCTCAAATATCTGCTAATGTTATGTTCTTGATAACAAAGACATTGCTAAGGTATTTAAATGCAGATCAAACATCTCTGTTTAACAAGAACGAGATTTTCCAAAGGTATTCTAAAGGTATCTATTTAATTTCTAGGGAATCATAGACTCTCAAGCCTTAAAACACAACAGCATTTATAATAAAACATGGACACTCAATACAGGAAATTCATAAAAAGTGTATGGAAAAAAACAGTTCTTAAAAACATCTCTTGGTGATGGTGTTCTACCTGAGTTTGCAGAACACTAATAAGCTGATCCTTTTCTTCTAAGGAAGCATCAAATTCTTCCTGGAGATGTTTCTTAGCTTGTTGATCCATCTGGAGCTCCTGAGAACCATAGAGAAACACACTTCAAATGAAAACTGAAACACGAATTTAAAGAGCTTCTCTCTATATTATGAAACAGTAAAAAATATCTCATTGCAACTGGAACTTCAGAACAAAACCACAAAGCATCCATTTCTTTCACTAAGCAACGTAACAGGAATACCAGCATCTAAATAAGAGATTAGGATTTGACGTAGAATTATCAAGGATCCTCTCTTCCAGTTTGTGGTAGGATCCCTTCAAGCCTGTTCCTAAAAACTGTTTTCCACAGACACATTTCTCCTAGGATCTACAAAATGCACTTTGGTAAACCAGACTCTGCATTTAGGCACCAGATTAAATCAACACAAACAGCAGAAATGCAAATTTCCCTTATGCTCATTCAATACACTAGAATTGTAATATGACACATGCCATTTGTAACAACAGAAAGTAATAGGGGTTCTTTAGTTTTGTTTTTTTTTTTAAATCTTGAATGTGTCTCAAATGAGACAGAGGATGCCAAAAAACTTCAGAGTGGCTTTACTTGGTACTTGAATTCATTTGGCTGAACAGCTTTAGAAACTTGTAGATGTAACCTAAATATGAAAGCAATATCTACACTATTTTACACTATAAATATCTACTATATTTACACTATAAAATACTTTGAGGCAGTGTCTGATTGCTTTCAAAGTTTGTCTATTTTTTGATTATTATTTAAATAATTAGTTGTTATGACAATTGGTGTATTTACATTTGCATTCAACTTCCTGTTGAGAGAACCAGAACCATACAGGTTTCATTCACGCACTGCAAATCACTTTATTTACATGTGTTTTTTTATTTCCTAATCCACACGCACCTTCACTAGGAAGATTTACCCCAGAAAGCCAACAGTTCTATCACCATTACTCTGCAAGGGTGCTGCTTGTGTAAAAGCAAGCACTGCCTGTAAACATGCCTATCTGTAAATAAGGCTGTCAGCCAGGCTTAGCTGCAGCACAGAAAGCATAAAGAAAGGATGAAAAAGCAAATGAGACAAAATGCAAGGCACACAGTGCTGCCTGCTTTGCTTTCACTCAACCCCCAATCTCACTTTTATGGTCTCCTGCTGTCTATCCCTTCCCCAACCAGTAAATACCAACTAGTGTTGGTGCTCACCGCAGTGGTGAGCACTGACCAAGCCAAAAGGACAGTACTGCAAAGCAGCTTCAAATAAAGCTGTTCCCCTCCCCTTTCAACAAACCACATCCACTTCTGATCCATATGCTGCCTCTAGTTGTCAACAGGTAGTGATCACATCTTCCTCCTGTGCTCCAGAGGCAATTCCTTCCACAGCAAAAAGCCAACAAAATGTTCTGAATCCAGCACTGCAATACACCTCTGCATTCAAAAGCCCTTTCTGATCCTTGTCTGAGAGCTGAGACACCAAGAACTGTCGAGGGATTATTTTTAACAGGAAAATCCCAGTGCAAAACCTAAAGCAGAATAAATATTTACATGCAAGGGCTTTTTGCACCATCAGCTCATAACAAGCAAAACTTCATTTGCTCTTACATGGCCTCCTCAGAAGAAACTCGTCTACTCCAAAACACTTACAGGAAGAACAGACTGTATGATGAAGGACAGCCCTTTTGGTTTTGTTTTTTAATTAAATGCTGATAATAAGTGGCTGCATCAGTGAACGATGAACTCTGTAACACTTCAGTTTCCACAGTGGAATCTTTCCATTTTATTTGTATACTGTAATTACTATTATTTCAAGTTTTAAGACTGTTTCACTACACGTTCTAATATTTGGGCTTTCAGAATGCTAAAGAATTGATTTGGAATATTTTATATTAATAAAGAATTTAAATCTTAGATTTTAAGAATCTTTACATCTGTAATACTTTTAGGATAACATAGTATATATGTTTTATATCTCTTTTTAAACATAAGCACACAATTACATCTATTTCTAATCAAACAACTTTGTCAAAACATGCTAAAAGTTCAGTATGCAAACACGCAACCCTTTTCCTAATGAAAACACTTTAATTCTGACATATATAAACCTCTCAAACTTTACAAAGCACCAATACGCAGGAACATTAAATCTCCTGGGGCATACAGCTATACACTTGACGTGGGATACATTTCTATATTTGTAGCAAACTGGAAAGAAACACTGACTAGCCAATTTGTCTGAAAGGCTGGGGGTAGTTTTAGAATTATTTCTATCCAAAAAAAGGTAAGCAAAACAACAACAAAAAAAGAAACCAGTGAACTCAACAGCCATGAAAACCCTTATATGAAGAGCCTGTTATTTATATTTACCTAGTATAATTATTTCTTAATACTAAAAAAGCTAGAAGTTGCAGAGCCACATCTAATGCCAGCCCCAACAACACTGCAATAACCACATGCATTTGAACCAGCTTCACAATGAACAGAAAAGCAATTCAGCTGGTGCTACAAACTGCTCTGCCTTAGACTGTGACAATAATCAGCTGAATGGGAAATAAACAAGAGAAATAGCCCCATGTTAGGCAATAAAAGCAAGCAGTTAAAAACCCTGCTGTGCAATAGGAAATATTTTCCAAATTGAATTTAAAATCAAAAACCAGGCACAGAGAAAGATCCTCAGCACGTATGGAGGAAAGCAAACATTCAACCAATAAAGGAATTTACCTCTCTCAGTTCTCCAATTCTGCGAAGTGCTTTATCCTGACTTTGACTCAGAATGCCCTTAAAAAGGAATAAACCATATTAAATGTAACTGCAGGTGCAAAGTATAAATAAATTGATAGAATTGTGTATCAACAGAAGAATTTGTGTTTATATTTACTTTTCTTTCAAGTCAAATTTGATGTGTAAGTACTGTAACGAACTGCCAAATGTGAGTTGGCAATCCATCACACGAATGCAGTTGATCCATTCAAAAAGGCAGAAGTACAACAGCTTCAGTTATTTGCACAAACCAGTATTAGCTGAGATTTCTAAGGGCACCGAGCTAAAAGACAGTCTTCTGTTTATTGTATTTATAAATAAAACACTCCAGTGTATGTAAACATGTGGAAGTACACATAAATGAATACAAACAAAGGACACTTTGGTGCACTTGCACCATATATTTCAAGATTCAGAAGACAGCAATGCTTACCTGTAGCTTCTTCTTCTCTCGTTGGATAACTTGATAAGCAGACACCAGCTAAAACACAGAAATCAGTAATAATGATGATAATGCATCCACTTAGAGATATCACAATAATTTGCTTAGTTGTATCACCGCATGCATTCTCAAACTCCTTACTTTACTTGGAAGACTCTCTTGACAGAAATGTATGAAAACAATTGTCTTCTGCAATGCTCATTTTTTCCACTTATAAAATAACTTAAATAAAGTCTATGTATCAAAACAAATAGATTACTTACCACTCAAGCACAGCACTCCCTTCACTGAAAATAATCCTAAGGACTCCCAAGTTTAAGTACAGGTGGTCAAAAAACTACATCAGAAAGTTATACCCCAGAGAACTGCCTCCACAGGGATGTACATTTTTAAACTTTAAATTTAAAAATGATTTTACTTTATAAAGTACACTTTCAACTCTAGGAGAAAAAGGTTTGTGTAACAGTGAACGCTCTCATCCCAAGTGCTTTGCACATACACGAGCAGACAGACTGGAAATGAACAACATTTTTCATTGTAAGCTGACAAAAGGACTTCATGAGTAACTGCACAATTTAGTTTAATTAAAAATCTGATCACAATTGCCTAAGCTGTCCGAAGCTGAAGTAGCATAATGGCACTTGGAATCACAATGCACTCTTCCAACTACTGAAAAACTATGGGAAAACCAATGCAAAACATCAAAACCAGAAATCTGTAAGTCAATTAACATCTTCAAAATGTAATTTAAAATAAATTAGAACTTTTCAGAATTCAAAGCTACTGTTAAATTTGAGTCATACTTACTTCATACTTAGAAGAAAACAAAAACTATATTCTTGAGATGCCAACTCTGGGCTCTACCACCAACGAGAAAGAATTTTAAATCTTAAAATTCTCACTATATGTCCAATGCCTTTCTTCCAAACTCCAACACGTCTTTAAATGGAATCCAAAGATCTGGAGAAACTCTCTCACACAAAAACTATCTTTTTGATAGAGAGGACTTGCTGGACAGACTGCACTAAAAACACAAAACCAAATCTACAATTTGGAGAATTCCCATTTTAACAACACTTTTTTACCTAAACCTTTAGAAAATATAACCTTATTATACTAACTGGAAGACTATGAAAGAATGGGAGATGATAACGAATGAATTAATGAAACACAGCTAATTTTTTAAGATATACGTTAAACACAGTAGTTGCTGTATATCTCTTAGTTTGCATGCATTTTGGCACTGACAGCCAAAAATCCACACAGAAACACACAGAACAACAAAAAACTTAGAAGTGGTATACCTAGAAGTTATGGTGAACAGAACTTAATGACTGAAAACAAAGTGTCTGTCTACGATAAATGCACGGAGTGAAGCACTCAGTGTAGCTGTACAGCTACAGAAGCAAAGTATGACAAGTTAGCCATGCTCAGCACTACTCTCAATACCAGCCCAGGTACACACTTTCACCAGAAAACCTCCTGGACCTGTATCTGGGTATATAGCTGAGGAAAACACACAGAGTGACACTCAACTGTGTTCCCAACAGCAAGTAATTATTTACAAACAAGAGATGAAAAGGGAGAAACTTGAACAGGCTGGAGAGGCTGGCTGACAAGAATCTCATGAAGTTCCACAAGGCAACACCAAAGCCCTGCACCTGGGAAGGAATAACTCCAAGGGCCCAGCTGGGAAGCAGCTCTGCAGAGAAGGACCTATGGGTCCTGGTGGCTACAAAACTGAATGCGAGTCAGCAACATGCCCTTGCTGCTTAGAAGGCTAATAGCAGTCTTGGCTGCATCAGGCAACGCACTGCCAACAGGTCAAGAGAGGTGATTTGTCCACTTCGGATTGGTGAGGCCACAATTGAAGTACTACTAAGTGTTCCAGTTTGGGGCCTCCCAGCACAAGAGAGACCCGGACATACTAGAAAGGGTCCAAGGGAAGGCTGCCACCAAGATAATGGAGGGATCAGAGCACCTCTTCAACAAGAAGAGGCTGAGATTGTTCAGCCTGAAGCACAGGGGGCTCTTGTCAATGTCCCTAAATTCCTGAAGGGAGGGCAAAGACGGAGCCAGGCTCTTTCCAGACAAGAAGCAATGGGAACAAACTGGAACATTAGAATCACAGAATGGCCAGGGTTGGAAGGGACCTCAAGGATCATGAACCTCTAACCCCCCTGCCACATGCAGGACCACCAACCTCCATTTAATACTAGACCAGGCTGCCCAGGGCCCCATCCAACCTGGCCTTGAACACCTCCAGGGATGGTACATCCACAGCCACTCTGGACAGCTGTTCCAGCACCTCACCACTCTCACAGCAAAGAACTTCCCCCTGACATCCAACCTAAATCTTCCCTCCCTCAACTTAAAACCACTTCCCCTTGTCCTGCCAGGTTACCTCTGAATACCAGGAAGCACTTCTGCGCTTTGCAACTGACAGACCACTGGCCCAAGGTGCCTGGGGGGCTGTGGAGACTCAACCAAGGAGAACTCCAAAAGCCACCCGAACATGCTTTGGGTGGCCCTATTTGAGCAGGGATTGGACCAGATGGACTCAGATTCCTCCCTACCTCAGCTCTTTTGTGATTCTGTGAGAAGTATTTCCACATCGCGCTACCAGCAAAACTTTTGGCTTGCCTAGGCCAAACATAACCAGATTTAGTATCATCACTGAAAGTCCATGCCATCTACAAGAGCATTTGTTCCAAGCTGAGGAAAACTGCAGAGAAAAAATGATGACTCACTACTGTGTATACCAGTCCTACTTTTTTCCTTCCTCTCTCTTCAGTGCCATCGCTTACCTCAGCGTATTTCCCTCTGTAGTTGCCCAAGCTGCGCTCCATTCGGCGCAGTCGCTGCAGCAGCTGCTCCCTGCTGAGGCTGTCTGCATTTCCTGAAACCTCCTCGGTCTCACTTTCAATGTCAGAAGGTGGGTCAAAGGTGGGACCAGCTGCATCCACATCCAGCCGATTCAGAGAATCTCTGGAGGACGTTCGTACCAGGGACTCTTTAGAAGAAGAGCGGAACAGGGACTCTTTCACTGGGCTTCGAAACAGTGACTCCATGGAGGGAACTCGGAGCTGAAGACGCTGGGTGAATGACTGAGCATCACTTGGCTGTGAAAACCCAAACAAGAAGTTACTTCTGCACTGCTTTTAGGCAGACAAAAACAGTAAGGCTGAGGAAACAGAGACCTGAGTAAGGTCAAGGGACCACTGTCACCCAACAGAGCACCTTAGAGATGACACCATCTCTACCATTCCCTTAGCAGTCACCTCCCTGTGTGGAAAAAACAGCCGTGCAAACTACCAGGTGTGGGCAGTTTCAGAGAACAACTAAATTCAGTACACTGCAGCTCTGATTTACTCTCCTGGAAGCATATATTACTGTGCAAGCCCATCAGAAAGTGAATACGTAACTAAAACAAATAGCTGCATTTACTTTTTATCTCAAATTAAAACATATAAATGTGACTCACTTCTTGATGTATTAAACAGAAGTTTGCATTTATCGCAAAGATACCAAAACCTTTTCCTACGATTGAGAAAATAAACTCATTGTAAAAGTCCTTGTACAACAGTTCTAACGGGATCTTGAAGATTCTTTTTTATTTTAAATGGTTTTAAGATTTTTACACAAAATGCAATTACTGATTTGTGCAACACAAATCCTTGTGAGGTTTTAAAACAGCAGAGCCCATGCTATGGAGATATACATTGCTGGTGCTACAGCAGTGACTTTACAGCACTACCAAACGATGCAGCCCACACAAAGGCTGGAATGCACACAGTAGGAATTGCTGCTAATCCCACTACAGCAACCCAGACCTATTTCTGAGGTGTATTAAAGAATGACCTCCACCTTATTACTAGTGACGACTTTTTTTAAGCCTATCAATTCTTTTCCTTCAGCTAGAAAGTAACTCTATCTTAATACCATCTTAGTAACATGCCAAAGTACTTCTCATCCCTTCTCCAGCATGAAGATGCACACTGGGCACTTTGGCTAAGTTAATACAAATGAACCATGGCAGTGAAAGACAAAACAAAAGCCCCATAAGTACCTGAGGGGATGCTGGCTCACTTCCATCGTTTTCAGTCGATCTGGGAACTGTTTGCTTAGGTAAATGCTGCAGGAGGAAAAACAACAGTTAGAAGGAATAGACTAATGACTAGATTTCATCATTCCTACAAATGACACCCATGCTTTTTTCTTGTCTGTGTTTCCAGTACTTTCTTTAAAATGTTTATTCCGATATGTTCATGCAAACAAGCTAGTTTGTTAAACTCCAAACATACTGCTGCAATATAGTGAACTACCAAGCAGCTATGTGTGCATAGATTAGTATGAGACATCCGCAAACACCAACATTTCCAATTAAATTATTCATAATGATTATTTATGTAACATTTATGCACAGATCAAAGGAACATCAGAAAAAGACAAACTAACAGCAGGGGAAAAAAAAATTGAACTGGGGATCAGTGTCTACAGCTGATGTGAGGAACACTGAAATCACATCATCCTCCTCTACTTAAGAAGGCATAGAAAGAGGGGAAAAAAACACAGAAACTTGTTACTTGGACAAATACACCATTAACACTAACACTGTTTTAGACTCCGAGAAAGCCCAATATTAGACTTTCAGAGAACACATCTTGTGTAAGACTGGACACATACATTTTTCTGCACTCCCAAATAAGGAGGGGAAAAAAATTCTACAAAAACAATAGTTTTATTTTCATTGTGGATTTCAGACCTTTCTGTCCTTTGTCTGTTCTGCTGTTCCTATGCCCTGTGCTCAGGTGCTCCCTAAACATGTACAGATTCAGAGAGTTTTCTAGTGCTGAAGTCAGGTCACAGTGATGTAGTAGAACAAGCTAGAAACTCTCTTGGATATTATTTTTTTCCAAGAGATGCACTGAAAAATACTGAACAAAATATAAGGAATAGGGTTATGAGCAATGTAACTTTCCAATTAAGATGTGCAGATATGCATGGAAGCACAAGCATCAGAGGAATGCATCACAAAAAAAAAGGGGCTTCAGTATGGTTTGATATGGACCAAACTCAATAAAGTATTGAAATGTCACAGAAGATAGAAATCCAGACAGCTAAGTAAGCTCGAGAAATTAGCAGATACCCATACAGACTCAGACTAGGTGAAATGAGCAATAATGAGCCACACAGCAAGTCTGTCTGGATTTGGAAATTGCATTTCGTCTGGCTTGAACAAAATCTGCGTTCCATTTAATAGCACCACATTGTCATAGTGGGTTTGGTTTTAATGGATTAAGAGCTCTTACTGGTTTTTGAACTAAAGCATTCCCAGGTTTTACTCTGGGCTGCATTACCTGTTCTCTCATTTCTTAACTGGAAAGCCAGCAGTAAGGGTAATCCAAATAAAAAACTACTTTCTGCTTTACAATAAAGCATCTATTTATTTCAGTGGTGATAGTCCAGGTCCAGTACTCGACAAACAGGAGAGAAAAGACATACTTCAGCAAGAATTCACACTAACTACACCTTTCAAAAACCACCTATTCTGATTATTATCAGTAGAATTAAAGGAAACTGTGTAGGGTTTGTACATCTACTTCATAATGATACTTTAATAATATTTAAGTCATTTTAAAACACAAGAGTAATTAGATTTATTACATTAAATTTATAAACACATATAAAAAAGTATCCTTTTCAACTGTTAAGATCCTTTAAAAAAATGCCATCTCAAAACTGAAACTAATGCCACCTCTTTTAAAGTTTTCCTCTTCATTGTGCTGGTATCTTTGCTTTCAGCCTACGTGAACAGAAGCAGAGCCTACGTTTAGGACTGTATTTGCTATCAGAATAAATCACAAGAATGCACTGGTTATATTTCATGTAGAACCTGGACCTCACATACCTAGCTGCTGCAGTTCTAACTGCCCTAGCCTGTGCTCTAGGGCAAAGGGTCATTCTGTAGTGTCCATAAAGTGAAAGGTAAGCATGAATAAAGGTTGCTACATATAAATATAGATTCAAGAGGCTTTGAAGAGCTTAGAAGCCTTTCGTAAGCCTCAAGAGTTGGTTTGGTGAAACTGGAAGCAAAAAGTGTGGGCACTTTGAGTCTTAAAACCTCTAGAGAAATGACAGGCTTCCTGACCAACAGAAGTCTTCCATTATTCCCCAGAACATAACACAACAACTGTATCTGTATCCAAAGACAGTTTACAATTATTAATAAAATGTTTGCTTTCCATCATTAAGAGGTATAAACCAGAGCTCAATTTTAACTGGAACCCTCGGGGAACTCTTGATATTTGTACTTCCCTACATTCTTATTCCTGAAATGCAAACTGATTTATCATACTATTTATTTCCTAAGGGTATAAATATTTTCATGTGCCTAAAAATTTAAAGCTTAAGTGTCTGTATTTAAAAACACTCTACTGTTCTTCCTCTCTTCCTCAAGCACCGCAAAATTTTGAGTAAATTATGGAGGAAGGAAGAAGAGTTTTGTATACATTTTTTTCCCCACAATCTTTCCTCTCCAAAAAAATACCTCCACATCCAACAATATCTGCACTGTATTTTTTCATGTAAGGAAATCCCCAAAGCTCAGTTAGCAGAGAGCTTACGCCAGCCTCCTCAATGCTGAGCAAAAAAACCAGCACAGTTCCAGCCACTTCGCCCTGCTGCCCATTCTCTTGGATCACACATCACCTGTACACACACAGCTAAAATACCAGCCTGTCTTAGCAAAACTTATTTATATGTTTGTGTGTGCTGATGAAACGCTCATTCTCCTATATCTTTAGTTTATGCAGGTTTCCCATATGTTCATCTTTGGTTTTCTTGTATTTGTAATAACCAGCACTCTTCTTCCTTGAAGACTTTTCATCGCTGTTTTCTGTTCTTCACTGACCCATCCTGAATTCTTACACTGAGAGCACTTCTTGTCAAAAGGTTCAGAAAATAAAATCAGTTTTACAGGTAAGATTATTAAACACTCATTGGTAACACATTACCTGTAACTCCCACACTGTAATTACTTGCAGCGCATGCAGCTTTGCATGTAAACATACAAGATGGCAACTGCTGGCACTGAAGTATATACAGAGAATACAAAGGCAACTTTGGAGCACTCACATGACTGTATTCTTTTCACAATCCAGCTGTACAAGGGATATGCTGCAGTGTACTGAAAAACAGTCCATGATTGTTTACGCTTAATTTTATCTGCAGAATTTAAAGTAACTATTACTGGACCTTGAATGTGGTCAAAATACCTAGAAACTAAAAAGGAAAAAAAAAATGCTTACAAAATCTAAAAACTATTCCAAAGCTTCAGATTTCAGTAGTCTGAATATCAACTTTGCACCTCCTCAAAAAGCTCAATCTGGAGAGCACTATGCCTGAGCTAGTAATGAAGCTGTGCTCTGAGATAACAAGCAAAAAACACTTTGGCACACACAAAGTCTTTGCACAAATCACCTTTTCTAGCAGTTTCAGTCTCATCATTTCTAGCTTGAGACAATCCCATCACAGCATAGTGTACACCCTGTTATAGCCTTCAGCGTCTTTTCATTTTCAGCCTCTGCATGAGCAGCAAGAAAGGACTTGCTAAATCAGAAAAGGAACGTAAGGAATCACGAATTGAGGATGATATGTGACTCCACGATTTTAGCATGTTTTGAATCGCTGTGCACTCAGGAATGCCATGGCTCTGAAGCACATGAAGGAGGACACCCCAGTTCCATGGCAACAATCAGAATCACACAGCTTTGCTTCTGTATGTGTCAGAAATTAGAAGGCCGCTTTCCTTCTTGTGCCTGCTATTTTCTCTCCAGTTGTCTTGTTCTCTTCCAACCAGGCTTTGCCATCTGCATAATTTGTATATTATGCAAACAACTATATATTTAAAATGAAATCTAACAATTTAGGAAAAAAGTCCATTCAGCCTCACAGTAATACCATTCAGGTTACCAATTAGAAGCAGTTGAATTTCTCTGTCTCTGTATAACGATTTCCTACTGCCATCAACAGTAAGTTACATTGAACCTTCCACTGTAGGCAGCAAAATGTTTCTGTGTCCAAAAATTACATGCAATCTCAGTGTTTATCATATTTATTTATCTTGAAATACAAACATACATAAAATGAAGAGGAAGACTTTCAATAGCATTATCGAATTCTAAGCAACAAGTGTACAAATTTGTGCAACAATTACTTAAAAGTTGAGTAAAGTATTGTTACCCATGTAACAGAAAATGTGTTAATTTTGGTGTTACAATAAATTCACATCATACAGCACACCAGCCAGGAGCTATCAGGTACTAACTCAGTGAAATTTAGTGCAGGGTTAGCAACAAGGTAGTTAAGATGCCATTGTGAGAACAAGCCACAAGCAACACTAGGTTTGCCTTCTAGTACAGGACTCTCCTGCCTCTCCTAAAGGCATCACTAAGAGGGGTGGGAGGACTCACCACACCGTCACTCTGTGGCTTAGGTTGCTTGGTGGGATCCAAAGCAAAGATAGTATACTCAGAGAGAAAAGCAGGCTCTGCTATCATCCCGGCTAGAAGCTGTCATTCAATGCAAAAAGTACGAAAACGAAGATAAATCAAATGATAAGGTAAAGAAGGTTGCAAAATTGTACTGTTTTTTGACACTACTGAAAACACTGTCAGAAGGTACAGCAGTTCATGAGACAAGACACTGATAAAGGTAGGACAAGAGCACAAATTATGCATTAGGTCATTCAGTTTATTATTTAGAAGAATGGGAAACATGGTTTTTGAAAAGTATTGTATTCAAGCCCAACATAATGAAAGCATTTCAGGTACTGACATTGACTTTTTTTTTTAAGTTCTGTAGGTGACTTGCCTTCTGATCTCACTGAGCCCTCTTTGCTCTCAAAACTACATGTGAAAAACAATCACAAAAGAAGTGTATAATCACAAAGCAGCAGTGCTACAGGAAAGCCTGATGGCCTCACGAATCAGAAGTACATAAATTCTCAGCAAGAAATGAAATGCTGATGAAATGTTTAAGACGCAGAATGCTTTATACAGGATAACGTTTAGACAACACCAGTTAGGATGATGAAACACCATTTTGAAAGTACTTGTACACAGATTATGGCGAACACTATTAACCAAAAGATGATGAACATTTTAGAAATGGAACTTACATTACTTTCAGCTTAGATTAATCGCTTTCAAAACATGACTGCCAAGGACTTCAAGAATCCAGATGGTTCTAATTACCATTTCCTAGCAATGGTAGGCTAATGCTTGCTTCTCAAAATATTAGACTGTGCAATTTCACCACAGCATTTCGCATAAACCAAATTCCTTGCATTACCCAAACAACTTGTATTAAAAAAAAAAAAAAAAAATCCTACTTCACCTCTAAGAAATTATTCTTCATCTGAAATAAAAAAGTGGACAGTCATCCAAGAATGGTTGTTTTTAGTAATGCCTTTAAGTCCACATCTATATAAGTGTAATAAGGTTCTAGCAGGAGGGCTAAAGCAGTACTGTCTCACACACACACACACACACACAAAAAGCCAAACAAAATCAAACAAGAAAAAAAACTCACCCACACCCAACCATATGGGAAAGACAATAAAGAAGCTTAAACAATGGAGTTGATCTTAAAAATTCATTCCAGCTACTTGGCAGACAATTGGCAGCTTTTCCATAGCAAGATAAGCATATCCAAGGTACCAGCATCTGCATAGCCTAAGCCACCCCAATGCACACTACTTATTGTTACGTTGTTAAATTCATACATGCTTTCTTATTTCTTATGCCATACTACTTAAATCTGCCGACATACAACTCTGGGTCTGTCTCGCAAACAATTGTTAACACAAACAATAGAAAGCAATTGACAATACTGCTGAGTTTCATAAATGATAACCAGAAGCCTGAAGCAAGCACATCACTACATTACCATGCTGTTGCTCGAGCCTACTGCCAAGAAGACAAGGCTAGCACAAAAGGGAAGGAACAAACCCTACAAACAAAGTCAGGTAGAAGACAACAATAGTGCCTGAGGCAGAACAGAAAATCATGTGAAATTGAGATCACAAGATACTTCATTCCCATTAACCAATAGATGAGCTTCACACTTCAAACAGCTACAAAAGAGAGTCATGGTCCAAGAATGATACTTATTGGTTAAAGTAGCCCTTTTAAAACTGGCTGTATCTTCTCATTAATGAACTCATCCTCTGTTCTCAGATGTTGGATGCTCAACACTGAAAATGTTTAAGTAGTTGCTCATACATATTTTGCTCCAGCAATTCATTACCTGCTATTTTATATAGTTATATTATAGGCAGTGCTGCTAGATAAGTCTTATAATAACACTACCAAATACTTCCCAAAGTATATATCATTTTTATTAGCACTTCTTCATTTCTAACAGTTCTGCATGGTGTTAGTGCTAGCTATTTATTTTTTTTTTCTTAGTCACTAAAAATGATTCACCCATACCTGAAAAAAGAAGAGAAGAAAAAAATCGACAAGAAAAAAAAGGCAGCCTGCCAAAGCAAAACAGTTGGAAATATTGCCACAATGGGTTCTCCTGCTTGAGAACTGTGCCACTCCTAATGACCTTAGCGGGGTCAGAAACATTAAGCAGCATCTACTGCTAAGCTATCTAATGTATCATTAGCACTACCACCTCAGCCTAATGTCAGTTGATGTAATCAGTAAACTAGACAGGTAGAGAATCCAATTGTTCCTAGCATGCTTCAGACCAGAGAGAATTTGCAAAAATCTAAGTAATGCTTTAATTAGTTTTCTCTAGTGCTCTGAATGCCATCAAATTGCACTTAAAGCCTTTTAGAGAAAAAAAACTAAAATGCTACTAAAGTCTTTCGATATTCTATGCTTCAAGCATGCTCCATGGTAAATGAACAAATGAACTCCCTATTGCACACTGACTTTTAACTCAGGCACCAAATTAAGTATGTGATGTTGCTGATCTTTTATCATAATACAGAACTTCTACTTTATCTTACTGACCAACAGTAAGGATTTCTACCTTTCAGAAAAAGTTAGAAATGAGATAAATTAAGTAATTAACCAAAAGACCAGATGATGCTACACTTCTTTAAGTACTACGTATTGTTACTTGAGAGTTAATCTCTTCAGGGTTTTAGAAACAGAGTTTCTTCAGCCCTCAAGTCTGGTCTTGGTTAAGCAGTCTTACTTGTTCTTTGAAGGCTGAACCCCAGAACCAATCATGTTTATAGCTTCTGCTATTCTTCCTCCCTCTGAAGAATCACCCCGCTCAAATCTTCTTTTGCTCTGCCGACTCTGAAGAATGGAATGCATAAACTAAAGCAGCTATGACCCCTACATCAAAAGCTTTCTTAGAAGGCTGTGAAAGAAAAGACAGAATTTAAGGGGGATTATGGTGCAACTCAACTCTTACTGTTCATGGAAGACGGGAATTATTGAATCAATTCATATTGCATATACATAACGCTTGGTTGTCAAAGGCAGTCATTCCCTCTCAGAATTTCAGATGAAGATGCTGTTATGTAAACTTGCAAATTCACACATTTTGTTAGCCAAGTACATCATGGTGCATGTGCATTTCAAGTATATTGATGTTTAGAAGCTTCTCTAATTGTATGTGTACAGTTTTCCATGCATACATGTACAGTAAAACCGAGGGAAAGAGATTATACTACAAGCTTGACTAAAAGACAAGCCAGTAGTTCACTCATTCTGCTCAAGAAGCCAGGGATGTCAGCTATCAGGTGTAACTAAGAGGAATATACCATTCCCCAACAGTAAGGGGGAAAAAAGAAGAAAAAAAATAAAAGGAAAAAAAAGTTTATTTGCCCAATACGGGGAAAGCCAGAAAAGTTGTGAATAATTCAGTAATTTGCTTATTGAATAGGTTTGTGCAATTCATAATGATCTCTTCATACCTCATTCCTACTGTGTTCGTGGAATTAAAATACTGGAGAAAGAACTCAAAGTTCAAGAGTTCTCTCCAATTAAAAAAGCTTCAATCAATGAGTTCTGAACTGCATTTACAGGAAGAGGTAATACTGAACAAACAGCCCTTTCTGGATTTGCTTTCATTTTCATGAGCTATCTAAACAAATCTGTGCATGCATCAAGAGCTATAAAAAACAAGCTTCAGATAAGAACTAGGTTGTACAGCCTCCAAAACTCCGTTTTGAAGTTGCATTTAACAGAGACTGATCCTGGCAGTATTTATTTGGAAGTACTTCAAACTGGATGAATAAATAAAAGATGTAGCACTAACTAAGGTAGAAAAACAAAAACTATTTCTGGTTTTACTTGGCTTCCTTTATTATTAGCCTATGCTAGAAAAGTGTTTCAATTCATTTTAGAAGTCAACATAAAGCCTGAGAAGCCCACTGCTAGTTTATCTTTAGCTCTAAAGGGAGCTAAATATGCGGTGCTCTGCTGTTACTTCCATGACACTCCTGAGGATGTGAGTGATATCTGGACCTGGATAACTGACAAGTCCTACACAGCAAGCCATTGGCTGTTTGCTCGTGCTTGGTGGCCCCAAACTACCTTTCTTATCTTCACTGGGTGGACACATCGTACTACATAGGTCATAGATTGCTCCCAAAGTAATGCCTCCCATTTATTTCCATGGAAACCGCAACAGATTCAAAGAGCACAACAGCACCACTTCATTGGCAGAGCAAGTTAAAAAGCTGCATGACCCTGTGGAATCTGGTTTGTCTTTCAAGTTGCTGCCCACTCCCAAAACACACCACCTACTGTCTCACTGTGCTCACATACACTGTTTGGTGTCCATAAACGTTCAGCAAGTGTCAATGAATATCAAAAAGTGCCATTTTTTCCACGTGGATGAATTCAAGGACAGACACTTGCTTCAGATGCACTTTCATATCAGATACCATTCTGTTAGACTGCCCCTCTGCTGCCATCTTTCGCATGACAACAAAACGTAATGGAATACTGGTGGGAAGGTTCAACCTTTATCACCATATTACCAACATCCATGTCTGACACAGTGGGCCAAAACAATAAAATAGGAGGCATTACTTACGGAGCAGCTCTTGTGCATACCAGAAAAATTTGAATTTCTAGGAAAGATAAGGAGGATGATTGATGCATTTGCCCTCAAATTCTGCTCAACAGACTGAAATTTGAAAACCAAACTCTGTTCTTCTCTGGAAAAGACTGGAAGTAGCAAGAATTTGGTTTTAATCATGCAGATCTGTTTCGAATGACAAGAAGTCCGACGCAGAAAGCACCTGATGGACAACTTGTTTGAAGAAGTTCTAGCTAAGTATCAATAAATGCTTTCATCTCACATAAGAAGAGACCTCTGCTTTTTCCTTATACAGAAAACAAAACAAGCTTCTCTGTATCCTCCATGGAGAGTCACAGCTTTATTGAAATAGAAGCCAAAGAATGAAGGCAACAATAAAAGAAACTTATGCTAGTGTTCCTTAAATGAAGTGCAGAGGTTTTTTAAATCCGACAGCACTTGCAGTTAAAAAAAAAAACAAAGAAAAAGTTGTCACTGAAGAGCATCAAGTAAGAATGTTTGCCTGAAGGTTTTATTTTAATTCTTTGATCACAATCATATTGCCAATTACAAGTTTAATTCACTCTGATTTTTTTAAATTCTAAACATATTGAATTTACATTGCAGTTTCCACATGCCATACCTGTAGCCTTGACATTGCAGCACCAAAAGTGTGAAAACATCTTTACTATGAGTGATGAGGTGCTGGAACAGCTGCCCAGAGAGGCTGTGGATGCCCTGTCCATCCCTGGAGGTGTTCAAGGCCAGGTTGGATGGGGCCCAGGGCAGCCTGGGCTGGCATTAAATGAGGAGATTGGTGGCCCTGCCTGTGGCAGGGGGTTGGGGATTCACGATCCTTGAGGTCCATTCCAACCCTGGCCATTCTGTGATTCTGTGAACATTTATCTATTAAAATACCTATTAATCTATACATACTAAAATAGAATAGACCAGTGAGAGGTGAAAAAACACACAATGGAACTCCAAAACACTGCAGAGTTCTATTTGCTTAAGCTTTCTATACCATGTTGGTTAATACCTATCCATGTACTACAGAAACATTACAGCATCCTTCAAAGCCAAACATTTTCAGTGAATTAAATGTTGTCTAACCTTAGTTCTTCATAACACCGTTGACAACATATGTAATAACATATGAATGATCAAACAATAACGTTGCTTAAAATTCTCTCCTCCTACCCTATAATTACTGTGTGTATTTTCAGAGATGGTCTGTAGTATCTGCATCTACTTTAAAGCACTATAAATACTGCCACTGAGCTGAACTTTAGGAAAGTTCAACAAATACACTTGAAAGACTTTCTGCTTTTAACCAGTCCTAATATTTATGAGGAATATTTGGAAAAAGAAGCTTTAATGCCATTTATCTTTCTTTCAGTAAAATTTCCATTCGATGTGAAAACAGACCTTGTTAAAAAACAGAGATTTTCATTCCTTTAGCATCCTTACTGCTTTCAGAATTTTAATTACAGAATGTGTTTCATAAGCAAAATTCTCATAACAACCCCCTATGCCAAGGGATAACTATAAATCTGGGGTCACTTTAGTACTCCACTGCCATTCTTAATCTTATTTCTCCCTCTCTCTCTGATCGTTCCAAGAGTAATCACTGTATTTAGAGCATGATAATGTTCTTCCAGCAAAACCTGGCATGTCCTGTGGGGGATTCTTTGCTTCACCTGTTTGTCTTGAAGAGCAAAGTAGAAAAAAGAAACTGGGGCACAACAAAATCAAATGAAACACTAGAAGGCAAAATTGGCAAAAATGAATAACAACCCAGGAAGTGTTGATATATATATATATAGGTAAAGTCAGAAGAGCTCAACAATACTTCAGAATGTTTTCATTTCTTAAAATACAACGTTATCAGAATGGTGAAGATAGGATTTGTTTGTTTTAATATTTTTTATTAAATCAACTAAAGAAGAAAATAAGCTTTTAGGAATGTGAACCTTCTTCAGATACGGAATAAAAGCAGCCATTCCCAAAACTAAAGGCAAGTTAAAGAAAACTGAGTTTGACTCAATGAGTAAGTTGTACTATTTGAGTGGACAAAACAGTTGGTACTTGCATAATAAAAGGGAAGAGGAGAATAAGCACTTATTCTTTTCCCTTATTATTTGCCACTGAAAACAGAGGAAAATTTTGTGTTGGCAGCGCCAAATCAGTGACTGACAAAACCCAGTGAATCAGTCACAGACAAACAGCACTGTGTCTCATAGCTTCACTAAGCATATTCCACTAAGCTTTTGCTGCTTAAAAGCGACTTACCACCCCAGTCAAATTGTTCCTTTAACCTTTATCACATCCTACTAGTTGTCTTGAGGCACTTAATACAAAAACAAACAAATGCAGCAAAGTACTTTCCTAAAATGCTTAATAATTTACCAGGGCTTACACTGCTTGCTGACACTATGGAGTATCAGTTCAGAGAAAGCCTCCCTCCAGTGACAAATGGAAGTCATTCTATATATGCAAGAGCACAGGAAAAAAAAACACACTATTTATTAGAAACCTTAATATTGCTGTTCTAAAGCACAAACCAGAACCAGAAGATAGTCTTTGCCTTGTTTCTGCTATCACTGCAGAAAACAAACTGTCAAGCATTAATCACTGGCAGTGTTTTCAACAGTGTAAGGCAAATTTCAGGATAACTGGTTACCAGCTGACAAAAATGTGTTAAAAACTGAAGTAGGTGGGCCCATGGTAAGAAAGTGCACCTTCTTCTCTTCTCCCCAGTCAAAACCAGGAAATTTGGTTTTATACCTAGGAGCTGAAGATCTCCTTTGACAATTTCACAGAATCACCAGCATTCCCTGCTTCACCACTCCAGTCTATTTCACATTCTCTAAATCGGTTCTTTTTTTATTTATTCTTAATCCTGCCATTAAAAACAAACAAGCAAACAAAAATAACCCCAGCAAAACACACAGTGCTCAATCTGAACAAGGACGAGTGCAGATTATCTCTAGTTTGCTTATGCAAGTCATTGCAAATTTAATCATATTTTATGCCTGTATTTTTAGGCTGGTGTTTTCTTGTTTGTGTTTGTTTGTTTGTTTTTTGAGACTGTTCTGAAATTTGATAATTATTACTGGTACAGTCAGAAACACTGATAAGGCTTCACTTCAATACTTTAGGCACTTTAGGCTCAATTTACCCCAACAGCTAACAGAACTCCCCCAACTTTTCAAACAAAAGGGAAGAAAAAATAATCTCTCTGAATGTCACTTCTGTCACAGTTGCTGAGTTCAGCTCAGGGATAAGACTTTTAAAACTTCAAGAAAGATTTTAAAAGCTTCTTAATGTTTAAGTTACAGCTTCAAGTTCCATTTCACTAGCAGTCAACACTATGGGATTTAACCTATAAGACTGTTCTTGTGTATAAATGCACAAGAAATAGACTGAGAAACAACAAAAAATGTTACTCAACACAAAGCTGTTTTTGTTTTGTTTTGCTTTTTTTAAAGGAAGTATTAAAGCAAAAAAAATACAGAAAACTAGTTCTGAACTGACCTCTTTGTCTGGCGTTGAAGTGCCTTCATCATTCTGCTCTGCCAATGAAGACGATCTGCTTCTTTTGTCAGTCGGTGGAGGAGACTTGGGGGGAACCTATACAGAAATCACATATATCAACAACCAGTAACATCGCCAGTTCAGAACTAATTTGTTTTTAATTATTAATAAATAATTAATTTATTTCATTTATTTTAGCAATTACTGGCTATAACATGTCAGCAAAACCCTGTGTACATCTTCCTTTTAAAGAAACCAAAATCAGCTTCCTATGCCACCTATGACTGTACCCAGCACAAAGTCTACACAGCATAAAATGTCATGAAACAGCCATGAAAGCATGCAACAAAATACTTATTTTGATTATTAGCAACCATGGTGCTCTCTGTCCACACTTGAAACTCAAGATTCATAATACAACAAATCTGTATTAACACTTGTTTAAAGTATTAATGCATTATGTTTATGTTCAAGTTTAGTTTATGTTAACATGTTCATGTTTAGTTTATGGCTCAAAAGTTTTGCACTCTGACAGGCATTTGATCATTCACATAAGGAATACCATCGAATTCCTTTAAGAAATTAGTAAAAAAAAACCTGACTGAAGAAAAACTTTTTAAAAGACTGTTTAAAATAAAATAGCATCTAAGCAAAAGAAAAGGGCAGTGGCAGAACATGACGCATTTTCTGATGTCAGTACAAAGTTGTTCCTATCAGTATTGAACATCCATTCAAAGGCATTTCACAACTCTGTGCTGAGTGAGGTTGCAACAGGCCAAGCCAACCCAAGTGTAGCTGCCAGCCTCTTGCTTCAACATTCACCTGGAGAACTTCAATACCGAAGTAAAGAATATTAAAATATCAGCAAGTTTTACATATAAAGAAACTACTGAGTGAGATTTCCCTTTAGATAAATGCAACAACATAACCAGACAACAGTGTTACCATGAAAAAAAAACAAAAGTTTCAAATCCTTTCACACTTTGTTGCAGCACCATCATTTCGATTGCATACATAAATTCTTCCTTACGAAATGTCTACCTCAAGACCGTGACTGTGCTGGGTGCTCTGAAAGGCTACCAGGCACAACAACAGCAACCTATCCCAGCTCCTCTTCCTTCCACCATCTAGCCTAAAGTGAGTTATATGAAGACATCTAGCCCTCACCACACAGAGTGAGAAAGGTTTCCAAACGTTCATCAGCACTTAGCTGCTGTTTAGGAGTATGAAGGCCTCTCTTTGCTCTGCCCTGGGTGGTTGTGCATTTGCTATTGCTGCTGGCACTCATCTGGCCAGACAATTTCGAGCCATTTCACGGGCACCACGCAGGGCAGCAGGAGCAGCCGTTGATCCTATGCAACAAACAGCACAATTCCGGAACTGAAGTTCAGAAGATCAAACGTTTGCCTCCAACTGCAAAAGCAGTTTTTTTCTCCCTGTCAGCAGTCAGAAGCTGACGTGTCCTCCATCAGACAGGTTTTCAGATGCAGGGAGCTAACATCCATTAGCTAATCACTCATGTGCAAGAGGAAAGCCTGCAAAGACCTCATGAGAAAAAGCATTCAGATGAATGCTACGATGGGAGAAATGGTGCCTGTGGATTTAATCAGTGTTCGAGAGGTAATCACAGCCTCACATACCACAGCTAGAACGCAGCTGACAGGTTTGGTGTCCCCTAGAGGGGATGACAAGTGAGGCCTCCCTGTGACAGGGTACAGGAACAAAAAGAGCAAAAATGAATGCATATACAAGTCCCATAGAACAAAAAGTGTTGAAATTTGGAAAACTTGGCTTGAAAGTATTTCACCAGGAGGTAACTCATAGTGTCTGTCATAGATGACTGAGCACACAGTAAACTGAACACAGTTTATTTATGTATCTAGTAAGAGCAAGGGAACAGAAGTACTTCCCACACCCTTGCATGGCTCCATCACATTCTACTGGCCTCAGTACCTTTGCCCTCCTTCCTCCGTTACAGAATCTATTTTGAAATGAGGCACGGGAGCTAATAGATCAGTTTATTTCACTTTTAGGAACAAATATAACGCCAATTTCCTGCTAGTAGTACCAGAGATCAAAGAATAAGTAATACTCCAAGAAATTTTCACACATAAACAAAAGTCTCCTCTTGTTCTGTCTGCTCCTCCATGTCAACCTTTGAGTTACACAGCCTGCCCACAGCAGCGCACACTGGTTGAAAGTATCTTATATTATGTTTCATAAGACTTAACAGTGCTAACATTTGTCCTGTTAATGCTGTCCATGCTAACAACCAAGTAAAGACTATAATATATTGAACTGTTGGCTGTGGATGTGAGAGAAAAATAAAGAAGTGCAACCACAGCCATTTGGGCCCAAATTTATCCACCATGTTGATTTCTAGTAAGTACTCATATATAGTGAAAACACACGTAGTGAGTGTCCTGCTAATTGGGTGATAACATCATGTACTAAGTATTGTGATCTGGCTGTTTAGAAGTAACAGTAAGTTCTGCAGGTCTCTTACCACTGTACTTGAAAGTTCAGCACTCATACCAACTCAGTATGCTATTCTGACCCGACTGTGACAAAAATGTACTTCTTCAACTCTCCAGAGAAGACTCAAAATGAATAGATATGAAAGGGCTCAAACTTGACAACTACAAAACAGGACAAGGAGAAACGGTTTGAAGTTGAGGGAGGGAAGATTGAGGTTGGATGTCAGGGGGAAGTTCTTTACTATGAGAGTGGTGAGGTGCTGGAACAGCTGCCCAGAGAGGCTGTGGATGCCCCGTCCATCCCTAGAGGTGTTCAAGGCCAGGTTGGATGGGGCCCTGGGCAGCCTGGGCTGCTATGAAACGTGAAGCTTGGTGGCCATGCATGTGGCGGGGGGGTTGGAGATTCAAGATCCTTGAGGTCCCTTCCAATCCAAGCCATTCTGTGATTCTGTGAAAGAGCTTTGCAGACAATCTATCTCCAGAATTACTGCCCCTATTTGACAGGTAAGCAATTAAAACAAACATTAAGTAGCTGAATGTCAGCAGGGTCGAAACCAGGAGACCACACAACGCTGGATCACCCATGCATCATGTTTCATCCAGCTTGGGCACAGGCAGCCGATGGCTGATCTGTCAGAAGAGCGCAGTTGCCGCCTGCAGCCTGCCATTAGCACGAGGCTGAGTTTACATCACTTCTACTCTGTTAGATTCCAAGATTTCAAGCATACTTAACCCAGCTTAGACTCAAAAAGGCACAGGCTACAGCTCCTGTCTCAGCACAAAGTCTGATGAAGTAAAGTTAACTTGTGTCAGGGCTTTTTTACCCAACTGGCACAGAGAAGATTTCTGCTTTGGCACACGCATGAAATCATCACATTTCTGGCCATGGCCGCTGCCAAAGCCTGCACACAACAGTGCTTCATTAGGAAATGCAGTTTCTAGAAACCAATGCTAATCATGTACCTTGACAGAAGTGTAAGTAAGAAAGAAAGAAAGAAAAAAAAAAAAAAAAAAAAAAAAAAAGCCAACAAAATTATCGCTAAGGAAAAAAAAGTAAAAGTGAGAACAAAATTTTTTCTCAGCTTTTCCACCTTTAAAAACACGCATGGGGCTAAACCGAGCGATAGCCGGCCTCCAAATGAGGGAAGCTGAAGGGACTGGGGGATGTGACGGGCGGACAGCAGGACGACAAGCCCTAACTCTAACTCTAACCCTAATCCTAACCCCCCACCCCCCGGCGGGCCCTGCGCTACCTGATGTTGGTTGGGGGCGGCCCGGCCCCCAGCGCCGCGCGGCGGCGTCTGCTCCTCACTGATCTTCTGCTTCAGCTTCTTGAACATGGCGGCGAGGGGAGCGCGCTGCCTCCCTGTAGTCCTTCTCGCCCTCCTCCCGCTCCTCCTCCTCTTCTCTCGCCCCTACGCTGAGACGGCGATGACCCCCAGCCCCTGCCCCGCTCGGCCGCCGCCGGCTCCCCCCTCCCACAGCAGGTGAGCGCGTCACTGCGCCTGCGCGGCCAACGTGGAGCCGAGAGCTCGGGGCGGTACGGGGCGCGGCGAGGCACAAACTTCCCACGGGAATTCGCCGCGCTCCGCAGGCTCGGATCCGGCTCGGCTGCGGGGCTGGTTCAAAGTCCGCCCCCGCGGACCTCGAGCGGGTCCGGGAAGGGAGCACGGTGATGGTGGGTGGGAGAATAGGCAGCGATAAATGGGTGGCGCGGCGAGACGGAGCCGAGATCCGAGTGGGAAGCGCTCGAAGGGTTGTCACCGCAGGGCGCGGAACGAGCTCGGGTGGTCCTGTGTGGAGAATGGTCCTGTGTGGAGAATGAGCTCGGCGATCCTCGCGGGTCCCTTCCGCCATCCCGTGATCCTGTGACTCACCAAACGCCATCCGAGGTTCCTAAGCCCTTCCTCGTGTGACGAAGCTCTTCTCCCTGCCGCCCGTTGCTGGGTGTGTGAAGGGCTGTGGAAAACACGCGGGCTTGGTTCCTGGAGCTGGCAGAAAGCCTGTCTGCTGGCAGCCACCTCGTGTCCTGTTCTATTTGCGAACCTGAGGTGTGTTATTTACAGATAGGATGTGAATAAATCATCACTGTTGCGGTTTTCTATTTGAATCTGGGTGGGAGACATTCTTGGCCGCTTTGCAGAAGCTTTGGATAGCTTGCTGGATTTTCTTAATTATTATTATTTTTACTGCGTGCATTCAGTTCTGTCAGTGAGACACAGCGAGCTGTTAAAGCAGCTGCCATTCATTCTCCAACCGTGGGATTATTTCAAAACTGTCATGTTGCCGATGATGTCATACAAAGGCTAGAAATACACAAAGGGATTTGCAAGAAATGCTGAACCATGAGTCTTCTATATAGCACTGCTCTATGAATACCACAAGCATCCTGACATAGAATCATAGAATGGCCTGTGTTGAAAAGGAGCACAGTGCTCATCCAGTTCCAACCCCCTGCTATGTGCAGGGTCACCAACCAGCAGCCCAGGCTGCCCAGAGCCACATCCAGCCTGGCCTTGAATGCCTGCAGGGATGGGGCATCCACAGCCTCCTTGGGCAGCCTGCTTGCACTGAAATACACTGCTATCACCTCTAAATAATTTGAGGAAAAAAAATAAGTATGTAGATGGATAGTTTGCTGTGCTCTGACCACAAAAATGAGCAAGATACATTCACAGCAAATATATATATATATTTAATATGTGGAAAAAATTTTGAACAGTGTATTTAGCAGTAGATAAACTGAAAGACTGATTGTGATACCTATGTATAGGTAGATTTGGAAACAGAGGACTAGGAAAGAGTTTTTGAGACTAAGATGGCAAAAATACCTGAAGAGCAGCTCACAGGGATATGAAGCAGAGTGAGCGATCATATTTAACTATGGTTTTAAAAAGGAAAAATTTGCTACTTGAGTCAGATGGCTTCTATTCCCTCTAAACCTGGCATGCATAGCATGGACCACTCCCAGGCAGCATGTTAGGGCACTGCCCAAGGAGTGCTCTGGAAAACTCTCTAACCACTGCACCTCCAGCCTCACCTCCAGCCTCCCAGCACACACATCCCCTGTTACCACACCTCTGTGCTTTGTCACAGTGCTGCTCTGTCTCTGCAGCACCTGTAATTACACTCTAATTTTGAATGTGTCTCTAAATGTACTGTGTGAATCTGATGGCTGGATGCATATTAAAAGGAAACTAACTCATACAGCCATCAGATAGAAAAGCTGAGATTACAGCTGCCTTTCATCTTGCAGGGCGTTATTATCCAGGTGGACTATCTGTCCAGATATCAGTGGGGTAAGTCAAGTTTCTCTTCCTTTCTCCAACCATGTATTATCCCAGGTATTGATACAAACTGGGGGAAAATCCCCTTGAAAGCAGCCCTGTGCAGAAGGACTTGGGGTCCTGGTGGATGAGAATCTGGCCATGAGGCAGCAGTGTGCGCCTGCAGCCTGGAAGGCCAGCTGTGTTCTGGGCTGCATGAAAAAGGGGCGGCCAGCAGGAGAGGGAGGTGATCGTCCCCCTCTGCTCGGCTCTTGTGAGGCCCCATCTGCAGCACTGCGTCCAGGCCTGGGGCCCCCAGCACAGGAAGGATGTGGAGCTCTGGGAGCGGGTCCAGAGGAGGCACTGAGATGAGCAGAGGGCTGGAGCAGCTCTGTGTGAGGAAAGGCTGAGGGAACTGGGCTTGTTCAGCTTGGAGAAGAGAAGGCTGCGGGGAGACCTCATGGTGGCCTTCAGTGCTTGGAGGGAGCGGATAAACAGGAGGGGGAATGGCTGTTTGTGAGGGTGGGTGGGGATAGGACAAGGGGAATGGTTTTAAACTGAGACAGGGGAGGTTTAGGTTGGATATGAGGAGGAAGTTTTTCACCCAGAGGGCGGTGAGGCACTGGCACAGGTTGCCCAAGGAGGCTGTGGATGCCCCATCCCTGCAGGCATTCAAGGCCAGGCTGGATGTGGCTCTGGGCAGCCTGGGCTGCTGGTTGGTGACCTGCACACAGCAGGGGGTTGGAACTGGATGAGCACTGTGCTCCTTTGCAACCCAGGCCATTTTGTGATTCTGTGAACCATGTCTTCTTCTTCTATTGCCACTGCCTGCCCTTACTTTTGTCATTTTTCCTTTTTTTCTTTTAAAGCATTTATAGCTTTGTTCATTCTTTCATAAAATGTACAAAACGTGAAAACAAGCTCTGTATTATTTCATTGGAAAAGTTAGTTCTTGTGTTCTGAGTATATATATTCAAATTCTGAAGATATATCTGATAATTCCACAAAATATGTTCATAAGCCTTCAAATTGTCCAGTGTCTGGGCAAGTTTGATTAAAACATTTTGCAATATACAAAGAATTTACTCTGAGCTCAGTGAAGTCCTGGGGGAACTGTCTGGAGTCACAATAATTCCCACCCCTTCTGGGTGACAAAGCCCTTTATGCAATGGAATAGCACTTTATTCATAGAGGGTAAGTCAGATAAAGATAAATGTATTTCTGCACAGTTCTGGATATGGTAGATAATCAAGAATAAAAGTCTGTTCCCAAGTGAATCTGTAGCAGTTATTAATGTATCTCCGTGGGAATGGAAACTGAGCATTAATGTAAGAGACTGTTTTCATAGCAGTCTAGACTTCCCTAATTGTCAGTGACAGGGGCCCACATATCCCTGCAGTCCCATTTCTCACCTTGTGCTAGAGCCAGTGCTTGTCAGGCCTTTCCTCCAGCCATTGCTGTGTGTTGATTTTGCAGAAAACTGAACTGACAAAAGAGCAAATAACTATCTGCTGACTTACTGTGCTGGGTCTCTTGACTGCAGGAGAGCCAGAGGCAGCCAAAAACTGGATAGCTTTACATTGCCGGAGTTCTTATTTCAGACCACTCAGGAGTCTACGGTCTTTGCTGAGCAATTTGCTTAATTTTAAACTGAAGTGATCCCACTAAGTGCTATTTCAAGGTTAGCTAACAAGCGGCTCTGTTTCTCAATCAGTAGCTTATCTTGGCTGCTAATGACAGTATTCATGAGATGGCCTCTAGTCAGCCTAACCTGATTTTCAAAATGCTCTCTTTAAGTTATTGCAGCTCTGTGGAAGTCACAAGAAAGCCCTGGGGATGAATTATGAATGTGGCTTTCAGTACTCTTTTCCACACCTCAACTCCAATTACTTTGTGAAAAATGTATGAATCTGCTAACAGCTACTTCTTTCAATCCACTCCTCCATCACAAATATGGAAAGACATAAAAGAAGGAAGCATCACATATGTATCGTTTCTGATAACTTTTTATATCGGTTCATGTTTTTTGAAAGGAGGTTTGTCATCAAGAATTCTTCAGTTTTTCTTTATATTATCATCTCATTGGTAAACAAATGTCTGGTAAAAACATTACTATTACTCCTACTGAATCTTATTTGACATAGAAGAAATTGCTATAAAAAACTGTCTAATGTGAACTGGTAATAACATATATGTAAGCAGAAAGGAGCACTAGCCTAACAGCAGGAGTTACTGCCCTGAGCTTACGATGCATGTTGCTGCTCCTTACATACAGCTTATAGAAAGTTGGATTCTGTTGTAATTGCAGTGTGTACTACTCGTAACATTCAAAATATGAATGTTGCTGTGGTGTATACACAGGTGCATAGGTAGTCAGTATCAGTCAGGAAGTATTTCAGTCTTTATTTCAACACAAAGATTACAGACAACCACACATTATCTGATAGTACAGTGAGAACGGTGACAAGTTTTTATAGATGCAGCTTAGGGAGTGAGAAGCATCACAGAATTGTAGGGGTTGGAAGGGACCTCCAGAAGTCATCCAGCCCAACCTCCCTGCAAAGCAGGCCCCCTACAGCAGGCTGCACAGGTAAAGAAGTAGTTACACAAGATACATCCTTTAATTATATTACTGTGACTACCAGTTTTAAAGCGAAAGCTGGATTTAATGAATAGGCAGAGTGCGTCTTCAACCTGATTTGACGGATAATTTTCTATCTAAATATCATGACTCACAACTACCAGCAGATGTCAGTGTTCCAGAACATTACCACTACCTCTGTGGTCACTGTCAGTAACACAAGTGCAAAACTATACCGGCAATGGAATGAGAGTTCTAAAATACACAGAACAGAGAATTGCAAAACAAACCAACAAATAAAAACCTACGATAAATATTTAACCACCTAATCCTTATGTGTATGAAGAAGAGACTGCTCTAAGTAACCTGCTGGATATCTAATAGTACATTTCTTTATCGTGTGTCTGGTTTGATGGTTGCCTAACAGTCTATTTGTGCATTTATACGTTCATCTGTGCTGCTCTGCTATTGGTCTGAGCCCAGTGAAGGGAAAACTGAGCAAAAAGGTTCACCAACAACCATCTAAAAAAAGATACACGTGAGAGGAATAAGATCTGTGAACTTGTGGAAAATGCACAAAGCTATGAAGAGAGCAAGGGCAGTGCCTGAGAAAGCTGAAAGACAGCCCAGGATCTGCAGTTGTTTCTTTTGTTGAGAAGGCAAGAAACTCACTTCAGAGTGAGGAAAAGCTGACAGGCATTGCTGCTCTGCACCTTGGAAAAGAAAGGAAGCTTTCTGCTCTAGTGGGAAAGTTGTTCAGAGGTCATATTTCATGCAACATGCTGCTCTTCCCAGAAGTACAGAGTGCAAGCTCAGGCTTTCAAGGCTACAAAGAGCCACTGGGTAAACTGAATCACTGCTTATGACTGCAAGGAAAGTATCTGGATTCATGCAATTGAATAAGACATCTTATTCAATAGAATAGAAACATAAGCCATGAAGAGATTTAACAGTGAGGGCCAGGATCTTGCAAGAGTCTTGCTTTCTTAAAACAACAATAATAATTTTATCTCTATCCTGGTTAAGTGACATTCCCATTCTGCTTTGTCTAAATTGTCACAACTCTAAACTTGTATTTCACTTTGATTGCTGTACTTCCTTTAAAATCTCTGGATGCTATGAAAAGGGAGATAAGGATGCCATAAAACAGGAGATTCTACATATCAACAGTGATGCCAGTCATGAGTTCAGTTCTATATGAGCTGGCAGCAGATTCTCACTTGAATATTTTTTTATTATTATTTATTTATTTATTTTTATTGTACAATAGAACGAAATCTGTATGGGCAGGGACCTTATATCTAAGGGAGCAAAGAACTTGCTTCTGAAGGCACAGTGTCTTTATGGTAGATTTGCTGGTTTCAAGGAGTCCTCAGTTTGCTTCCCAGCACTGCTCTGCTCATCAGCCCTGGGCAAGCTGTTTTGCATTTCTGTTCTTCTGTTGGTCTTTTAAGCAAGAAAGGGATGCTACCCAATTTCTTGCAAACACACATGGTCAGATTTTCTCTTTGCTTTCCCAGTTGCTGCTATAAAGGTCACCCTTTTAAAGAATACTGATAGACAGATTCATAGATTCAGTTATTTCCCTGCTAGGATTTTTCTATGATCATATTTCCCCTTAAGCTCTGTCTTTAAGAAACAGCAAATGATTTTGCTCAATAATTTTCAGTCAGCAGTGCTTAGAATAGATGCAAGTATCTAGAGACAGGAAGGGTATTCAGCTGGAAAGAACTAAAAATACTTATATGTAATCTGTATGATCCCTTTAGCTGAAGTGTGGAACTTCTAAAACCCCATTACTAGAGATGCTACATTAAGTAGAATTCACTGCTGCATTTCTGAATATAGCACAACTAGGAACACTCAACCAATTTCAGATTAAGAAAATCTGCTGGTGCTGGTATATTATTGCTCGAGTACTGTCATACTCTAAATCCCATACTACTCTTAGTTTTCCAGTGTTTTGGACAGAAGTGTTTCTTATTCTCCTTAACTCCTTTTCCTAGCTCCAAAGATTTACTGCAAACTTTGGCACCCACTGAGTAGGGTGGAAGAGCTGGTTGAAGGCACCCAAGGCCTTTAGGCCTGAAATTCCTTTCATATTTAACCTATTTCTCAATGACAGGCCCACGAGGCACTTCTAGAAAAAGAATTACTTACCTTTCAGCTGAAGAAAGTGGATATTTAATCACCTCTGAACTATTGCAAGAACAGTGTTATTACTCAGCAGTTATTTAAATGCGTAATATCTGCTGTTGTTGAAGTGACTTAGAAACAAACGCTAGGTAAGTCTGATGATCTGCCCATAAAATAAACACAAGTCATTTTACAGCAGAGCAAAGTGATTTCTGGAAGACAAGTTCTACAGGTATTGCACAACAGCTCCATCGTAGATATGGGTCTCTTGAATTGATTTTTAATCCCATGGTCTAGGAAATATCCTTAGTTGTGTACACACAGAATAAGAGATCATTTCCCTTGCTGTATTCTCATGCTATTTCATGATCTCCATGGGTTGGTATTGGGGCCTGTCCTGTTTGATATCTTTATTGATGATCTGGATGAGGGCACTGAGCGAATGATTACCCCTCTGTACTCTGCTGTAGTGAGGCCTCACTTTGAGTACTGAGTTGGAGCATAAGTCTGATGAGTGCCTGAGGGAACTGGGGTTATTTAGTACGAAAAAGAGAAGGCTCAGGGGAGACCTTATAGCTCTCTACAACCACCTAAAGAGAGCCTTGGAGAGGTGAGGGTTGCCCTCTTCTCCCACGTAACTAATGATAGGACTAGAGGGAATGGCCTCAAGTTGCACCAGGGGAGATACAAGTTGGACGTTAGGAAACGCTTCCCTGAAAGAGTGGTCAGGTGCTGGAATGGGCTGACCAGGGAAGTGGTGGAGTTGCCGTCCTGGAGGTGTTCAAGAAACACTTAGATGCTGTACTGAGGGACATGGTTTAGTGGGAAATATTGGTGATAGGCGAACAGTTAGACTGGATGACCTTGGAGGTCTTTTCCAACCTTGGAGATTCTAGAATTCTGATCTATAAGAGTGACAGCCACTGGCATGAGCCCTTCTATTATCTCCCCTTCTTAGCAAAGAAATACTGCCTGGCATGAAACACTTCTTGACTTGCTAAAATTGTTACCTAAAAGGAAGCTCCCACCAAACAGCTCAGAATGCTCCAAGCGAAATGTTATTTTGCATCTTCACCTGTTAACATGTGTAATTTCAAAGCAATCTCAAGCTCTAATTATCCAATTGTTCTCTCTCAGACCTCATTCAATTTATTTGGTTACTTCAATTCCACACTCCTACTTCATATACATGAAGTTTTTCCCTGCTTATTCCTAAGAGGCCAGAGACATTTGGTTTGGCTTAACAAATGCAAATTGCAGGTCACAGCACAGTTATGTTTAATTATTAATAGAATATATCCCTCACCAATGAGTGCATCTATTAGAATGGTCCAGAGTTGCCTCAAAAAACCCCAAACAAACAAAGAAAAAACAACAAAACACCTACCACCATAAAACAGTGACAAGTCTTCATAGAAGTACCTCTTCTGATAATTTTCTCCAAGCAACATATACAGTCTTAAGGCTCTGAAAGGGGAGGCAGTGGTAATCTCAGAGTTGCAATTTTGTACTTCAATTTAAGGGCTACATAAACTCAAACTGTTGTAGCAAGAAAAACTCAGCTGACCTCAACTTGTCCTCCGGGATCTGAAACTTCATTTGGAATAATATCTGTGGGAGGTGGGATTTCTTCCTGAGAAGAGAGATGCTGAACCGATGGGGACTGCACCAGTTTTAAACTGTATTCATTGTCATTGGGTGAGTCAGAGGTCAGGATCTGAAAGTTCAGATCTAGAAAAAATATTGACAGTTTTACAGGTGGGTTTGAAACTACAACATTAAGCAAACTATTTTGGCATTAGGAAAAAAAAACAAAAAACAAAAAACAAAGCAAGACTACTCTGTCTGGCTTGATATAAAGGATTTTGAGCAATTTTTATTTCTGACAGTGCTAAGTCCTCCTTATGAAACCAGGAGCCTTACTGTGAGCTTCTTATGCTAATTTAGCAACAATCTGCATGAGTAATGCAACCAAAGAAAGTCACGATGCAAGTCACTGCTTACTAAAGAGTTTGCAGTACGATTTTTACTCTATGAATCTTTTATTTTAAACACATGTGATAATACTTAATCAGAGAAGGGAAACAGTGACTTCTTTACCAGAGATGAAGGCCAGACCTTACACTCAGGCAGGACAGCCTGCTGCGGGTATTTGGGTCAGAATACACAGAACACATTGAAACACTGAGATACAGTTCTCCTGGTAAGAACTACAGTGGAGATGACATTTAGTTTTTGATTTCCAAGTGTAAGATGCCAGGTATTGTTCTTTTATTATATTACCTTTATTCAGTTCATCCATGTAACTATTCAAAATAGGAAGAAGTGTTTTTTGTACATCATGTTGATTCCTATATATCTGTTCAACTCATTCTTCAATATAAACTGCTATGATCCACAGCACGAAGACAATTTTGTATTTGGGACACTGAGAGAAGTGTTGCAAACAGTTAACATTTCATAATTATACCAAGTGTGCACAAAAATGCTTAAACGGAAGGCAAAACTTCCTTTTGGGTTTATTCAGATACTGTAAGAAAGATAAGTTCACTTGCTGTCATAACACATTGTCATGCTATAATTCTCATTCAGTGTGTACCCCACACTACCTAACATTTTGTACTGAAAATGTCTCATGCAGTATTTTCTCCTCTTTCCCTGTGTAGTAACAATTACTTTCTTTCTCCAAGTTCTATCTAATTAAGCACAATTTGAACGTTCATTTAATTCTGTACAGTTAAGCAGTCCAGATTTTTTCTAGTCCATTAAGGACAACGCTAAGCAAATAACATACTGCAGAGGTAAGATCAAATATTGTTCTTGCCAACCTCTGTTGCAACCTATTAATCTTTAAATAACTAGGAACAATGCCAGAAAGTCTCACTGGGCAATACGCAGCCCAGAAGACAAATGGGGCTTGGGTTCTTTTGGTGTGGTCTCTTTAGCATGTACTCATGCTAAACTGTGGAAAGTTAAGAATAGGAGATAACTGCGGAAAATTGTACAATAACAAACCAGTGGGAATGAGGCTGCTTTAGTTTGTGTGGTGTTGGTAATCTAAAGCACACAGTGTGTATTTATAAAACAGTCTCTTGTCACTATCGCCTTACACTTTGCAAAGCAGCCATTGAAGCTACCAAACAGTCTTGCAAGGGATTTCTCTTACCTAAGAACCTTGAAAAACTTTAGAAGCAAAGTGATATTTCTCTGGAGATCAAAGGAGAAATTGCTGTTTCAGGATAGCATCTCGTCTCTAAAACCAAAACTGGAAAAGCAAACATCATGCAAGTAAAAACACTGGTTGCTTAATGCAAGCCTCAGAGCAAAGAGAACAGATAGGTGATAAATTGAAAACACAGACTGGAGCAGAGACATGAACATGACCAGTCTTCAAACCACTCCTGGTCCAAACATGAATAAAACTTCCAAATTTTAGGTTCAAACATTCACTCTTTTTGAATGAAGTTTTGTCTCTTTACCACTGGTTGACATGCACATAAATCCAGATGTACCATTCATGTAGAGACACTTCATGATAACAAAGCAGAAAGGATCAAGTAAAAACCTTTGTTACGTGTTGCAAAGGAAATAATGAGAGAGAGTCCCCGTATAATTATTCCAGAAGATAAACCAGGCAAGTAGTAACTCCTATAAAATAAACTCCATTAACGACAACTAGCAATTTTACTTCTGGTTAGTGAAACTAATGCCATTTTTGCTGCAATGGAAGAATTTGTTCTGTTAATTTAGTTGAGTAGTCAAATTTGTCAAATTTGAGTAGTTCAAATGTCAAATGTGAAGGCTGATCGAAGATAGAAATAATGAAAGTGTAGAAAACTGAGATTTGACTCTAATGCTTGCAGAGAACATGCTTTTCAGTGGGAAAGGAGAAGCATGTGAATAATGACTGCACTCCAATAGCTTCCTTACTGAAATGAAATGGATCCTTTAAGAATGAGAAACAGATCAGGTACATTACTCACCACAAAATATTCCTATTTTTTAAATCAAATGAGAATTGTTCACTTTCCATCATCTTACTGACTCCTTTGTTTTAAATACTTACACATATTTTTGTTCATATATATTGTTTGAAAACAGGGAAAAGTACAAACACTAAAAACACATGTTATTAACAACACTCTGAACTTAAGTCTCAAAATCAGACCTCACAGTACTAAGGCAAAGGAGACAAGATAAAGGCAGCCCTGTGGAGAAAACAGCACGGTACTGAGCAGTGAGAGTAGTGGTACTGCCCTGCATTAAGGACAGAAGTACTGGGTCTTCTGTATAATCACATCTTTGTGACCTTACCTGCCAAGTGCTGAGGGACTGCCAACAGCAACATTTTGCAGTGGCTGCTCAGGGATAATAGTTTCTACTTTGCATGTTACTTCTCTCCTATCTTACCTTTACTAAGCCTCTGCCAGCTCCTCTCCTTTGTCTCTTCTGTGTTAAACCATCCAGTCCTGGAGTTTTGGCCAGATGCCTGGCTCACAGGGTGCCAGCCAGTAATGGCTCCCTGCCCTTGATGCCATCCCACTGCTGGGGCACGTGGGGGGCCTCAGTGCATTCCCCCAGACTCTGACCTTGTGCACAATAAGCACTCTGCCAGTCAGGGGCACGCAGCAGAGCAGCTCAGGGAGCCGCTGATGTGTGTTATGTTCTAAACTTTTTTTGTGCAATTCGTTATCAAAGAAATAATTTCAAATTAAAAGCTTTGAGATCTTTTTTTCTAAGCCAAACTCTCGCATTCTTCATCTTAACCTTGTATGGCCAAGTTGAATGTGAAACAGTTTAGTCCAGTTTTATTACTTAGTCTTATATGCTGTTGCCAAAAATGCAGGAAGGAAGTAAAATAATTGTATGTAACAAAAGGCTAGATGAATTTTAGTTTGTATAAACTGATAAATGTACTGATTGCTGTTTGTGATGCACTAGTATCAACATCTTCCTCAAAACTCTTTTCTTAATCACAATCATTTCTCAAGTGGCTGTTTCAGAACCATCCCTTTGAAGCCCTTCTGGATGTTACTCCTATAAGTGGATGGACAAACACAACCCTCAAATAGTTAATTTCAATGAAGAGTTTCTATTAATTTTCCTTGTGCAACACGAAAGGGCTTTTTCTTTCTGTTTGTGAGAAAACATTGTGCACGTTTTAACAATAACTACATATAGTTGGCAAGCCACCTTTTCCTCTGTCTTCTCTGTGTGAGGTTACATTTCAGACATAATACCACTACACGTCAATGACATAACAGTCAAATTAGTTTCAAGCAACTAAATTTCATTTGCATCAAACCATAGCCTTAGGTTACACAACTGTTATCATCCCACTGGCTATGTCCGGTACCATTTATTATAAGCAACCCAGAAAAACATCCTTTCCATAACTTAAAAGTAGATAAATGCAGATGCAGAGCTGGTTGTTCTAAAAATGAACCTCGATGGTTTTCTTACCAGGAATTGAGAACTGTGGTATCTCCCACAGGAAACAGGCAAAGCTTGAAAAGTCAGCACACACTTACGCTGCTCTGGCAGCCCTTTACATTTCTTCTCCCAGGTTTTGAAGTAAAGCAGACATGGAAAGTTAGTAACCCAAGGACTCCAAATGGTTATTTGAGTAACTGCTTGTCATGAGACATTGTAACTGCATGAGATTCCACTTAGACTAGATTTAATTCTTCATTTATTAGTACTTGATGTTCCGGCTTGTTTATATTTATATATACACACACACACATATTGCATGTATGTAATATTGCATGTACATATGCATATTTTATATACAAATGAACAAAAGTTTTAGTTTCTGTTGACAATTAGAAGAATTTTTAAACTGGTTGATTAACCTTTCCTAACGACTCCTACGTAAGTAAAATTTATTTTACTAATAAATACTAAAAAAATTAATTTTAAGTCTTAGGAAATAAAAGAATCTGATGTGTACAACAAAGTAGCAAAACTTAGTCTGCATAAAAACCTAAGGTGTCACCTCAGCTATGATTTTACCCTGTAAAACAGTATAAAAAAATCATATTTATTGTGCCTTCATTTTGGTACCAGATGTGCTTTTTGCAGTCACGTCGAGAGGATGTTTTAATATTTGGGCGGTGAGTTTTGTAGGTTTTGCTTTGGTTTTTATTTTTTGAGTTTGTTTGTGGTTTTATTTTAAACTTTCAGATCTTTTGCTTGTTTTGTTTTTCCCCAAGTTGCCAGGCGCACAGATCCAACCTTGGCTCCTCTAGTTACCCAGCACTACTTCTCATGCATGCTTCACTTCTCGTAATGCAGCGTAACATCACTGCAAAAGTGTCCTCATTACAATTGTGTAACTCTTTTCAGAAAACAAACAAACAAACAAAGTGACTCCATTGGTGACAACTGGACAAGCTAATTTGAAACTGTGTAAGTAATCAATCGGCTCTCTGAATGCTAACAAACAAGTCTGCACAAGAAAATATAATCCAGTTTGTGTGTTCTGTCTCGTTTTAGCTGAGTTGTTGTGAGTGGTCAATGAGAGGACAAGATATTTAGATATGAATCATCAGAATTAAATCATGTTTGGAATTAAAATTCACTGTATACATTTGGAGTGACATCTTTGCCTTCAGTACTCCTTTTACATTTGCTCAGCCTATTAAGAAGGCAGATCCTGCCTCTTGGATCGTCTCTATTTTCACTGTTTAAGTAATTTTGACTTTTGGTCTTGTAATTCAAGTAATCAGAGTAGTGTACACATGATTTTTCTGAAACAAAACAAAACAACAGTGAAAAGATGGAAAACAGCAAAAAAAAAGTCAGAAGTTGCATACAATCTTTTTTATGCATCACATACAGAATTCTACAAAGTTTTTTTTTTAACATCAGGACTGTACATTAGCTATAGAAACATAAAAACCCGCTTTTTACTCCTTCTACTTCATAGAGATTGAGCTGCCATAACCCTCAGGCAAATCCAACACGAGGTACACATAGTGATAAATCTGCTACAAAATCCAGGTATCCTCAAGCTCCAAAATGGAATGTGCATTCGTAAGGCAATTTCAGTTTAATAAATACAATATTTTCTAATTCAGCTGGAGAGGTACTTGCTATCTCACAATCCTGAATAAAGCAAATGATCAAACAAAAGACGAATCAATGGGTTAGACTTTACAGACAAGTAAAGTGCGGTGTCAACTGCACTGAATTCAAAAGAATTACTTCAAATCGCCATTCATTTAGATGATGTACTGTGAAATTTTCTGTGAACTTTTCACATTTTTTGCCGTTGTTTTCCAGTGTTTGAATTGTTAACATAGCATTTCTCTGATATCTTAAGAGCAGGAACTTCCATTGATAGCCCCAAATTTCAGGGATTGGGGTTACTGTTCTAACCATAACTTGGAAAAGCATTTTTTGCCCTACATCTTAGGTGCATGTACATTATAGGCAAATATCCCTTAATTTCCAGTCTCCCAAAGCATATGCTGATTTTTCAGTTTACTAAGTGGAATTATTAAACCCAATCTGTTTAATTTGTATGGGCTTTTTCTCTCACAAATGTTGAGCATTCATAGTTTCCAATCACTGAAGCCAACAGCATCTGCTTAGGACGTGAAAAGAAAAAAATAGGCCAAAAGTGATGGTGATTAATTCAGAAGGAAGATGCCAACATACTTTTGATTGGTTTTCACGAGCAATAAACAAATTTGACCATCTCTGAAAAGGAAGAAAAAAAAAAAAGTGGGAGAGCCTCACAAATTTAAAATCTCAATTTTAGTGTCCTGCTTCTCTAATGGGACAGTACTTATATGAAGGAAGCATCCACTTCCCCCCTCAAAGTAAGAAACGGATTAACAACAGAAGAAGCAAGCAGCAGAACGCGAGCACAACTGTAATGGAAAGGAAGCATCTCTCTCAAGATGGCTCTGTTGCTCCTTTTGGTTTTAAATGCTGAGGGTCAGCTTCGCTGTTGGAGAAAATGAGGTAAGGGCTGTTCTCACTATATGGTGAATCTGTGCAGCTGAGTATTACAAGAGAATTGTAAAGGAGCTGTTTGTTCATGTAGGAAGCAAAGATTAAAAAAAATATTTAAACTCTTTTCATATTCACCAAAGAACAAAAAACTGCAGTAGATATGTCTTAGTTATGTTAATAACTTGTTCATCATATATGTTAATAACTTGTTCACAGCCAACGGGAACTCTGTAGTAGGTCAAGATAAGCCGAGTGGTGCTGTCAGGCATAGGGGACATCTAATAAGTTAGATTTCAGTGTGTTATAAAATCTAAATGTACTGAGAAGCCATGTTTAAACTTTCTATATTAATGACATCTACTTAAAAATAATATATGAATGGTCAGAAAAGTGACTAACAAAAACATCTGAGTGCATACTAAAAAAAATAAATCACATCTAGTTGCTTACACTTAATTTAGACACTGCTTGTCAGTTCTGCAGACTCAGCACGGCTGCGTAAGGGTGAGGTGATTTCCTTTATGTGGTTTGTGTGTCACCAGTAAAATCAACAAGCACTTACACAATCTTTTTTGGGGGGATACATAACACACGTGGAACAGCTCATGATTTTAAACTGAGCTTTATAGAATGACATTTAGCCTACATTAGTTGCTAGCATTTTTATATGCATCAAACCAAACAAATCCGTTGAAGAGCATGTTAATTCTACAGTTCTGTGATGTCTGTCAAGTCTGTAAGGATAACACCACCTACATCCCTAGTTGTTTTTACGGTGGAATAATAATGAAAAGCTTTGTATGAAAATTAACCACACCACGTAAATATAAAACTTTCACATTCTAAAGTACAACTGATTTCTAAATTCCCTTTTTCAGATGATAGCTTCACTTTACTTAAAAAAAAAAAGTTTCTAATGAACTCTCAGTTCATAGACATTGTTAATATATTTCATAATCTGTATACATGTAAATTGTATAGGTCAAAATAATGCTTGTGTCTTCTCCTTATTTTTTATTCAACAAGCTGATCTTTGGAAACTGCTCAGCACATTACTACTAAAATATTAAAGTATAAGATGAATAAAAATCCATAGTAATTACAGAAAAGGTCCCATAAACACATTTTGAACATAAAACACGACATTCCAGTGCTTACCTCTAGAAGTCTTCACTAAGAATTCAGTGACCAAAACAGCAGAGAGGAAGTGAAAAGAGCACTGTTTTCAATAGTTTGGTAAATTAACAAATCTGCTCTGAAAACAGATGTTTTCAGATGTGTGCAAAAGATTATATTTAGTCAGAAATCTAGATTTCTGGCAAAACACTGCTTGCTTTTGCAAGTAATTTAGTAAATGTTTTACTAGGCATACAAAAGCCTTATGGAGGGAGTCTGATAATAGTCCTTTATTATTCCACTGAATTCTACAAAAGTTTATTAAATGATTTGATAACTATATTCAGCATACAGTCTGCATGCACTCAGCTTTGTAATTATTTCAGGTATTCTCTTAAAGTAAGCCTTAGAATGATTCCCAGCATCTAGCATTTAACCTATGCAGACTTTTACCTATTGCTTTGAATGCAACTGAAAATTTGCTTTACTCTGAGTGATGTTGAGTTCAACAGAGCTCCTTAAAATCCACGAAATCTTAAAACTCTTTGCAAATCACTGCAGGAACTTGATGTTGTTGAGATATTCTATACAACAGATCTGCACATTCATCCCAGATACACTTTTTCAGGTGATGATCTCTCACTGAATGCCTCATCCGAGTAAAACAGTTTTAAAGAGAGATTTTTAGAGGAAAGGGAGAGTAAATCAGCAGGTTGAATAACATATGAGGAGCAATCTATAATAGTCTACCTTATAAAGAGAGAAAATACCTTGAAAGGGAGTTCCAGTGCTACTTCATTTATTTATTTCAGTTGAAACACTATTAATGGAACAAGCTCTACAGCAGCTTCAATAGTATTTTGTTCAGGTTCGATTCATAAATCAATTTCTATTTTGTAACTGCAGCCATTCCACAGCAAAAGTTCAATGTGATTTCATTTCTTGCCTTCTAATTAAAGGTCTATAATGAAAAATGTACGTAACCTGAGTGTTTGTTCAACTCCTCATTAATGATGCTGAACTCAGAATCGCTACTGTGACATCTGGTACCACTGCCTGTAGTAACTGCTCTGTATACACTGCTCTGTGCACTGCTTTTCAGTAAACAATTGCTCTTTCAAGCCACAAAAATGCACGTCTGCTCTCAAGGAGAGATGCTTTTTGCTGCATCATTACAGAAAAATGTGCTGCCTGCGATATCAAAAGACCAAACACATGCAAATCCTAACACTTCATCAGAAAAAAAAAGTACAAACAACTGAAAACATGCTTTCTCTTTATATAGCAATATGCTGACTGAGAATTCCCACAGACCAGGGGCATGGCATCTATCAGAAGATTCCACACAGACTCTCCATTCAAAATACTTCTCCCTGCAGCTCAATCAAAACCACCTGAGACATTTCTAATGAAGACTCTCGCCATAAAGCCCAGAAAATCAGCACATAAATCCTTCTGTAAGAATTAAAAACGACATCCTTATTTGAGGTTAAGTCAGCATTCTTTTCTTGTCTTTCCTACTGATATTCCAAGAAAAACTCCCTCTGCAACAGCACTTCCTCTCTGCTCCATCTCCCTGCGGTGAGATCATCATCTGTTACTACAGAAATCAACATGATGTTAAAAATAAGCATGGAATGACCACACTGCACGAAGAAGGAGACAGACACTGTAATGTTTCTCAAGTAGAACGTCCTAAAATACTGAAGAAACCCCAGGAGGTTGCTTTATGTCTACTGTAATAGATCTAATTTGCCTGGACACTCCTTCTTCATGTTCATCCACTTGAGCTTATTTTAGTGTAACATTTGAACTCTGCCAAAGGCTCTTGGGAACATTCCTGAGCGTTACTCCTAGGCTTGTCAACCCTGCAGTGCCTTTTTGTTATCAAGTGTCTTCCAACACGAAATACCACCTCTGCCAGAGCTCAAACCATCCCTGCGATCACCCTGCCTTAGTGACAGAGGAGTTGGAAAGGCAGGGCTGTTTCAAGGCAGATCCTCACTGGGGCTCCGATGGATATTAGTCAAATCCTGGTGAACAAACCAGGATATATTTAATGGCATGTTTAATTTAATATTTGTTTTCTACATCTTACATCCCTAGGATTCTTCGCTTCCTGCATTTGTCGTACAACAGCGTGCAAGTCCAATAGCGTTTGGGGCGGTGTGGGATGAGGTGTGATGCTTATACGGGATTCTTACCCTCAAACTGGCACCTCCCAACGTTCGAACCACTTAGAACCCAGAGAAGGAAGCACCGCGAACCTACCTGTCCCTGCCCCGCGGTGACCCAGCCGTAGGGGACACAGCCCGTCAGCAGGAGCTCAGCACACCGCGGCCGCAGGGAGCAAAGCAGCGCACATTCCGCACAGCGGCACGGCCACAGCCACAGCTCCCGCACCGCCCGCAGACGCAGCCCCTCCGCGCGCTCACCGCCCCACGGCCGCGCATGCGCGGTGTGCGCGGAGACTGGAGGGCGGCCCGCGAGCGTCGCTCCGCTCCCGCCTCATTGCCGGCCCGGCTCCTTCCTCCCCGCTTCTCTTCCTTCCTCCTCCTCGCCGTTTCCTGCCAGTCTCGCGCCGCGGCGGCGACCGCTCGGCGTTGAAGGGGAAAAGGCGGCAGTGTGAGGGCGGGGAGAGGAAGAGAGGAGGACGGCCCTCATCCGCGCGGCCGCTCCCGCCCCGCTCCGGTTCTTGCGGTTCCTGGGGCGGGGAAGGGCGGAGGGGGCAGGGTGAGGAGAGAGCGCGGCTGCCCGGCCCAGGCCGACGGCTCGTCCTAGGGCGGCTTCGGCCTCCGTCCCTCTGCCGCCGGCACGGAGCTTGAGGCCGAACCGGGCGTTCCGGCCCGCAGGTGAGGCTGGGGCGGGCGGCGGGAAGGGGAACAACGGCGGAAGAGAGACGGAAAGCAGGCCGGAGCGGATCGCGGGCATTGATTGCCGCGTCCGCGCCTTTCTCTGCCGCGCTTCCTCGAAGCGCAGCGCTGTGTCTCCGCCGCTTGCAGGGCGTGTCCCGCCGGGCCGTGCTGCTGCCGGGCCGGCTCCGTGTGCCCTGCTTCGGCTGCGGGCAGAGCGTGCTGATAAGGGATGGGGACATTCCCGAGCCTGGAAGGGGCCTTTGTACGGCTCCGGGCTGCGATCCACCACGTGTGTTATAGCTGATTTCCACACTGATTTCCGCCTTTTTCCTTGGAATATTTACTTACTTGCACGAATTTCCTGCAGCGTTAAAAAAGTCATTTTTTAAACGTTCGTTACATCTTGAGTTTGAAGTGTTTCAGTGGGGCCCTGAAGCAGCTATGATCTTAATACACATCTGCTTCCTCGCACAGCCTGATTGCTTAGTGGTGAGGTAAGAACAGATGAAAGCTGCTCAGGCAGTACAGCACAGTGATAGGTGACGTGCTTTTCCCATGGCTTTGTGTTACGTTTGGAGATGTTGACCTTAGGGTGTGAAGTTGTGTTATCTGAACAGAATTCCTGGCTCTCGTGCATGTCAGGCAGCTGTGTGAAATGTCAGGTGTGAGCTTGTTCGCCTAGACATGATGCTTCTTGTGAACTCCTTTGCTTTATAGCTGTCATTGTGCAGGAGCTGACATAGTGTTTTAACACATGGAGTCCGGTTTAACCAGCACTGTCTAAAACTTCCAGTTGCAGGGGGCTGTGCAGTACGTGCTAAGGTCTTAAATAGTGGCTGAAGGAGCAGTTTGGAGGAGGCTCAGGGGAGACCTTATTGCTCTCTATAACTACCTGAAGGGAGGTTATGATGAGCTGGGAGTGGAACGGCCTCAAGCTGCATCAGGGGACATTCAGGCTGGACGTTAGGAAATACTACTTCTCTGAAAGAGTGGTCAGGTGCTGGAATGGGCTGCTGGAGTCACGGACCCTGGAGGTGTTCAAAGAATGTTTGGATTTTGTGTTGAAGGACATGGTTTAGTGAGAACTATTGATGATAGGTGGATGTTTACACTGGGTGATCCTGTGGGTCTTTTCCAACATTGGTGATTCTATGATAAAGAATAAACACGTATAATCATAACACACATGCCTTTTTTATTTATTTTTGAAATCTAGATAGATATATTGCTTAGTACATCCAGTATATAACAGCAATGAAAAACCAATGATGTTTGTTTTTGAAAAATAATAATAATATAAATGGTGACAGAATAATATAAATGGTGACAGAAGTCAGTGCAATGCACATATTAAAATATATATATATTAGAGATGCTTTTTGAGAAAGTAACATGAATTTATTATCCCGAGTAACTGGAAATGAGTTAGTAAATGTATGCAATGGGCAACTTGTTCCTATGCAAGCTTGCTTCTTTGTGATCTTCTGTGTTATATATCATTTGAAATAGTGCACATAGATAGTGCTGTTGGAAGTTCATGGATGTGTGTTAGGCATGTAGAGCTAGAGCTGCTGCCATGGCAGAGGTGAAGGAGCATCTCCCCAGGGCCTGATAGCCACACAGGGGACCCCCAGCTTTAGATTGTGCCCTGCAAGGTTTGCTCTGTTGTGCTTCAGTAGCTTTCCTGCAATGTAGAGTAACTTCAGCAATAGTAGCAAAGAGTAGGAGTGCTGTAAATATGAAGTTGTTAATGGAGAAATATCTTCAGTAGTTGCAGCTTATTACTTGACGTGGGCTGTTACCATGGAGCTCTTTGTTTGTTTCGTTCATTAACAAATAGTCTCAATAGAGTAGCAGTGTGTTGCAGTGTTTTGTTTTTAAATGGTTAATGAATCATTCTTTTGCAAAATGATAGCGGATACTCATTTTGGAAAAGCTGACAGTGTGAAAATGCAGTTTGCTTTGTTTTTGGAAGATTCGTGTGACTTTGTTTTTCGTTATGCATTCCTTCAATTTTTTTCATTGTGTTCATTGTAGTTCTGTCATTTCCTCGAATTTGAAAATCATGCTTGATTTTCTTTTATTTTCCCTGAATCTTCAGTACCTGTGGTAACACTGGTGACACTGTAAATGTCCAGCTGTGTCACTCTGCTTCTCTGACACCTACCTTTACCTCATGCCCTAGGATAGTCTTGGCTGTGAGACTATTATAACAGCTTTTCAGATGCTTCTTCTCAATAATGATAATGTTCTGCATGTCATTTTTTATCACGGAGTCGTGGTATCTGCAAGTGCAGCTGTAAGCAGCTGACTGGCAAAGAATTCATGCTTCATAAAATAAATACCAGTGATTGAAGTCACTTCACTCTGTGGTGTTTGTCTCAGGATTCTGGTAGTCTGCAAAGACAGGAAGGTCACCAAAGACAGATGGATGGGCCTGTGGGTGTTAGGTACTCCCACAGGGTTGTAGGATATGTCAGTACAGTACTGTCTTGCCTTGCTTAAAGTTTACCAACACTAGCCTGATATGGTTACACTTCATGGCTCCGTCAGGCAGTACTTTTCCAGACTACATAATAGCTTTCTGGCTCTCTGTCTGTTCCTGGCTTTGTAACACTCAAGAGCTAAGGGATTTCAGCTTTCTCTAAGGAGTTGTCATTCTATTGTTAAAAGCCACCATCGAAGCAAAAAGCTGTATTTCTCAGGTTTTTAAAAGGGAAATGAACTGGGAACGTGTTGTGTCAGTGTGGATTGTTGATAGTTAACTCAGTGCAGGCTGACAGCTGTGCACAAAGTAACTTTAGGGGGATTTTTTTGCCCTGAAGAGGCTGACGTGAGCTTGTTCATTCAGAGCAGAATCTCTGTACCTCCAGTTTGAGGTAGGACGTGATTTGAGACAAAGAGGTTTTCTGGTTGTTAGTGGAAACACTGTTCATGAACTGGAATAACTGCCCCCGTTGTAGTAGTAAGCGCTGTCACCTTTTGGCTGACAGTAACCGTCAGTCTTTACTTCTTCCTTTAATGCTAGATGTTTTACACATAGTATCAGTTTCTCCACCCCCTGCGATGATTCTGGTTTCAGATAATCTTTTTCTGAGCAAGGTGGTGCTGAGTGAAAATTATGAATGAGTGCTTAAAGCCATTATGTAAACAACTGCTGATTCCCCTCTTTCCTTCATTGCAGGGTGGTCGCTGTGATCATTAGCACATGAAGCTGCCTCCTTTTCCCCTCGTGAATTAGACATTCTAATTCCAAAGAGCGTGTCCTTGCTCAGAGGAATGCTACAAGTGCATCCTTCTAGGGAGCACTCTTGTGTCAGCCTTGCGTAATTTAACTCTTCGTGTATCTTTGTTCTGTGTCCATTTATTTCTGTTTCTACTTTAGAACTTGCTTTCACAACGCGCTGAAGCTTAAACAAATAAGATTGTAATTTTCCAGTCTGATTCTTTCTGCTCCCTCTTAAATATAAATGCTACCTCTGCTGGCTTGCAATAATAATACCTCTGATTTATAATTTTTTTTATAGATCTGTGTTAATCTGAGCTGCAGCTTCATGAGGCAGTTCTTCAAAATTACTGAGTTGGGAGTGTTCTGCTGAGCATATTCTGTTTTAATTGTGGGCATGGTAGCCTCCATACCTTTCATAGCTATGAAATCAGCTGTGTTATCTGTGAAAGTGAAGGTCAGGTGTTCAATTAAAATAGGAAGTATATTCAAAATGTTTGACTCCGTCATTGTTGCATAGCAGTCTTGCTTAGATCTTTCTTTTTAGTGAGGTGCATGAAGAAGATTTTGTACTGAGTAGTGTATTTCACAAGCTTGTTCTTTTGGTATTCTTGGGGTTTGTGGAATTCTGAAATTTGTCAGAAATCAGAATGAGTTGCTGTTTGTTTTTATCAGCAATCTGTGCTTGTTTTATTAGTGATGAATGTGCTTTTCTTTCTGCTTCTTACATCCATCCTGCTTAGTGTGTTTCTAGCATTCATCCAAGCAACCTTAATTCAGAGTCTTCTAGGTTTTCACACCGATTTTAAGAAACTCCAGCCCTCCTTTTTGATCAACTCCCACTGATTTCATTGCCTTTTTGTCCTTGTGAAATCATAGTTAACCCACAAATTGAAATGGAATCAACTTATAACTGAAGTTGATCATGTGGACCATTACAATTTGTGATCTTTGAGTTTTGTTGAGAAAACACTTACTGCTGGCTCTTGTTTGATAAAAGGCAGGTAAAAGTGTGTATCATAGACATTTGTGTCATCTAGTAGCGTGAAATTACTTCCAGATGGTATTTTATAATGAACACCTTCCTAGTTGTATTTTCTCTCTCATTACACGTCAGAGGTAGCTATCATTAGGGGCAGGTAGTGCTTTCATGGTGTTTTATGATCCATGTGATTCACTTACGGATAGTTAAAGCAGATCGGCACGCCAGCTTGCCAGGTGGGCAGCTAAATTTGTTCCAGAAGCTAGGTATTGTGGGCAAGAGGTTTAGCTCCTTCCCCAGATCAGAAAAGTTGTTTTCATTTTTATTTTTTTTAAATACACAGCCTCTGCTGACTTGGGCTTTAGTGTTAGGAAACTGCAAGGCTGGCTCTAACAGTGGTTCTAGAGCAGTGCTGCTCTTTGCTGGTATTGGATCAGATGCACAGAGATTGTTTCTACACAGGTGAATTTCTTAAGTGTTCTGTGGTGTTACTTTGAAAGTCTCCTTTTCTCTTTCAGTTTATTTATAGCATCTTCACACTGTAGTATCTGAATGCCTCGCATGCATGCGATGCCAAATACGCTGGCGTAGACCCAGGCATCAGAACAGGTGGTGCTATTGAAGGTGGTGAGTGATAGGGCCTTAAAATGTAGAGTAGCTTCTGTTCTATGTAAGACTGGTCACCTTTGTTTAGGAAGGAAAAGATAAACAGATTACCTTTAGTCAGGAGATGGTAGGAAGAAGAGTAGGCAGAAATGTTTAACTTGTGGAAGGGGTGAAACTTTATATATCTCTGAAGCGAAGGGAAATCAGAGAAATTGAGGGATTTCCTCACGAGTCTTCTGTTTTATTTTAGGACTTCAAAAAAAATAAAAAGAAATACACAGCTGATGAAGCGATATCCTGTTGTAATAATACGTGTAACCCCACCTACGTTAAGGAATGAGCACGTAAGAGATGTGACTTGGGAATTCTGAACTGTAAACGCAGCAGATTATAGTGTCATTTCCTTTCCATCGTTCAGGAAGCCCAGTGTAACAAACTGTTCTTTGGGTGGTTGTATTTTATTTTAGGTTGTATTCAGTTTTTTGTGTTTTTTTTTTTTTGGTGAAAATTCTACTGTTATGGCATGTGTTCAGTTTATTGTATTGTGCAAGTTACACAAATGAAGTACATAAGGAATATTTTTATTTACATTTGTGGAAATACTTGATGCTGTCTTCTAAGAGAAGTAACATCCTGATACCTTTAGTATTAGACTTATTGGTCTGTTAGCAATCCAACTAGATCCCTTCAGTACTGAATCATAGAGCGAGACATGAAATACTCTGTGATACCTCAGCTTGATTAAAAGCTACATGGAATGCAAGAAATTGTGTGATAAGGTTCTTGAAGGAATAGAAAACATTTTGTTAAGAGATTGTATTGAGAGTTTCAAAGTTGGCAGCTATAAGAATTACGTAAGCAAAAAATGAGTAATTTTGGAAGAAACTTCTGGAGATCAGGCCTTGCTCAAAGCATGGTCAGGTAGAGCAGGTTGATCAGGGCCTTGTCTGATCACGTTCTGAATCTGGAGTTTCACAGTCTCTCTAGGCCAGTGTCTAACTGCTCTCTGTTCTTCAGCTCCGAGATCCTCTGCATGTGTTTCCCATTTGGAGATGCTCTGGATTTGCATGTACCTGTCCCGTTCCCCACAGTGCCTGAACGTGTGCTGGTGAGAAATGACCTCAAGGCTTGCCTGCAGCCAGGCACAGATTCTCCTTGCTTCCTGCACCCTGTACTGGCTGCCTGCAGGCTGAAGGGTGAGAGATAGACAACGTGGAGGGATGCTGTCTGGCCTGGGCAGGGATCACATTGTAGTGTCAGGCCAGGTTTGGACAGCTGCTGTTTCCTCTCCAAGGCCTCCCCCACTGATGTTTGTATTTTTGTCCAATTTTCTTTAAAGCTGATTACTTTGTTTCAGACACTTCTTTGTAATTTCCTGCTGTTTGATGTGAATGATAGTCATTTTGCTCTCCATCATGACATGTTTTGGGCAAACTCACTGTCAGACAATTGCATATTTGACACAAGTTTTTTTTCTTCACAGTTGCTATTGTCTAACCACTGACATATGTCCTCTGCCTTACTGAGCAATGGCCATACTATTTTCTCAGCCTGTCTTTTGCAGTCATGTCCTCATAGTCACCTTTCTTGTATTTATCAGCCTTTGCTAGTTTTGACTCTAGATGAGTTTTTGGCTTTTCTAACTCATCTTTGTATGCAGAAAGAATGTCCCTATGTGTCTTCTAGGTAGTTTGTTCATGCTTCCTTTCCTGGGCTTGAGCTCAGTCAGGAGTTCTGTGCTCATCTTGGTGAGCAAATCTGGCAGATGGCTGTAAGGAATGCTGTGCTCTCTTTACAGCGCAGTGACTCCTGCTCCTCATGCTCCAGTTCAACTGTGACGAAGTTCTATTTGCACATTCACTGCTCTTTAATTATACGTTAAGTACTGAACTGTCAGTCTGAACGTAGCCATACTAAAAATAGCTATACAGCTGACTATATTTCATTCTCTAAATTACTCTGATCCTCTGAGGATCTCAGTGAATTCACAAAATTGAATTAGTTGAATGTTAGAGGTGATATGTTGTTTAAACCCACAGATGTAGGTCAGGTCTGCATTGTGCTCAGGTACTCAGCAGTTTTTAGTTGCACGCTAACTGTTAATGCTGATGTTGTAGATGCTAAAAGAGAAATGCAAATGGTAAGAATTTCATTTCTTGCCTATTGGCCTTTTTAGCAGATAGTTTTGAGTTCTGTTGCTTAAATGAATTGGATTATCACAATAGCACGTACCATGATTTCTTGTTTTATTTAGGCTAATCCATAGCCTTTATGAGTACTTGTAAAGTGCTATTCTCCTACTATAACATGTTGATGCTGCTTCTGTCTTGAGATCTGTCTGCTTTTTTACTTGAAACCAGTCAGTGTTATTTACTGAAAAGAGATGTTTTTTTTTTTTTTTGGACACCTCTCCCAAATGAGAGCAGCAAGCCAAAGTTCTGAGCTTGTATCTTTGCCACCAAAACATTTTCAATCTGCTTTCTCAGTATGGGTACTTAAGTTCATCAAAGTACAAAGTAGGAGCTTGCTTGCTTTGTTTTAAAGCTAAGAGAACAGATTCTCACAGAATTGACCAACAGGGGCAGAACTTGTTTTAGACCTCAGATCAGTCTGTAGTCACCTTGAGTTCCAGCTCTGCTGTCCTTTAGAATCATTCCAAGTTCAGATAAGAGTGAGGTTGGTATCTTATATTTGTTCTTAAAAGTGCACTTCTATCCAACACCTGCAGCACTGAACGTCATTAGTTTGGATCTCAGAATAGCAACTGGAAAGTGATAAGATTATATTCCATAATAGCAGTGTCTGTCCTATGCAGGAGCTTTTAAGAATGGAAATGTGTAGTTTTCAAGGCTCTGTTGTCCTTTCTTAGCAAATAGAATATTTCCCTACTCTAAGCACATAAAGGTTAGGAAAGTACCTGTGGCATTGGAAGCAGGATGAAAGATCCCTGCCTGCAAGGGAGAGAGGACTTGCAGTGTGATATTATGGTGGGGATTAGAAGTATAGAAGCTAAATTGAAAAAGAAAAAAAAGAAAAAAAAGGAAGAAAAGGGCATCATGCTGCTACTTGATCTCTTTGCCAGAAAATAGCCCGAATATTTTGGTTTTGTTACTCTAATAAAAATAATGGAGTAAGAAATGATGAAGTGTCCGCGCACGAAGAATCCTTGTCAGAATTTATTTTGCCTGTTTGATTGAAGCATTAGGGATTTTTTGATGTTTCCTAGTTAGAGGTGGTGGAAAAGCTCTTAAACCAATTTGTTTTCAAAATGGTGGCCAGTAAGAGTTTGCTCCTGGAACTTTTCTATTTGCATGAAGAAGTTGTTTTTACTAAATAAGGCTTTTTCCCAGGCCCTGTGTGGAACACTTATCTCCTTTATCTCAAGTAGCTGGGCTACCAGCGAGTTCTGATCTGCCACTTGTAAGCAACTGGATGTCTGGAAGTAGGCTGTTAGTAAGGTATTTAGGGAAAAAAAAGCTAATTGAGGTTGTTCCCCTACTTTTGACTAATGTTTTACTCTCTGTGACTGTATGTTGTAAACACGAGCTGTGTCTTGGTTTGCTGGTGATTTTCTTTCTCCTTGCAAAAGGTGCTTGGAAGATGTTCTGTATTATACTGAGTACGTGACACTGGAATGTTTCTCTCCTCATTTTCCAAGTTAGGCAAAAGAATATTTTTGTTACCCTGGATATGTCTTTAATGCTACTGTAATACACTGAAGTTTGCATTCAGTTGCAGCTGTATTAAAATGTAAATAAATGTCTATTACCTGCCTGGATGCTTTGAAAAGGTTCTGTCTGCTGAATTTTTTCTGTTTTGGAGAGTGTTCTAATGACTGTGTAATTCTAGTTCTTGAACCTGCTGCTGACTGTGGGGTCTCTTAAGTCCATGAAATGCATTTAATTGTTATTTTTAGGAGTTGTGAAAAATGATAGGGTGTGTAAGTATCTTCACTGAGCTAGGAGTAGCTGATGGTTGTGTCTGACTTTGAAGCTGTAGGTAAATGAGTGGTTTCTGTTAAGTGGAAAAACTTGTGTGTGCTTTGTACGATGCAGTCAGATTTTATAAAGCTTCCATAAAAGTTTGATAAAGTTTTTCCAAAAATACAGCCCTTATGCCGATGTCATACTGAGTTCTTGAGTATTAAATGGCTGAAAAAATAGGTAACTAAATTATTAAGATTGTGGGTGTGGGTTCGTTCTGTTGGGTTTTTTTATTTAATTCCAGATCTAAAAACTGAGTGTTATTTTTCTCCAATTTCTCTTTGCAAATACAGAATTAGAGAATAAAAATGGGGACTCCTGGATCAGGACGGAAGAGAACTCCAGTGAAAGACAGATTTTCTGCAGAAGATGAAGCTCTGAGTAGCATTGCCAGGGAGGTATGTTAATTTCAGTTTGTTTCTAATTCATGAATAGAGATGAAAGCAGATTTATAGTCCAATAATTAGACAAAAATGAAACACCAATGAGGAGTACTTTAAATTGAAAAGATGGCATTTACTGGAATTAAGTGTCCTTACTTCTATGGTTAGTGTAACTTCATAGCGCCACACTTTAGCTTAGCAGCTACTTCTGCAGGTAGGTATGCTTTAACTGTTTGTTACCTTGATTTATGAGAAATCCAGTTGCTTTCTGAAATGTGAAATAAAAAAACCTGAAGGTTTAGCCTGCTGTAGTGCTCAGTATTCCTATAGTGGTCAGTGTAGTCTGTTAGCACTGAAGGTGTAACAGTTATTGAATGTATTTACAAGAGTTGACAAACGTGTTCTATTTCAAAGATGAAGTCACAGTTCTGTCAAAAATAGATTCATATGTTATTCATATTATTCATATTCCAGGACTTTTCTAGTAGGATCAGCAGCTTAAAAATAAGCACCTGGAAGTAACCAGCCAAGAGAGTAGCTGTTGTCATTGAATTGCTTGCTGTAATTCAAGTATTAGCCAACTTTTTGTCTAAAAAGCCCTTGTATTTTACTTTAAAGGAACAGAATTCATTTCCCAGGGTATAACAGCTGAAGCCAGTTAATAAGTCTATCTTTAAACAATATCTGATTTTACTGTACTGTTCTTCTCATTTGCCTTCTCATTTGAGGCTGCAGAGATGTTTCCATTTGACATGCTTATGACATCGGGATTTCCAATTCTCTGTGCATGAATATGTACACAACTGATCTCGGTCAGTTATCTTAGCAACATGTCTTGTTTATCTTTTCACTGTCAAAGGGTGTTCTGTTCTTCAATTTGCTATACTGAAATTACCTTTTAGCAGATGTAGATTACAGGACCAAATTCTGACTCGCATGTCTTGTGAGGAAAATATTCCTTTGAGGTGTTCTAGACAGCAAGAAATAGTAAACAGAATTTGCTGAAACAAAAGTCTGGCACACAACTGGAAAAACTTCATGGAAATTGCTTTGGGATTCAAAGCAGTCACAAAATGTCACTAGGAGTTGTCAGTAGTTGTAATACTAAGGGTTTCCTGCTGTAGTGTATGAGGTTTGGGGTTGTTTTTTTAAAATTTCTTCTGCTTTCTTACAATGTTCATATTTAAGGAAGTACTAATCTCACTGCTTCTTGCCACTCTATAATTTGACATAATTGAGATCATTATTTTTATTCTGTGGGATGTGTAAAAAAACCAAAGTCTGTTGGAACCAACGAACATCTGCAAAAATGGAAATTATGGTGTCAAATTCTTTGGCACTGAACCAATAATCTCACTTCTGTATGGTCATTTTTTTCATCAGTTGAATCTGATGTCTTGTCTTGTATGAAAACATTCAGTGGAAAGTCACTGTCATGGGATCTGAGGGACTTGAACAAATTGCTTTCTCCTTGTCAGTTTTCTTTCGCTCTTTCTCTCTTGTATCAGATAACTTTGCTGTTAGCATCCCCTCCCCTTTACCTGTTGTAGTACTAGCCTGGAAAGCTTTCCTGTCTTCTGCTTGCTGTGGGAGTTTGCATTGAGGCAAGCATTTCCTCTGTGCTGTTGCACTAAATGTGACAGGAGCACGCTAAATCTTCATCATATAAATGTTAAGATGTTGTTGTTTGTATTCTTTACGTAGTGGCAGTTGGACAAAAAGCAGGCGTATCAAACATAAATGTAAAACAAAAGATACAGCTGAGGAGAGACAAGAAATCCATCTGGTGTGTAAATGACTGTGCTGTCGTGGAGAGACAGTAAGGAGAGGATGAGAGTAAAGGAGCATGGAAATAAGCTGAAGAAATGAGCAACAAGAGAGAAAACTGCAACGACTTCCCTCAATAAGAAATGTGAAATAAGCTTTAATGAGGCTGGTGAGGTAACTGTATAGAAACTAAAATCAAAATACTGTTACTTTCTAGTGATTGCCTTCTTGCAAGTGAGGTGAAGGAGGAAAAATTCCTTTCCATACTGTGGAGGCAAATTTTATGTTCGCTTAACTTTGCAGAGAGGAAAATTTCTACCGTGTCACCTTTGTGTGATTGTAAGCTTTTACTTTTTATGAAGAATTTCATCAGTGCTGTGAAGATGCTGAGAAAAAAACACTTCAGAAAGAAGACTCCAGACTGTCTGCCAAAGACATTCAGATTTAAATCTGGTCTTTTTCCTCTTTTTGTTTTTTGTTTTTTTTTTCTTCCTTTCCTACAGAAACTATTTGGATGCTAACTGAAGAACCAGGTGCTAGATAAAGTGGTTTGGAAGTTCTTAAAAAGATTGCAGCAAAAAATTTATTTAAAATAAAAATGGAAATGAGGAGAAATGAAGTATGCAGAGGCAATTTTAAAAATAATTGCAAGTAGTTTTTAGTGACCATTTTTAGGTGAAAATGAAGAAACTGACCATATCACCAGTAATGGAAAGAGAGCATTCACTTCCAGTGCCATGTTTTCTAAAATAACGTACTCCAATAAGAGGTGTTTCTTGATAGTGTACTTGAAAACAGCAAAAATATGAATATATATTTCTAGAATGAAATGATGCTTATACAGGCTCAAGGAAATACGTTTTTATAATATATAATACCTTTATATCTGTTTTGAAGTGAATGAGATGAATTCCAGAACTCAGAAGTAAATGAATATTTTAGCTCTTCTTTGAGCAGCAGAGCTGATACCTGAAGAAATGCAGATACAGTGCTTGATTTAAAGTCATGTCTGTGCTTACACTGAAGGTAGAAGATGAGGAACAGTGCATGTGTATTTATGTACAGAACAAAACAAAATATTACTGAAATCTTGTTTTTCCTGTCCAAATAAAGTAGCAAGGGCCTCTTTCTTGTGTTCCTATCTACTTGATGTATGCTATTACAGGTATCTTATCTGTCTGTTACTTCCTTTCTTGATCATTTCTCTGAATAAATCTCAGACAAAGTCACTGTCTCTACCTTAATTTTCCTGTTTGCCTTCCACTATAATCAAGGAGTTTCTTTTCTTTTTAGCCACCAGTTAGGTGTACTGGTGTGGATTGAACAGGCTTGGATACTTCATCTTTTTTGCAATTGAAGCGACTAAGAAATCTCAGCTATCACTTTCTTTTTCCTTATAGCAGCTGGAAATCCCCTTAGAAGCTTTTAAAATAGTTTCATGTTTGCTAGATAGTAGACAGTGCAGAGTTTAATTTTGTTGCTTCAGGAACATTTGGATTTGATACATCGCTTCTTAAGAAGCTGCGTTTAAATTCCGTGATATTGTAATATATTTTCATAAGAAACATTTCTTCTGATTTTAAAACTATATGAAAAACAACAATTGATAAAACTGAGCTGAAGGCTCTATTGGCCAGTCTTTAGTTTTTTAAGATTGAAATTTATTTAATGCAAGCTGTAAAAATCAACCTGTACTGACTCCCAACTGCATTTGAGCAAAGAATATTTTAAGAATGTTTTTCAGTTCAAGTATTGACTGAGTTATGAAAGCATTAGAATCTTATTGTCTGTTCTTTCCTTTTTTCCTGATTAAAAAAAGTCTAAATTTCTTTTTTTTACCACTTCTGTGGTCCAAACAGCTTCGTCTTTTCAAGTCAGCTGTCTGTGCAGAGCTGCCATGGCACTGTATTTCCCCTAGTAGATATGTGAGACTATTTCAATCTGAAGAATTTCTTTTGTTTTGTAACAACTTTTACAGACTTTCTTCAGTATCACAAAAGAGTAAATAGCATTCTACCTGATTGCTGCTATGTCCTTATGAATAATGGTTATTTCTTTAATAGTTAATTGCTTAATGCTCATTTTCAGTTTCAGCTACATAGTTATCATGGTTTTCATGACAAGTCTGCTGTCTAACAACTCCATAGTAAATAAAGAATAATTGATGGCCTTTTGAATGCAGTGTGATCTAGAGCCTTGCATTTTGGTGCTTTTTCAATTCTGTACTTTTTTTTGGTGAATCTAGTTGCTCAGATTAATGATTAACGCAGTACCAAACTGTTTCTTTTCCTGGTTTTTTTTTTCTATAACAAATTGGGATTATTTTTTTTCAATTTCAGGCATATATTTTGTGACCAATATGTTTATAGTACTGTTCTGAGTATTATAGAAGGTTCAGTAAAATGAGGAAACATTGGGTTTTCCTTCTAGAAACATGGTTGTGAAACTTAGGCTGCAGGGCTAGGAGAGAATGATGAAAAGGGAGTTGACTTTTACCATGCATCAATAAACAGACTTGCTATATTTAACCAAAAAGCCTTACCAGTCTAAAGGCTGTTTGCTTATGTCTGCTGAGCTGTAGGTGATCTTTGAGGTGCCGTGAGATATGGTTTATTAGCTTAGTGGTGGTAATGGTGATAGGAGGACAGTTGGACTAGATGATCTTGTAAGTCCTTTCCAATCTTGTGATTCTATGATTCTATAGATAGATCTGAAACTAGGCGTATCAGCTACATGAATCCTCCCTCTTTTTGTACAGCATGTGGAAATAATCTCCCACGTAAGCTATGATCACAGGCAATTGCAGAGCAGGGTTACAAGTGAGAAAAGACTTCCTGTTGCTGGGGATTCCCTTGCTCTCTTGTATGTGTTCCTTAGGCAGGAAGAGCAGCCTTTGAGAAGTGATCAAATAGTGGCAGTCAGCAGTGCTGGCACTGATTTCCAATCATTTCATCTACATATGAAGAATAGAGAGAAAACATCCTTGAATTGTTTGAAATTAAGACTATTTTAAGTAACAAGGCTGTAATGTTTTTTGCTGCTTTTTTTTGTTGTTATTTGATAATTCTTTGATAGATGTTTTTGTCCTTGTGATATCATCCAAACGCTAATTGCCCTTTCTTTTTCCTGAAGCATGGTAGGTAATCCCAATATTCATGCATCTGATAGGTTTCTAGTGTTTTACATAAACCTATGGTGTACCAATGACAAAAGCAGGAAAAAAAAACACAAAAAAACCCCCAACCCTTAATTTAGGCAACATCCCATTGAAGTCTCCAACCTCGAAAAAGTTTTTTAAAATTGTTCTGGATAATGGAAGTTATGAGTTTTTGGTTCTCTGTGCTCGTTTTAATTAAATTTAGAAGTACAACGGGATTTTTTTATGGCAAACTTGTCATGAAGAGTTTAATATTTCAAAAAACAGAGAAGTTTCGTCCATTCATTATCCAAATGTGAGAAATGTGGATGTTTTGGGGAATGTGAAGTTGTAAGTGGAAAAGAAGTCATGTTTTGGTGATGGTGATCAATTCTGGATTACGTGAAGAGGTTATTACATTCAGTATGCAAACAGTTACACACAGAACTTATTTTAAACTTGGAATGTTTTCAATTTGCTTGTAGGCTGAAGCCAGACTTGCAGCAAAACGGGCGGCTCGAGCAGAAGCAAGAGATATACGTATGAGAGAGCTGGAGAGGCAGCAAAAAGAGGTAGTGTTAAAGTGCCAGGAGTCACTGCAAACCTGTGCTAAAATCCTTAGTTTTGTCCTTCAGTGTAATTCAGTGGTGTTCTGGGACTTTGAGCATCAGGTAACTGTTAGCTCTCTTTCTCCTTCCCCCTCTGCTCCAAACCGTACTCTTGTTACCCTCCTCTTTCCTATGGATTGTATACTCAAGGTTATCTTGCTTTTTCATCTGTGCTTAACACCTCACAAAGTATTAGTCTGAATACTGATTTTGAACTTGAGTAATATTTAAGGCTGTATTGCAGAAAAAAATCTGCTGTACAAGTAGGCTATTAGAACTCGTGCTTCCAAAGGAGAAATAAACTATTTGTAACGTTGTTTTTTTTATTCTGCCTTTGTGGGCAAATGAGGTATTTGAGTGTTTTACCATTAACAGAGCAGTGAATTCAGTGTGTTAACATTTAGAAGTGGGCATAAATGAATTCATGTTTTTATGAGATATTTATATGTTACTGCTTATTTCTTTTAAATGTTGAGAAGAGAATGGAAGTGGCAATGTCCAGGACTCAGGTGTGCACAAATAATTTTGTGTAGAAAGGAACAGTTTTAATTATCTAATGTGAAGCTTAATATTGTTTGGATATGAATCAGTACACTTCCACCTGAGACATCTGGCTTGTATTGCTTTTGTAAACATTTACTGTACTGTAAAACGCACTCAGCAGTTTTTGTCTGTTGTTGCTGTGAAAAAGATTCATTCTAAGTATGGATAACTGGCAGCACAGTGTAGATAATACATGTATAACACTGCTTATATTAAAGGATAAAGGATGAAGGGAAAGCAGTTTTTGCTCTATTTTTATTTATAATACATTCAGTAACTGGATAATATGAGTATGTGACTTCAGATATGCAATTTTCAGTCAATGTCTTCCCTTTTGATTGCACTCAATGTTTACAGTAAATACTTACTGTTAGGATTTCTGTTTAAAACAACTTAGTGGAATTGGGATAATATTTACACACTGTGTTTTACTGCACACATTTCTCCTTTTAAAAAAAAGAATCACTTTTTTGACTGAAAAAGCATAAAGAAGGCAGATTGTCAGCTGTGTTTGATTATTCCATGGTTACTGCAGTCTGCTCAGGTTTTCACATGGCAAGCAGAAGTTTCAGTGTTTCAGTTACTTCATGTAGTTATTCAAATCTGTGTAAATGATATTTGCTTTTTTTGCTGAGATGGTAAGTACTGCTTATAAAATACATGTTTTTATATGTCTTTCATTACTGCATACCTTGTTGTCTAACTGCTGTTGTATCTGATGCTACTTTGAAGATTACATGGCAATGAACTTAGATTTGTCTGGATTTTTTGATTTGGAAACTATTTTGTAAATGGTTTGTTTTTGTTTTTTTTTTTTTGCATTCTGTAGTTTTCTCAGCATTCATATGATACAAAATGGGCTCATATCCAGAAATGGATGGTAGGCTAAAACAACCTTTTGTGCATGTTTTTGCCACTCGAGGAACTAACAGGATTTGGAGGAAATAATTTACTAATGGTTTGTGGTGTGTCATTTTGTGCTGTCTTGAACTGCTGAAAAAAACATGCATAATAGCTGAGTATGGGTGTGGATTTGCAAGACGACGTATGGAAGCAAAAAGGAAGAAACTTAAATGAGATGCATATTGTTGACATCATATTCTGACTTGAGGTTATGTGTCCTTCTTCAAATTTACTTCAGTTTCAGTATTGGTAAATGTCTTTTCAATAGTAAATATTTTTACTTCAGTGAATTTGAGGGATTTGGCTTGTGGGGTTTGGTTTGAGGCTTTCTCCACTGTTTTCTTGGCAGAGTTGCATTTATTTCCTTTTTGAGTAACAGCAAACAGTGGTTATTTCATTGATCATCGATTAAGTCGCTTTTGTGACTTAAATCTTCGAGTAATATGTTTTAAAACAAAACAAAAAAGCTTTGTGTTACTTTCATCCTTTCACCCCTTGCCCTTTGCTTCCTCTGAATAGGGAGGCATGTGAATAGTTGAATTACAGTCCTAGAAAGTTGCGTCTCAGTTTATACTGATTTAGTCTGTCTCTTGAGAGAATTCCTCTTAAAAAGAAATGTTGTTGTGAATTGGTGGGAGTTTTGGGGGATTGCTTTTATCCTGGCGTTCACTGTGAATGATTTGAATCAAGAAGATTTAGGACATGCCAAAAATAGTCATAAGGTAGTGACTGTTAATTGGCACTAAGGATGAAAAAGGCTGGTCTGTCATTAGAATTTCATTTGCAGAAGTTGTGCTGAGCTGTACTGACTCTTCACCTAGCTAGCATGTTTGTGTGGTAGTTTTCATGTCACTTATAACAAATCAAAACAGGTTCTGTTCATGTGTGATAAAATGTGCATTTATGTACACTGCTCTCCTTCCCCCTTCAAAAAAACAGAACAAAAAAACAAAACAAAACCACCCATGTGTTCCATAATGCAAATCTCCTTTGTGAGCAATTTCACTTCAAAATTAGGCAACTGTGTACAGAAAGTCAGGCTTTTCATAATTCAGGTATGTTACTGAGGAAACACTGGTGTTATACAGGCAACCAGGAGGAATTTTATCTAAGCATGGAGCTTCTGTTTGCAGACTGCAAAAATGAGTAGCAGGTATTTATTCCATGGCACGATGTTCATTTTAAAACTCAAAGTAGTTGTTACAGAGAGGAAGACTAAAATGTCATTATGTAATCCACCTCTTCTTGTGGTAATACAAGGATAGAATAATAAGAAGATGTACAGTTTTTTTTATTGCCAAGAATTAACCAGGCAATTTTTGAATAGTTAAACATGCTAATATACCCAGTGATAATAATATAGAAAATAATCTTGTGACAGTAAGGGATATGAAAGCTGTCTATAGGAAGCTGAGCCTTTACATGTGAAGATCAGTAGCTTACAATCTTCATAATAGTTTGATATATGGTAAAATGGTAGGAAGTGATTTATTTGAGTAAAGATCCTAGTTCTAGAGCCCTGTTCCAGTTTTCAAATGGGATTGCTTTGAAATTATTCTAAATTTATTTACCTTTTGTAATGAAAATTTTGAGATGCTGATTTGAGACAAAATAAACATTCCTTGGTCTTTCAAAATAAAAGGTGAAGGTCTCTTAGCTACCTCCCCAATTGTGTAAGTTAGGTTCGTCATTTTCCACGGACACTACAGATGTCAGCTTCCTATAGATTCTGCAATTGATCCATTTGCTTAAGAAGCTTTATTCCTATGGGATAGAATATTTGAAATATACATCAGGAAACAGAGAACAATAATTTCCATAAGGGTTAAAATGCCTTTGTAAAATGTAATTCTGCAAAGCTTTTTAAATGGACTTTTTAAAAAATCTTCTGCGCTTTTCTACATTAGTACAGTAATCAGAAGGTTTCTGTGCTGGACTCTAACTGAATAATTATATTCACCTTTCTCATTTTCATTTTATAACATGATGCATTAATACGCTTCCAAAATCAGGTGAAATCACAATTCCTCCTGACTTGAATCTTGAATGACTTCACTTACCACAGCGATTACTGAAAATAATACATGGCATTAAAAGTGCTAACAGCATGTTGCTCACCTTCACTTGCTTTTACTTTTTCCTTTTTTTTTTTTTTTTTTAATGTTTTTTATTACCATGAATAACTCTATTTCTTCTTTCTCAGGAAGATTCAGAGAGGGCCAGGTATTCTCACCGGTCCAGTCGACATTCATATTTGGTTCGTGTTAGAACTGTATTTTTTCCCTTGCCACAAGGCCCTTCTTAAAAAGTACAACTAAAGTTGTATTTAAAAATAAGTACAATTTCATGTTATCAGGAAGTAGATGATGCTTTCAGCATTAATGATTTGGGGGACGGTATTTTAAATCACGTGTGATGTTGAACTTCATTTGGTATTTTATTTCCATCAATTCTACATCAGTATTTCATGAATGTTTTTTATCGTATGCATTTGTGTCTTTGCATTTCAAAAGAATATCAATCGTCACATTTTAAATCTTTGAAGTTAATGCTGTGAATACCTTGAGTTCTTTTCCTCTTCTGTTTATAATAATTTATGGTCAATTTCCGTGGCTGAGAGTAGGGCTTGGAAATTGCTTAGAAATGCATATTATGAAACATTTGGTTCCTTAGAATAACTTATGTTTAATGACAGTTTGTAAGGGTCATCTTTTAGCGTTAGTCCAGTCTACTATTAAATGAAGTATTTCTTTAAAAATATCTGAATAACTGTCCTCATTTAGGCTTCAGATATTGCCAGTTAGTAAGAATCGATTGTTTTTCCTTGAAGGGCAGAGCATTAGAATTCCTGCAGCAGCGGCCCGTTGTCTCTATGGGTACTGTTACGCACCAGGAGCTCACGGTTGGATGTGAAGCTGCTATTGACAATAACAGTTCAGATGGCAGTGGTCTCATGGGGAGAAGTTCTCTTTTCCATTTTGCCTGTGTCAGAAGTTCTGCAAATAGAAAAAAAAAAATTAATACTGCTTCTGTTGACTCAGTCATCCTATAGATAAGGACCACTTACTGAAGATGAATAATACTAGTTGGTAACTTCAGCTTTCATTCCCAATCAGTGCTTGTGGTCTTCTGCTCGCTGTTGTGTTTTCTTGCACTTCAGATAGTACTATTTCTATAATACTTGTGGGATAAAGAGGAGTACCTGAGGATGTGTTCTGAAGAAGAAATACAGTGCAGGGTTTTATTTATTTGAGAATGTGGGAATGTATTATTTGTTAGTGACAAAGCCTTACCCGAATGCTGTGAGATACCCCAAACGCTGGTAGTAAAATTATTTATTGTTGTACTGGCTTTCCCATAGTCTTTTTGAATGAAAAATGGTGCTAAAGAATAGTTGTAATAAAGGCCCAAGGGAGGGACAAGTTACAATACTAAAAGGGTTGGGTCTGTTTAGTTCACTGGAATAGAATGTTCTGGTGTGACTTAAATAAAAATGATTGCCATTTACTACGAGCAATTAGAAATCAAATTCAGTTTGTCAAAGATTATGTAACATCTTACACGTCTCTGTGTTAAATAAGTGCTTCTACATTTTTTTGTCACAGGTATTTTCTCCAAATAAACGCTTTTAGTGACCTAATATTGACTACTTTGCAAACAACAGTTGGCTGATAGAGAGAAAAAAAATATTGTATTGTAAGTGGAGACAAAAACTTGTGAAATAATATAGATTTGCTCAGATTTGTTCTTACACTTGTTCACTTAGTGTACAAATACATGAAGATTGAGAGTAAATAATTTAGCGAAGCTCAACAGTTACCTTTAGAGAGTCTTCTAGTGACATTGTATATTGAAATATTTTTGCAATTTCATTCTTAAGAGTCCTTTGGATAGCAGTGGGTCTCACAGGAGCAGAACAAGTACCACCAGAAGGAGAGATCTTGTGGTGTGTAACCCAGAATGAGCATGCCTTGATGTGTTCCCATTATAACCCTTTCAATCTCTACTTACCAAAGCAGTTGCTTGGTGAAAGCATGCTTCTTCAAGGAAAATGCTGCTTATTGAACTGCTGGAATAACTGATGTAATCAAGCATTTTATCTGTGATAGCAAATTTGGGGGCATAAGGAAAAACTTGAGTTTGAAGGGAGTTAATCTCTCAGTCTCTCCTAATGTTTGTGAAAGAGAAGTAAAATCAAGTGACAGAGGTGGTGCATCAACCTTGGTGGGTACAAAAGTGTTCCTGGAAGTTCTGTCAGGAAGCATTTTGTTCTCAACTATTTTTAAAGTAAATGTATTGCTATGCTATTTCTGCATTCTGGACTAAAATATGAATAGAAATTCTACTTTTTTTTTTTTTTTTTTTAGAAATCTGTATTTGTATCTGATTTGTGTCACTCAGAGCTTAGGCAGTTTTTCAGTAAATATTTACATGAAAAAAGATTTTTTTTGTAAGCTCTTAACGCTTTATAGTTGAGATGTAAGTTAAACTCTGCAGAATTCTCAGACATACCAGTAGATAAGAGAAATTATTTTTCTTGTCCTCCCAGTGATTCTCACCAAAACTAACATTTAGTAGTGCTCTAGCATGCTTTTAGCATATTACTGTGTTCTTGAATCATCTTCAACTTCTGTTTATTTTTGCTTTAAGAAAGCTTAGGATAATAGTGAGCAGCATTTTGAATTGTGCGTGATGTACAGTCAGAATAACTAAGTTATACATATGAATTGAAATCAAAAGAACAAACTTACTGTGAAAACCTAAGATGTATGTTCTTCTTTTTTGTTGTAGTTGTTTGGTGTTTTTTTTTTTTTTAAATTAATATATAGATTGTCTAGAAGTCTTTGAATGACAGAAGACATGGGAACACTGGGAAACTTATTACAAACGAATTTCCTAAAGCATTCCTAAGTCTGGTGGACTGAGAGATACACTATCATTCCACTGTCATTCCATTTTCCCACATTCAGCTAATAATATTGTTGCTGAATGTCCAAAAAAGACAAATATACAACATCAGATTGTTAAATTTATTTTGTTTATATTAAAACACAAGGCTGATGTGGACAGGAACACTCAGCGTTCACATGAACACAGGCAGCCTCATTCTGCTCCTGTGTCATGCTGACTAAGAGGAAGGCCTGTCAGTGAGCAATACATACATGTATGCAATATGGATCCTCCAGTAACTGGCCCTAGGCGCTCAGTCTGTCCAGTCGTTTGCCCTGGGCCTCCATATCCAGATGTGCACCCAGGAAAGTAGTTAGAAGTGGAGTTTAATAAGAAGCCAGATCAGACTGTCTTGGTGAGGCAGAGGGCATGGCCAGACAAGGACAGTCACCAGAAGTGTTTTTACACACAGAGAACCCCTTTTATCTCCACTGTTCTTTCCTCATGCACCCGTTCCTTCCAAAAACACTTCTCTCTGCTTTCCCCCACCTGATCCCTAAATGCTATTCCCTGCGTCCCATATTGTCTTTGGTGCCCTAGAGGCTGTAAGTTCCCATGCTCTGTAAGGTGCTCTGGGGAGCCCCTACATTGTGATGTGTTTTGTACCTCAACAGTGGGTTGACGGATGGTGGTTGACTTCTTTTCCTGTGTAGCTATCTGCCTTTCATCATGTAACACAACAAGCACTGCCTCAGTTGAATGCAATTTTATTTCTGTTCTGTTTTCCTTTTGTAAGTAAGCATTTTCATTTCTTCTTCTTTTACCTCAGTATGACAGTGCTAAGGATAGACCTGCAAGATATTCGGTCCCTGTATGTTCACACTTTGCATGTTTTTTGTGTGAATGTAGACTGATTTGTTCTTACACAGTGTGATGACACTAACTTGCTACTTTAAAAATGACTTTTAAAAAAGAGAAGATTTGTGCTATCACACTTTAAGGTCAAGAATACTATTTCCCCACTTTCTGTGGGGAAGAAGTCTAATGGAGTAACGTATAGACAACTAACAGCTATTTTGCAGTAGGTACTTTAGTCATTGCTAAACCATAAATGTAATTAAGTGCAACTTATATAGCACATAATTAAAAACAAAAAGGCAACACTGTATCTGTATGTACACATTTGTATCCTATATTTCATATAGAAGATTAAACTTAATGTAATATACCGGGTTTTTTTCGATCTAGAGAAAAAAGCATGTGGTTTGTATCCCTTCTTACCATTATGAAGCATTGTAGTTCTGATGTGGTATTATAGTAAGTTAGATTTGCGTGCATGTCCTTCAGCAAAATGGAGCACCAATTCCACTCAGAAGCATGTTAGCAGCTTAAAAAGCTGAATTTGCTTATTTGAATAATCTGCAAGTAGGCAGCATAATAAAAACAGTGTTTAAAATAATCTGTAATATTAAGCACTTTTAAGTTGATTTTTGATTTTACATTTCTTGTGGAAGGTAAATACTTTGGTTCTAACCAAAGATAAGGATGGTTATAATTTTACTTGTCTTTTTTTTTTACACAGTGTTAGATGTATGGCCTATTTTTCTGGTCATGTAATGTCTTGAATTGACATTTTGTGTTTTAAGAATGAAGCTGCTGTTTTGTAGTGCTATTAATTTTTCTAAATTTGATTCTTAGAGTCATGCTTACGGTGAATCTCACAGTACAAGGAAGAAAACTGCTTATTCCCGTAAAGATTTATTGGTTAGTTTTCTATGATATTTATTATAGATACACTGTCTAGATTGTTATGTACTAATACAGTACATGAATAAATGGATTGGCTTGCTGATATATGCTTTTATTTTATTTTATTTTTTTGTTAACAAAGGAACTTGTAGTACTGACCAAATTCTGACAAGTTGAGTGTGTTAAGCTGTGTCACATCAGTAGGGCTACGTGGATGGAGCTCATCTGAATGAAAAATACCATTCAGTGAGAAGCCTTTTCAAATGGCTTAGAAGTGGCACTTCTGTGAATTAAAGTTTATTCAGTCAGAACGCAAATACGGATTTTTATTACTTGTGCTTTGACCACTACTTGTTAGAGTTTAACTGTAGTTTTGAACTAGCTAAGGTAGTATTTACCATAAACGCTGACATTATTCATGTGAGTTCTTGAGGAAGATGTGGGTTATTGTGATCTTCTGAACACTCTTCTAGAAAATCCAGTGTGTGGCATCAATGTAGTGCCAGCATTTGGAGGCAGTTTTTCAGGGATGTTGACAGCTGATGACTTAGCAGTGATTGGAGCAGTGGACGTGTGGGTTGAGACAATGCTAAAAGTACTACACTGTGCCATGTACTTGCCTCTCTGTTTTCTCTCTCTTATATAATTTCTTCTCACATATGTATATGCATATGTGTGCTATTTGTCCGTGAAATGTATAAAAGCAACAATAAGCCAGAATTTCAGCTGTTAGCCCTCAGAATTTGTGCTTGGTGTAATGCACAGCGTTAGGCTATGGACTGAGGGTGATGATGAAACGTCCATTCCCTATTAGATTCTTCTCTCCCTCCACGTTCTGATATAAGTTGGTATCTAATAGAAAAAGAAAGATAAAATGAACAACTGTAGTAATCATTAGTGAGTTCTGTCTCATGTTTTTCTTATATTTCATGTTGTACTTGTCAGAGTTTAGTCAAACTTCTTAGGGTTTTGTTATAAGGGAGCGTAACACAACTGTTCTCTACTTTGGGCAAGACATTAAGAGTATGGCATATGCTAATTTGTGGCAAGAAAAAAAATCCCAATTTTTGAACTTGGAAATAGTTGGGCTGTCAAATTTGGTCTTTCAATATTAGTGTTTCTTTCTCTTGCAATATTAGTGTTTCTTTTCTTTTTCTTTCCCTTTCACAGAGTGGACTTTACCATGATCAAAGAAATTATAGCAGCCTTAGATATAGCAAACCGATTCCTTCCTACTATACTCGGGTCTGTCCTTCCTTCCTATATTTGTTGCTTAATATGTAAAGTACATACAGCATGTTAAAAATGTAGCCCCAATATGCTACTCACTGTACATTGCTGTGAGTGATAAATTAACAGCCTGATGAGGTAGATTGCATCTCACAGTAACTGCAGGTATGTTTGTCGTGTTTAAATAAGTGTCTAAAGGAAATTGATGTCTTTTAATTTATTGCTACTTTTGTTTGATAAAAATTCTAGACTATTCCACTGAACGTTGCATGTTTCGTTTTCAAAGATGATGGATTTTCCTGGAATGTTTATCCATACTTTTCTTAAAAGTTCTTACGTATTTTGCAACTATAATACCTTACTTCCATCTTTAGAACTTTTGGTGAATGTAAAGCAACTGGTAAGAACATATGCTGTACACAGAAAAAGTTTCTTTCTCTCTTGTTTTCTCTGTTCTTTGCATTACAGTCGTCTTCTCTATACAGTGATCCAGTGGCAACAACTAGGAGTTACAGGGTTAGTACTACATGAAAGACATTTTTTCTCTAGATGTTTTAATGGCCCTTGAAAATTCAAATTACGCTTTTCTTTATAGGTGTCTCCTTCTGTAAACACTGGTTTGATAAGAAGTATCAGTTTGGTTCGTAAGCCCCATTTTGCACGGTTGCCTTAAGTTTGTATTGTATGACCGTGTGGCTTGACAGCATTACATGTGCATTCTTCTTGTGCTCTTAAATATACATAATTCATGCATCTCGTTTTGGGGAGGCATTAGTTCAGGGTCCTTAAATGCTAGGTTTCCCCCTTTAAATTGCTTTTGTAATTGCTATTTGATGATCTTTTTACGGACAAACATAAAGTTTATGAATACAGCAGTAATGTTCATGAACATTGGCCTTAGAGTTAGTTAATCTAAGCACGATAGACAACAACTGCATGTGTAATATTTTAAAAAATCTAGCAATTGAATGAGAGATTCATTGTCTGGATGTTACAGAAATTTGTGGTAAATACATTTCATGTACTTTCAAATAAGATGCCAGAATTAAAACTTGTAAGTGTGCAAAAGTGCAAGTGGGCATCTTTGCAAAGTACAAAGCAGCTAGAACAAGAATGGCTAAGTAGCTCCATAAAGCTTCTATTCAAAAGGTACTGTGTATGCTTGAAACTAAATGCCTTTTACTGCTACAGCAATTCAAATCTAACTTAGCTGCCACCTAGAGAAGTTCTGAAACTATGTGAGAGAATAGTCAAATTTTTTGGATGTAATATTTGTATGCACTTATGCACTTGAATTGCAAGCAGTTTGCTTCTTGATTTTGTGTGCGTTTTTGTCATAACATTAGAAGATCCAGTGAGAGAATGCCACTGTGATAACTGCTATTGCACATAATTCTTAATTTCTATTGGAGATAGCTTCAGAGGTAGGGGAAACCAACACGAGGCTCTACATTTTTATTCAGCTTGGTGCCAGAGCTTCTGTTATACATAAATAGATTTCAGCCTTGCGCTCCGAAAAAGTTCTTCAGGAAAATCTGCATGGGTTTTCAAGATGGATAAGTGTACGGTACGACTTCAGTTCCCAGGGTGGTTTGCAACTTCTAAAAATAAATTTCACTTAAAATATTTATTTTTCTGAAAAAAGCTGACTTTCAAAACTTATTTAGCTATTTTTCACTGAAATTTAGATTATATTGGGAAGTAGACATCATATTAGTTGGAGGAAATGCTACTGGCAATTCTTAAAAACTGCTCTTCATCCTTTCAAAAAACATAAATAGCAACTGGAAAATGCTTAGCTGGGTAAGATAATAAAAATGAGATTTAATTTATCAGTGCATTTCAGTGTGAGTGTGTGACAGTAATTTCTGAGTCGGAATATAAATGGCATTTTATTCCCTCTGTTTCTCAGGCATCTTTGAGTGGTGATGGATTACGTAGCTCATGTAGTTCTTGCACTGTAAGTGTTACAGGTTTTCTGTTGCTTCCTTCAAAATCTTGGTTTTTTGGAGACATAAAGCAATGAAAATTAAGAAAATTTTTAACACTTTTCTTTAGCCATCTGAATACAGTTGGTATTCTTCAAGAGCAAGCTCAATTCGAAGTAGTCCTGTGGTGAGCATTCCTTTGCATGTTTTGCTGAATGCTTTGATACTAACACACAACAGCTATGAGAATTTTCACTGATTGAAATGAACAGTGAGTCATTTTACTGATTAATTAGATTTTCACTTTTTTTTATTAAAATCTATTAATTATTAAATTCTTAAAATTCTATTAAATTCTTATAATTCTAAAATTATTAATCTCTGTTAGAGATGTAAATTTTACCAAGGTGTGAACTTCAGGCAGTGAGATAATGAAATAAAGAAGCAGTAAGGAATTTCCTGCTTTAAGCATCTCTCAAATATTTGTGATGTACAGAACTGGAAAGAACTAAGTGCTGAAGTGCAGTACTTTGTGCAGTTACCACCTTATGTCACAGCTGGATCCCAGCATGTGGAAAAAGTCTTTCTGTGGGGGAGGAGGACTGATGTCAACTTCAGTGTTGTTCATATTGTGCACTGAGAAGTAATCAGCTCACTTTTCTGGTGACTGGTACTTAAAAATGAGATAAACTTGTTCCCGAATTAGATAAAAAATTAGATAAACTTGTTAAGCTGAAACTGTTGCTCCAAAGATGACTTTTTGTGCTGCAAAGTGATTTTTAGTAGCTACACCATGTTTCTGCCCCAGAGCAGCTCTGTCAGTTTTACTGATGCATCTGTCATGCTACCCAAGAAAAGAATGTCAGCATTTTGTGTGGGTTAAACTGAAATAGTCATGTTTTCATTTTTCACATGTTCTTATCAGTGTTAGAGAGGAAAAAATAAAAAAAAAAATAAATATATTTGTCAGAAACTGATTGTTTTTTTTAGCTGCAATAGACTCAGACTAAATTTTAAGGAGTATAGGAAAAAGGGGCTTTTGCCATTTCTGTAAAGGGTTCCAAAACTTAGCAGTTACTGTCATCCATTTCTGAAGTCTTCTGGATGTTGAGTGTACTCATTGTCTCCTCTGTTTCTCAAGATGGAGTGTAATTTCTTATATATAAAACATATATATTTAGGAGTTTAGGTATCAGTTTTCAGTATGTTTGTGGTATCATTAATGCCAACATATACTAGTGAAGATTTAATAGATTTCCAAGTGGAAAAAATTGCATGAAACAATTCTGAGAAGGATATTAAGTAGACGGAGCAAAAATCTTGCTCACAGCTCAATCATCACTCCATATATTCTTTCTGTTGTTAAGACTTGGTGTCACTGGGGTGTTGCATTGGAAATAAGCTCAGTAACCTTGGGAAATCAAAAGGGAGAATAGAAGAGAACATGAAATCAGAGTAGAAAACAACACTGAAAAACATACAAATCCATAGTGCTCTGCATCTGAAAAACCCATTAGGAATAAGATGCAGGTGTGCTGAGTACCTTCTCAGAGGTAGAACTGGCATATTGGGAAAAGGCTTCTCTTAAATTTTCTGATGAGGCTTTTGAAGATACGTTTTATGAACTTAACAGTAATGAAATAAATCTTTACTGAAGAGAAAAACCAGGGTAATTTTTGAGGAGCACCTGAGCAGTTTTTTTTTCCTTCCCGTTGGCCACCATGAAGATGCACACTATTGAGTTTTACTCACAGTCTAAATGTGTTTTGATCCATTATTGTGCCTTCTGTTTGGCTTTGTATTGAGGCAGTAAATATGTTAGACACATAATTGTTTGGTGCTGTAGGGTTTTTAATGTTGTTTTTGTTTGTTTTTTAATACAAGCCTTGCTTTGTGCCTCAGCCTTCTGACCTAACTGTTTCTGTTTAAAAAAACATATATATTACTGTTGAGAAAAATTATGCCTCAATAGTTGTTTCTCAAGCTTGTATAAGTCATTCATTTTATCTTATTTTAAAGTTTTTTATTGCTTTTTATTTTGCTTTAATTATAAGCATAGTTTCTTCATTGTTCCTCGCAGAACAGATCTTTCATTTGTGCTATACAAATTTCTTGGACAAACATTCAAACATTATTTTTATCTATAATAAAATACAGAAATATAAAAATTATAATGACTTAAGTGCAAGGGAATGTTTTCAATCCTTGTGATGTACAGATGATGAAATGGACAGAAATGCATCCTCTCTGATCTTGCCATGCAAGGGAAGAGTGATAGTATGGTGAGTTGGGTGGCATGGTGTTCTTTGGAATTCCTTCTGGTTCCTTAGTTATTGTGAAGTGGCTGTAAGTATTTATCGGCTGCCTATTTTATTTGTCACTGGTCACATTTGTGTGCAAGGCATCTCACCATCTTCAATCCAAATGAGATGAAGCTACATCGAGTATTTATTTCAAGTACAAAGATATTCTGAGTTATTTTTTAATGGTGAAAATTGACTGGAGGCCATGTATTTTCAAATTACTTAAAGATTTTTCTTTCATACGAGTACTTTTAAAACTAAATGCATTGTTCACATTTAACATATATAATGTGCTTTTAAAAAAACATTTCACTGGAATTCCTGTGGCAGTTGTAGTGATCGTCATGTGTTTAGATATATCTTGCCTTTTCTGTGAGTAATGTGAGCACTTCTTCCCCTCACTTTTTAGCCACGTGAGGGTGGCTTCAGGGAGAAAACTTTTTATTCCATTGTAAAGATTCTGGAAATTGAGAGTGAAAGCCCAGATTAGATTGGTAAGAGTGTGATCCAAAGAAGAAACAACGTTTGTCGACAAAAGTATTCTTCTCTTTCTTGACTTCAGAATGTATCATCTGTTTTTATGGCTTGCAATTTTATTCTCTTTAATTTTTTAAGGATTTATGTAGTTTGGCACTACTGATTCCAAGCCGTTTTTCTATGTTTGACTGTACTTCTTATATTACTCAAATGATAGAAAATGAGTCAATAATAAATATCTATTGGTCTTGCTTTTAGATAAGCACCTAGCTAGATAGACAATGATCAGAACAATAAATTTGAAGTGTACTTAAAAATGATGCATGGCTAAAGTATTGATCATGGTGTGGCACGTGTATTATTTCTACAGAGACACTTAATGTCTCAAAAATTCAGAAGAGAATATTTTGCAGTTCTTATACTTCAAATCCAGGAATAAATTGCAACAATGAAAATGTAAGTTGTTGCTACATCTAAAAAAAAAAATCTTGTTCATTCTGTGGTATAATCTTATAATCTTCAGTTTTCTTTCAATCTCTTTTTTTCAAGTCCTCTGATTTTTCTGATAAAAGTGAAACTGCTGCTGACTATTTCAGTCGCTCCAACCGCAGGGGAAGCGTTGTTTCTGATGCAGATGATGTCCAAGGTTTGAATAGTGTGAGTGTAATGCTTGTTGCTGTATTGTGCCAAGTAGAGCAAACTGACTAACCGTGAATTTTATTTTTGTTCTACAGAGGAGTAAATACTGTAAAAGAACCCCGAGTTCTTTTGTCAAATAAGTCTGCTTGTTGAAGGATTGGGGCTTATTTCAGTCCACGAATTTTCTTCAAACTGTTTCATGCTGCATGCTGCTTTATTTTAAGGAGATTCTGCCTGTTGCTTGAAGCATGTAACGTCTTAACACTTCACGTTATTTTGACAGGTGATGAGCATAAGCATCCCTTCAATGTAAAAAAAATCTTTTTTTTTTCTTGTGGAAGTTTATTTTATGAAGTTAGCAATACCTAGTTTTGCTTTGTGGAGTTTTGGAGTACTAATATTTGTTTTAGTGACAAAAATAGACTGAAGTACGTTATTGTTAGCACATTCTAGTGTTCATTAATCCATTGTAAGAGTTTCTAAGAATCCTTTATTGAAGCCATCTATGCCCTCGCCCTGAGCCCTAGGTTAACAGAGCTTGTCGCAGGAAAATTGGGATGACAGTTTTTCTGTGCATTCCTTTGATCTGAGCTTCAAAAACCTAGCTGCCTTTGTTTTTTATTGCTGTTAATTAAAGTTTTTATGTTTAATAGTAGAAAGAATAGGGAGTTTTCTGTACATAACCTTATCTTTGAATGATCAGGGCTAGCATATGCAGTAGAAGGAAAAGGGCTACCTGATCTACTAGCAGCCTGCCACTGCTTAATTAGGTAAAAGCCAAGCAGTTCTTAACTGTACATCTTGCAACCTCATGCTGCTCCTCAAAGCTAGAGCCTGGGAGAAGCTCCACAAGGAGATTAGTGTTGCACTCAGGTTACAACAAGGTTGGAGAATCTCCAACCTCAGGAGCTGGTGAAAGTTAACCACACAGAGCCTATGAATTAAAAGCTAACCTGGGTTTCTGTTTGCAGCAACTCTGCTATGGTGGGAAGGTTGGACTAGATGACTGCTAAAGAGTACCCTTACAACTGCTGTTTCTGTCATTCCACATTTTGACAGTATAATAGTCATATAGTGCTGCATAATTTGTATTTTATTTGTCTCTGTATGTGGTCAAAGTATGACAGAGAGCATTTATCTATTTTAAGTCTTAGCTTTTTTTAACTTACAGTAGAGCTCTTTTACTCAAGCTTGCTGTGCTGAAAGTGTGGAAGCTGAGACAAACAATTGTTATTTTCTCAGTTGTTTTTATTGTAGTTCCTACGTAAGTTAATTTGGAGTATGTAAAACTACTTATTCTTAATGTAAATGTAGGCTATGATATTACTTTGTCTTTCCAAATGATTCTTCAGATCTTTTGGATTTTTCATATCGTTTTTACCATCATGGGGGTGGCAAATATTACAAATTAAAATTTCAGTATATCATTGGAGATGATAAATCTGCCATGGAAATGCACTGTCAAGCTGTAGAAACCATAGCAGGTGGAAAAAGATCTCATAAAGGAACATTTGTTTGTACTGTGATGATAGCAAACTTCCAAATCTGTTGTCACTGGGCTGGGAGCAAAGTGGGCGGTTTTGGAGAAACCAGCTTTTGAAGAGGTCATGCTTTTTAAAAGCACTCATCTGTGTGTTGATTTCCCTGCAATGTTGGAACTATGGACGTCTACAGTGCAAGTCTGGATTACCAAAGGATCTGAAATAAAAAGTTGGGATGGAGGTGAAGTGGAGGAGATGTTTGTTTGCTCAGGCTCCAGTCCAAAAAAAGAATGAATTAAAGTTATTTAATAATTCAGAGCTTTCACTTGTGTGTGTTCTTGTCCTTATGTAACTCCTGGTTTTACTGAAGAGTTAGAGGTAGCAAATGTGTTTTCTAATAACTAGACCATTCACACTGGTGTCACTGATTGTCTGAAGTGCACTTGCATGAATCTTTGTTATGCCACCGAGTGCTGCAGTCCCTACTGTGCTCAAATTTGAAGTAATGGAACTTGTTTTGCTCGGTACTTTATTCTAAGCAATGACTCTTTGGAAAACTTTGTAAAGGGTTTCTGGCTTTTTCTTTACAAGCATTCATTTATTTTGCAGTTAAGGTAAAACTATGTTTTGAAGCTGTATTTTTTTTCATGCATTTTGATCTGTGTTAACTTCTGATATTTCTTTTTCGTTTCACTTTTTGTTCTCAAATATTTTTCAGTATCTTTGAACAGAATAGTGCTTTTTAGTAGTCTTTTGTAGCAAAAGGTGTATTGTGACCAGTTTTCCTTCTCTTTTTCAGCTGGAAGAAAAGAGTGAAAAATCACATTCAGAAATTTTTTCAAGGGTAAGAATATTTGAATTAAAATTTTTGATTGTTGGTATTCATCCATCAGTTTAAAAGCATCAACATTTTTCCAAAAGTAGAAATATGTGTTTTCTTTGTGGGGTGTATTTTAGTAATTTTAAGAACTTGCAAAGAAATAATTTTGGACATACTGCTTCTACTGAAAATAATGCATTGCATCTTATTCTCAAAGGAAATAATGTTATTCTTGAATATCCTTTTAAGAAGTATCAAGTTCTTGTAGAATTCATTTTCTGGGTAAAACATTCACCAGGAAAGGTTGTATTTTAAGAGGCTAAGACTTGAAAAACACAGATGTTGGATCCCATTGGAGAATTCTGAATGCTGTGTGACAGAGAAGTTTTAGAAGTGTTTTTTGGCACTAACAGCTCCTTATGGATATCGCCTGAAGAGAAAATTGGGAATAAACTTGAAATGTCACGATAACTGATATGTTTTCTATTTCTTTCTGTTCTGCTACATACTGTTCTTTAAGCTTCTCATAAATCAGATGACTGTAAACAGAAACCAACATCTCATCAAGAAGTGACATAAGTGCTGGAAAACATTTGGTGGAAAATAATCCTATGAAAAAGTAAAGATGAGAGAAAAGTGCTTGATGGTTATGAAGTAATTTATAAAGACTGAAGTCAAATATACCACTATGTCATACCTGATGCAATGTTTTCCCTTCTTTAAGCCGTCGTCTCGCAATTCAATTCCTCTGAGTGGCAACTCATCTAGGAGAGGAAGTGGAGATACAAGCAGTTTATTGGATCCTGATGCCTCCCTCAGTGAATTACGGGTAAACTGCATTGCTGGAGAATTTGGATCTAGCTTAAAATTGTATTTGTGGTTGGGAGGAATGCTTTTTACTTCTGGTTTCATAGTAGTAAGAAAATGCTATGAGGGTTTAATTTTCAATCAGGGGAAAAATGTATATTTTGTACTGATCAGTATTTATGTTGCTGGTAGTTTATTTTAGTGGAACTTGTTTATGTCAAATCTTATAGTCTTTCAACTGCAAATGTATTTCCCCATACTTCTTATGCAATGGTTCATTCCTATGTCCTGCAGGATATCTATGATCTTAAGGACCAGATACACGATGTAGAGGGGAGATACATGCAGGGACTTAAAGAACTGAAGGTATTAGGGCTTCTCCCATGCATGCATTCTGTATGGGTATTCTGGGGTAATGGAGATCTCACTGGTTCCACTAACTGTATGAAGCTTTACTAACAAGTTCTTAAATTTCTACAAAGCATGTGCCTAACTTTTAATGCATAGAGAGCATCAGATTTTGTCATTTGGACAAAATGTTAAGATCTGCTCGTTGTACATTTCAAATCATTATTTGGTTTACGTTAACATTATTTTAACTTTAACATTTTAGTGAATGTTTTGTGATTAAGGTTTTAAGAGGTTTAATGTATTTTCCAGTGCTTTGTTAGCAAATAAATAGATATTCAAAGTAGCTGCTATATGTCAGATGAGGAAGAAAGAAATAAGATACAGTTATGATGAGTAACTTAATTACTCTTCTAATTTCCAGGAAATTTTATAAAGTAAAACTGAAGTAATGCTTTTGAAATATGGACATGTAGGCAGGCATGTTGCTTGCAGGAGGAGACTGTTTTGTTTGGATCATTTGTAGACTGCAGTTATGAAAGATAATGATTTGATTGTATTGGTTTGCACTTCCAGTTATATTCTTAAATCACAGACTGATATTTTCAGTATTGGGTTAATGAGATTTGTCTGTATTTTGGCTTGCTTAAATTAATATGCTTTTCTTTTGTAAATTTTCCACAATTAACAGTTTGCAGTTAATCTAAAGTATGATTGGTCTCTCTTCTGCACTGAAGGAAAACTAAATATAACAAATCAGGCAACTTACAATATCTTTTCCAGGATTTGTTCTCTTTCCTGCTATCTAGTTGTGAGTGGCTTTGTATAAAATATAGAGCTCTTAACATACTTGTTTTACATCCATATAGAGGAAGAATTCAATGGCTGCTTCTTGCTGCTAGAGAATATAATGTTGGCATTTAACAGCCTCCTTTTATTTTCTTGGTTAAACAATGTGGTAGACATTCTAGCAAAGAGAAAATATGTAATTAGAGCTGTTCAAGGTAGCAAAAATGTTCTTTAGAGGATTTGATAAGATCTTTGACCTATGATTGACTTTAAAGATGGTACAAAATGTATTCCATTTTTTAAAATTATTATTAATGATATTAAATATATTAAGTTAATTTAGAGAAGTTCTTTCAGGAACCCTTCTTTCTAGTTAGGAATGCACTGCCTTCTCAACTGCTGGTGTTTTCTTTCGTTTAACAAGGGCTACAAGGGTATCTGCTTCTACTTGTGTTTTTCCAGTGCCTGGTAACTGTGATCTGTAGGCCCACTTCCCCCATATCTCTGTAGTTGCCTATCTCTCTTGTTACAAAAAGGTTTTCTTTTTCCACTTGGCTACAAATCTGGGTGTCAGCATAGTCAACAGTATTGTAAGTACTTTTGATTTAGTCAGTTTTCCACATTTTTTAATGTCTCAGTTTGCCTCTGTTTTGCTAAGTCTTTCTGTATTCTCTTGCAGCAGCTAGAAAAGGAATCATTTTCCTTTCCTCAGCATTTTTTTCTGATCCATTTTATGGAGCTCTGTCTTGATGTCTGCTTTGTTTAGTCTTTTGGTTCAAGCTCCAGAGGCTTATTTGCACAGCCCTTTGGCTTTGCCAATAGAATTATTGGTGGTATTTCTTCTTAGTTACAGGTTATGTACAGAGTTTTATCTATTTTCATTCCAGCCCATTTCCGCTGCTTCATCCTCAGGCATCCTACTGCCTCATCCAGGTCTTTCAGAAACTCTTCCAAATCCTTATTACTTCTTGCAAAACTGGGATATAACTGAAAATGCATGTAGTTCTTGCACCATAGGGAAGATGATGCTTTACAAAAATAAATAATGGTATCAGTAATTGCACGAAATGGAGCTACGGTAACTTAAGCTAGAGGAGAACATAGCATGAAAATTGCATGCTTATGAATATTTTTCCAATGCTAAAAGAAAAAAAAGTATTTTGTCATGCAGTTGGTTTAATCTCAAAAGCTTCTCAGGTGTTTTGATCACTTTTTAGACAGTTAACAGTCTGCTGTATAGGTAGATTTTGCTGCAAGTGTCCATACCTAATCCAGAACATCTGCTGCCATATCCTGAAGTCATCCTTGCAGAGCCTACCAGCACAAAAGGGCAGGTGTAGCACCTAGGGACGACAGGGTGGCGAGGTGATGGGTTAACGATTGGACCAAATGCTCTTAGCAGTCCTTCTAAGCTTAGTGGTTCTGTGAGTTAGTCTTCTCTTAAACAAAGGAACTATTCCAGAGATGTCTTAGTAAGATTAACTTTTTCGATTGATCAGGGTCTTCTAAGCTTATCTCCTTTCTTGGAAACAATTGCCACTCTTCTGTCTCAATATCAGTTTTATTCCTCTTCCCTAAATGCAGATTTTTTTTTTTTGCATTAACTTGATGATTAATTGCGTTTTAATTTGATCTTCTAACCTCCAAGCAAGTCTTTTTTTTTTTTTTTTCCTATTTTTTAAGGCAGCTAGGCATCTGTTTTGCAATCATTGTTTGCTCTTTTCTTAGTTCTTGTTGATGGCTAGTGTTCTGGAGCACATGGATGAAATAAGGGGAATGTGGACTTGTTAAGATGGGGCATGGGTTCATTTTATTGATGTTTTCAGCTGCCTGAAAGGAGCTGTAGAAAAAACAGAACAGATTCCATACAGAGGCAAGCAGCAGTAGGGCCAGATGCAACAGACAAAAATTGTGTTGCAGCAAGAGAAATGCCAATTTGATTTCAAGAGTTTTCACAAGGAAGATAGTCAAACACGAGAACAAGTTACCCAGCCTTGTTGTGCACTCTGCATCCATGGAAATAAGTCCAAAATAAGCTGCAGAGAGCTCCAATCAGCATGATCTTGGCCCAGCTTTAACTGGGAGGTTAGGCCAGATGGCATACAGGGACCTCTGCCAACATACATTACTGTATGATGCCACTCAAGACGCTCACGAAAATGAACAATAGTAGGCATTTTTCTCTGGTGTTTTTGTTGTTGCTTTTGTTAAATCTGTAAAATATAGAAGGACTATATCATCCGCCTTTTATGACTCCTATTATTTTCCTTTTCCTTCCAAATGGAATTCTTCTTTAAAAGTGTTGGAAAGCTTTCCTGTCTCTTGATGTTTTGATTTACCAATAACTACAGAGTTTGTCATGATTACATTATCACATTTTTAAATCTAAAACTTGAATTATCTGAATGCACTTCGAAGGGGTCTTTATTTTTTCATTATTTGCTTATATCTCAGCCTGAATCTTCTTTGCTGTTTATTATTTTCTGTCTCCTGGATGATAACAATATCTTTCTCAATACTTCCTATGTTGTGTAGTCTATTCTGACCTGCAGTCTATCTGGACATCCCTGGAGTTATTTCTTCTGGAGTTTTTGAGATACTAGATTTCTCGGCACGAAATTCCAAAATTCAGTGTATTGAATTGATAGGCATGAATTTATATAATCATGATAGAAAAATAAAAGAGAAAATATGCACTTTAAGGACAGCTTCCTAAAAATGAAGGTTTGTTGTAACATGGATAAATAATTACGCGTGTTATGATGTTATGAGACCTATGCATGATTTTGTATTTCTTGGCAAATTTTCTCTATTCTACTCCTTAAAAATAGGAAGATAAAACAGTTTAAGCCAAAATAATCATAATTACTAGAAAGATTTGTCTACCTTTCAATTTTGAATCTAGATTATAAAGCCCTTCTTATATAATGAGAATAAAATTAAAGCTGCTCTGAGAGATTTTTCTGTAGACATTTACAGTCATTTGTCTGAGTTCTTTCAGATTTGTTGCTGTGTTCTGACATGTTTTCCTTTGCATGCACTGAATATGAAGTAAATAATATGCTGATAATACTTTCTTCCTGTAAGTTATGAATGTTGTGAAGCAGAAAGTGTCAAGTGGAATACTACCCTGTAATTTTGTTACTTGTGCTATGATAATTTTCTCTATTGCTGTCTACAATATAATATGAATAATGGAAATTGAGCTTGATATCCATAAAGTTGTCACAGAAAAAATAGATCAGAAACAAGAGTAGTCGCGGAGTTTGACTGTGTAACAGTTAACACTTCAATTTTTATTATTAAAGCAATTAATAAAAAAGACAAATGTAACCCTTTCTACCCATAGGATTCGCTCTCTGAAGTTGAAGAGAAGTACAAGAAAGCTATGGTTTCCAATGCTCAACTAGACAATGAGAAAAACAACTTGGTGTACCAAGTGGATACTCTAAAGGATGTCATTGAGGAGAAAGAAGAGCAAATAGCAGAGTACCACAGGGAAAATGAAGAGAAGTCAAAGGTACTGATTTCTGAGGGCTTTATCTTCCCCCCTCCCCACTCTACAAAGATAGTTCATAGGAAGCTCCAACTTCTCAGTAAGAAGCAGTCAAAGACCTCTGTATTAAGAGAAGAATCCATCCAAATACTAAAGCAAAATATTCATTTGAACTGAATAGGATAAGTTTGGTCAAACTTTCTTGGAAAGAGAAAATCTGTGGCAGTTTTTTTTCCAGGCAATACATAGATAGACTAGGTATCATTGATATTATGCATAAACCTTTATGGAGTCTTTTGTCTCCATTCCCTATCTTATTAAATGAATTTTCTGTATAGTAAGTATCTGGGGAACTTACCTAAAATTTAATCTGTGGTTTTTAGATTTTACATAGTTAGAATTTCTTAAGTTATTACAGGGGTTTCTTAGATATTGTCATGTCAAGATAGACTAGTAACTTGTTTAACTTAAATATATTTAAAATGCATGTCCAATCACAAATCGATAAAAATCATTGAATTCCATACAGGAATTGGAAAGACAGAAACACACGTGCAGTGTTCTGCAGCACAAGCTGGATGAACTTAAAGAGGGCCTGCGACAAAGAGATGAATTGATAGAGGTATGTTGATGTGTGGTAATGATGCATGATAGAACTTGTACAAATAAAATCAGTGCAAGATTTGAACAGGAACAGTCATCACACACAAAATTAGCTAAAATATTAACTCCCATTTTTATTAAAGAATTTATCTTGTTTTAGAGAATAGAATTTAAGCTAATCAGTCTGTTAGCTCATAAAGTTAAGAATGTCCCTGGAAGATTTGCATGTATGTTACGTATTAGAAAATCCTTTGTTTGGTAACCATGATTCTCACCTGAATGTGCCTTGTGCCTTTACTTTCTTCTGAGAACAGAGATAATGCTTGTATGACCAAAATCTCATCCCACAACCAGAAGTTCTGAAGCATGGATAGTGCAAACTATTCTTCTTTGCTTTTTCCCAAAACTTCCATTTCAGCTGTTTCTGATTTTTGTGACCATCAGCCACTGGAGTTTTCAGTACTGAGTGTTTGCTTGCTTTGCAGTCAAGCATAAATGCAGCAACAGTTGTCAGTGTTACTGGGTCATAACCATGTTGCTGTTTTTTTCTTTTGTAGTGTAGTGCTATATTTGAAATACACTGATTAAAATATCTGAAAGTAGTCAGCAAGCACACTTCACTTCCTGGATGCTTGATTCAAACATTCTTCTTTTATGCTTTCAAGAGAGTTTTCTATTTGTTAAACACTAGCAAAATCACTTGCCAAGGGAAGTGTGTAAAAAGCACTAAAGCAAGTGTTTTTTGCCAGTTGCACATAACTAGTTCCTATATAGCCATAATTCCATACATATCATTGTACTGTCCTTGTCAGCTAACTTTTCAGTATCAGCTGGTAATTAATCTCCTGCAACAGTTTAACTTTTCCTATTGTCATGTCCTGTGCATTTACTCTATTTCTAAATTTCTTTGCTGAACAGTGTTGGATATTGCAACTTGTCCATGTACTGTGATACTTCCTACTGCTTTTGACTAATGTTGCAATACTTTGAAGGCAGATTACATGAAGAAGATGCTATATATGTAATACTCTCCTCAGCAGTTAATTCTAGATTTTTTTGTTGTTGTTAATGGTCAGCATCTAGCAAGCACCAATTTAAATTTTAAATTTATGGGCTAAAAGCCAGCTTTCTGTTTATTTTATGAAGTATTTATTTTGCCACCAGTGGTAGACAAATTATTGAATACAAGCGCAGGCTGAAAATCTATTAAAGTTTCTTGCAGTAGTACTATCTTACATAATTAGTTTGCTCTATGGCAGTAACCTTCCAAATGTATTTATTTCATTATCTGTTCTCTCAGGTCTTACTCCATAAACAAGGTTGTTTCTAGTTAACAGATTGTGTATCTGGGGAGGGGTTGGGGGAAGCTAGCAGGTGGGGTAGAACGTTGACTTCCAAACCGTGCTTAAAGGTGTCTGGAAACTACCACCTAATAATTGTTTGTCTGAAGAAGGCATGCTATCTCCAAACTGCAGTGGGAACTCTTGAAGAACAGTAGTGCTAGCTGTACAAAATTCTGCCCTTGACATGAAGAAGTGGAATAAAACTACAGTTCTTTTGCATGAATTCAAATGAAAAAGTCACACTCGTTTTCTTTACCCTCATGTTCATATACTCTTTGGTTGTCTTTTATTGCTTTATTTCCTTTACCTTCAAATGTGAATTTTTGTTGTTTTTTTCCTCATTTCTTACTTGTCTTTCCTCTTTTATTCTTCCCTTATACTATTTACTACAGGAGAATCAACGCATGCAGCTGCATATAGATTCCATAACCAAAGAGGTGTTTGATCTCCAGGAGACAATTAATTGGAAAGATAAAAAAATAGGGGTAGGAAACAAATACGGGGGCAGAATTGTTCTTTTAAGTAGACTAATTCCCCTCCTCCTCCCAAGGAATGCTGTGTACTCCAAAGAAATGAAGGCCACTCCCAATTTAAATATTTAAGATGTTTTGCAGTCATCTTGTTTGAGAGAGAGAATTAGCTCCACTTTCTTTACTTGCATAACGGTCAATAATATTAATATATTAAAAAAATGGAATTAACTGTTATGCACAATTTTTTCTTTCAGAACACTTTTAACCTGTAGTCAAGACTTGTAAAAGTCACTGTTAGCATATCCTTAACAGATATAAGAATTGTTCCTTTACACTGATCCACAGATATGTGGCACTGATAGAGTTTTACACAGAATTGAAGTAACTTTTAACGCTTTTAGTGTTTATGAAGGTAAATTAAATTTTTCAAAACCTGAACAGAGGTCAACCTTTGCTAGTGATTTGGCTGCTACCTTTATTGCTGCCTTAGAAATTTGCCTAAGAATCAGTGGATTTTTAATTGGTCTGCTTTCCACTACTTGGAATAGGGGAAAACCTGGGGAGCTGCAGGTGCTAAGGGTTCAAATGCAGAGAAGTCTCAGTGAATACTTGTTAAGGTTGTAGTTAGCATACCTAGTGCTAAGATATGCGTGCAGACTTGAGTTGAATTCTTCAGCCACACGTGCACGTTTCTGTATTGCATTCTTGATCCTTCTAGGTCTTTACTTTGGATACAGTACTGAACCAGGCTGACTGGTACCAAGAGACTGAGAGCTGAAATTGAAACATTGGCTGTGTCAGCTCTTTTGAGGAGTATCTATAGGGTTCCTGTGTATTAGGAAAGGTGGTGCAGCAAGAACAGAGTCATGTATTTGTTTCACAGCTGATACAGTTCAGGCAGGGCTTGTCAGCTTTGTTTCTGGGCAGTCACAATGGAAAAGCTACCTCAGAACCAGGCTGACCCTAAAAAATAACTGCATGGCCTGAACTTGTGGCTGTTCTGGTCTACAAGTAAATTGCCCAGCGGTCAGAGGGAGTTAACTGTGGGTAGTCTTCAGAAGGGAAGTGTCTTTCAGCAACTTCAGGGTTGTTTCTATCAAACTAATTTTACACCCGGATTTTGACTTATTCACATTTCTTTGAATATTAATGTATTTGTTGAAGCTCAAGTCAGTGTGAAAAGTGAAAAGTTATCTTTAGCTTGCAGTGCCCAGATTTATTTAAAAATATATGTATATACAACCTTCTTCCTTCACGTCAGTTTTATTGTTTCATTCCTTCAAACCATGCTGCTACATTCTCCTGCATCAGAAAAATAGTATTTCAACTTCCATAGTTGTTGTTTTTTTCTGGGTACACTCCAGGAAGCTTATTTTAATACTGCATTAACTGATCATATGTCTTCCATATTTACTCTTCATCACTTCTGTGTACCAGACTGTCTCAGTTTCTGTTTTTTTCTTTCCAATACCTCACCACAGTTAATGCAGAAGCTATTATATATATCTAACGTTCAAAGAAATAAAAGCTACCTGGACAATAATTTTTTCCTTTAGTTACTGCAGACAGTCACAAAGTCAAAAGCTGAAAAATTTTCCTCACAGTTTCTCATCTCAAACTTAAAATCTCCTACTGCTTGAAATGTAACAATGCCACTGTCTTTTTTTCTCTCACATTACTTAAAATGTTCAGGTATTTTTCTAAGCTCTCAGTTCTTGTCTTTCTCCTCAGTACTGAGTCACATTGCTAATTTTACTCTCTTCCAGCTTCTGAATTTCTGAAGCTTTGCAAAGGAAGTAGTTTGACTTAGAATTATAACCTACCTCTAAAATGTTTGCAAGACTGGTACCTCAGAGGAAGGAAGAAAGGCAAGCCTAACAAAGATAGCATGACTTGTTTTACCCAAGTCTCCTTATATTATCCTGTTTCTACAAAGCAGTCAAAATTTGTAGTTGCACCTTGTTATAATATGGTCAATTTGAGGACATTGAACAACACTTTTAGGTTAGATTATTACTGAAAGGTACAGCTGTTGTAGTCTAGTACGTCTGTGACCAATTTGAAATTAGCAGTGGTGTATCTGAGTTTGGTATAGATTTCATGGTTTTTGGAATATTTAATAATAAACACCCTGGACAAATATGCTCTTTATCAGGCAGTCAGATTTTAATCCCGTTGGTATGCCAAAACGTGCTTGTAGAGTTCAATTTGTTGTTATTATTACTATTTAAATTTTAATTTTCCTATGAGAAGAATTGCAATAGTACAATATCTAGTGTGAAATCCGTGTCATATCATAACCCTCAGGCATACAAGAACTAGCAGTTTTACTAAGATTTTTCAGTTTTGAGTAGTTATTAACAATCTCTCCGTAGGTATAAGAACGTGGTTACCCCTATTTCCTGCTTGCCAGCACTTTTATGTGTTGGGAGAAAATAGGAAGGGTGTTCTAGCAAGGCCAGCAGCATCACAGGGCACTGCCAAGAGCACAGGTTCTGCATCTGCAGTGTGACTTTAGGCCTCTGTGCCCACCCTTGTGGGTGAACATAGAACACTCACCCCCACGCCACCCCTGTATGCTTCAGAAATGGCAGTCATCTTTAAGTGGAACACAAAACAATGTACTGATTAAGGATCTTCACACTGATGTTGTTACAAAGATGTAGTGTGGGTCTGGAAATGAAAGGACATCTTAAATTCTACATTTTAATTGTTTTGTGCTAATTATTAAAGTTCAGCATACTGCAATCACGTGGAGCAATTACAAGCAATACAGTGGTATTCACCTTCATTTCTTTCTTGTTATCATTCCCTCCTAAAAGCATGATGCCAGGTGTAGCTAAATAACTTTCTTAGGAAAACTTGTGCATGTTTTTGCAGTTGCCCTGTAGTCAGGATCATTTGTAATGCATGCAATATTGAGCTTGAATGGAATACTGGGATCCTGCCCAGTCAAGGGAAAATGTCTGATTAACTGCCAAGTAACAGAGCTGCATTTTAGTTCGGTAGGCAAACCCAGCTATGTCCATACATTGTGCTTTTAGCTGTGATCCTTTCTCGTGCTGGAATAGTACTGCTAGTGCTTGTTTCTGCTTTTCTGTGGAAGTGATTACTTTGCTTATAGTAAAAGGTGCTTGGTAGAAATAACCTAGACTTCTAAGTGGATGGCAGTGGTTCAGTGAGGTAAGATTTCTACTTCCATACTTTAGAACTTACAGAAATTTATCTCAATGGGTGTGATGCTTGGAGATCTTTTGACAATTGAGTTCCAGCAAATTTTATATCTGGCCATGTTAAGAAGAATGAAGAATGACTTGCTCTTCTGGTGCTTTGTTTAGATTATCAAAATCTATCAAAACCAGAATATTCCTAAAAAGTTCTATAATAGAAATTAACTAAGACCCCTCTGGGACAAAATTTGTCATGAGAAACATGGCAGTGAGGCTAGATGTTTGACTTGCAAAATGTAGTTGTTAGATGTTAGACACAGATGCATTTTACATACATAAAATACCCCTTTTAATTTCTTTTATTAAGCTTTTTGTATTTATGTTTAGAAAATCTTTCTGCTGTCTGTCATCTTTTTTCTCTATGCCATTCTTTTTCTTGCTATCTGCCTGAACCCAGGCCCTAGAAAGACAGAAAGATTACTTTGACTGCATTAAGAATGAGCGAGATGAGCTCAGAGAGGAGTTGGCTGACCTGAAGGAAACAATGAAGAGAGGAGAGGTATGTTGGTAGTAGCTGTATGATGGTGTCAGAAATCCAGCAATGGGGCATGAAATCAAGGCTGGTGAAAAGGAGGAAGAATGGTTACTGTTCTTGTGCAGCCTCGATACATGACCTCGGGGTATGGAGCGTTTCATTGTAACTGTTTCAATCTCTTCAAGAAGGCTTTTCAAAAAGATTTCTGTACGGTTGCAGTTTAGCAGTGGTCTCCTCTGAGTACCAATTTCTCTTTTGTACTTTCAGAAACATGGGTTAGTGATAATCCCAGATGGCACACCAAATGGTGATATCAACCATGAGTCTGCAGTTGGTGCAATAACAGTTGTATCGCAGGAAGCTGCTCAAGTCTTGGAATCTGCAGGAGAAGGGCCGCTAGGTAAAAATATCCAAAAATAAGTCAGAGTTTGAGATCTGCTTGCTTTCCGTTCACAATCCACCAGTTTTAACAACAATCAAAGATAACATATGTTTTTTTTTTCTTTTTCCCAGACCTTTATTTTAGCTTCTTAGTTAATCTGTGTGTAGTCAATACCCTGTGAAACTGTTAGTTAACATGCAGATAAATTTCTCCATACACTTGCATTATATTTGCACACGATGTATAATAATTAAGCATTGTTTAGATGGGGGCTGGGCTTGGTACATGTTTGTATTGTGAAATACACACCTTTATGCTTTGTTACTGACAAGGTTATGCTTTCCTTGTAAACTACTATAATCATTACATTTCATTATCTGGCAGGGTATTTTGAAGCTATTACTGATCTCCTAGCTGATTTGAGATTTTGAAATGTTCCTCTGGGATCTTTCCCAAATAGTTTTCTGTGGTTTGAGAACAGCCACTATAAGACTTTCTACAAATGCATGCTTTGCACAAGCCTAGTGCCATACCTGAAGAGGTAGCAATCTTTAAGAATAAGGCAAGAAGAGTATGTGACTGGGAAAAAAACATGTTGGCTGCCTCTAGATTGAAACAAAACTGTGTTTTACTATTTAAAACCGGTCTTCACTTGACTACTTGATTGTTAATTTACTTTGTAGAATTATTAAACTCAGAGCCCTTTGTTCTAGAGCTGTTACACTAATATATGAACAATTGGGTATTTTTTCATTTTACTGCTATTAACTGAAAAGCATTATGTTATTGCTAGGGAGATATAATGGTTTTGTTCTCCCAATGCTGTTGGCTTTGTTTGAAGAATGTTTTACGTAGAAAACAAAAATTACAAGAAATAGATTCCTTACTTAAAGATTCATGTTTTCTAATGGAACTCTCTTGTTTTAGATGTCCGGCTACGCAAGTTAGCTGGAGAAAAGGAAGAATTGCTGTCCCAGGTAAAACAACCTGTTATTGTCAGAAATGTACCTCTTGTGTATCCTTTACAGGATATTCATAAAGTAGCAGTAAACAGATGCAGGCACCTAGATTTCCTTCTGGTATTATCCAGGAATACTGAATTCAGTGAAATGTAGCTCTCAAAAGCTCTGGCATCTTTCTGCCAAGCTGCTGAGCAGTGAAGTGTACAATTTCTTTAATCTCTTCAGTTACTTAAACAGAAAGTTACTGGTACCAAAGTAGCTGTGTTTTAATGTAGTTTCAATATTGAGAAGAGAGCTCAAGAAAACATACATCCTGCATACATACATTCTGCTATTCCCACTTGCAGAACTGTCTCAGCAAGTGGCATCTTGCTACTATTTGGCCTCACTGAATGTTTACATGTACTGCTACTGAATGTTTGTGTTTTTCACAAAGTGAAACTTGTGTTTCAGGTTAGAAAACTGAAGATGCAATTGGAAGAAGAAAGGCAGAAATACTCTAAAAGTGATGGCATGAATCCAGATATAGTAGGCTTAGAGAATGGTTCTGACTTGCAACTAATTGAAATGCAGAGTACGTATACAGTTACTATTCAGAGGTATTCTTACTGGGGAGATGAAGCTGGCTACCTTTTCCTGTGTTGTTACACAGGGTAGTATTGGGAGCAGATACATCATGGAGTAGGTATTTTTGCCTTGGTATGACTCCTTGCAGGAAATTTCTCACTATGTAATAACTTAAAAAATATGTATTTACTTGTGGTTAGTTGGTTCTCAGTTAACAGTCTTGCCTAGAATGGGTGTCGATACTTGAACAAATGTGTTTTTTAGCTTTTAGAATTTCACCTGAATTGCTTTTGTTAAAATGTTTTGATTATTTTGTTTTACACAGAAACTTATCTAAAAGATTTAACCATTCCCTAAAGCAAAATATGAGAAGTTACTAAAATATAGCTCAAAATTCACAACTGCTTCTTAGCAGCATTACACTCTTTTCCGTTCCAAGCAAGTTATTCCTTTAGCTGAATATTTTGCTTGTTTAACAGATTGTCATATGCCTCAATATAAATAAAATGGGCTTTGTTAGTGAATTTGACTTAGAAGGAGTACTGATAGTACAGAGAACCACTCTGAGAAATGTATTCATGTCAATTTTTGTCTAGGAGATGCCAACAGACAAATTAGTGAATACAAGTTTAGACTTTCAAAAGCTGAACAAGACATAACCACCTTGGAACAAAATGTAAGTGCATCTTTCTTCAAGTTTATTCATACCATTATGCTTTTTCTGCAAACTTTCACAATACTTTTTCTCAAGAAAACCTATGAAAACCTATAATTTGATTTACTACTTGTTCTTTAGTTTGCACAGAACAGTGTTACATTTGTACTTTCTTCCTACTTGCTGCAAGTAAATAGCTGTGCATAGTCTAACTCTGTATTTTATGTTTAATTTGCACATTAATATATAGCAGAATGTAAAGAGGGACTGAATTCAGGAATTTTAGTCTATTAGCAAAGGGTGAGTAACAAGGTGGTATAATGCAGCATCTCTGCAGATCACTTGAAAATGTGAGTCAAAGTTGCACGACTGCACTCTTGTAGTCCATACTTCTCTATTGAAATCCGTGCTTTGGCTTAAGATGTCTTGCATCATGTTATGACTCTTTCTTCTTTCTACTTTCATCTGTCTCTGCTTCTTAGCTTTCCAGGGTTAATATTAATCCCCATGTATTCCCCAGTTCTTTGTTTTACAGATTCCTCTCTCTGCTTAGTTCAGTCTCTTTTCATATCATCTGAAATATTTCTATACTATGTTCCATTCTCTACTGTTTTCTGCATCCTTTGCCAGGAGACCAGCAGAGAAGGGAAGGAAGTTCTGCCTGCCATTTTGTTGCTTTTAGCTTTTTTTTTTGGTGGTAATAGTGGATTTGTTTGTTTGTTTTTGTTTTAAACACTTTGAAGTTATGGCTGTAGCTGAGTACATTTAAACCTCCTCTTTCTCTACAGAGATAGGGGTAGTTCACAGGATGCCTTGTGTTAGTGTTCTTTTGGAAATGGAAGAACTGGTGGTGGTAGGTGAGCTCAGAGTGGAACACCTTGGCTAATCATTCCTCTCACTTTGTTTGGGTTTGCAGGTTGGACGGCTGGAGGGACAGGTTGCAAGGTATAAAAATGCAGCAGAAAATGCAGAAAAGGTGGAAGATGAACTCAAAGCTGAAAAGAGGAAGCTTCAGCGAGAGGTAATTAACTTGATTCACTTGTCTGGAATTGCACTGTCTTTTATGTCCAAGCTCTCTCTTTTTAGTAATCTTCTGTTACAGCTTTGAGTGTTTTCAGAAGGCCTCTGACTCTCAGTGCTGCATTCAGAGGACAACTGTAGCACGTGAAAGTAGTACTAAATACCATTCAATGCAGTATTGTCCTTGAAAGAGAGGATCTGAAGTTATATTTTCTTCTAAATGTGGTCACTTGGATATCTTAAGCTAATCCTTCCATAAATATTACTGAGGAGCCAACCTTCCCATAATCGAGTATCATCCTAGGAAGTATCCATCACATACCTCACAAAGAGCTGGAAAGAACATGTTTGCTGCTGCTTGTGTGATGCCTGCTACCCATGGGAATATGTCCCCAGCAGCTAGTGACAGTAGTTGAGAGGACCTTATCTTTCAATAGCATGTAATGGGAAACTGGTGATGACAGTGTTTCATATTCAAATTGCTTACCCGTTATTATGTTAATATTTAAGTTCTCCTTCATCTGGCTGCAGTAATGATATGGCTACTCTTCAAGTATCAGCCTTAACTCACACAGTACTATTGTAAGGAATTTAAAAGCTGTATTTCTGACTTTTATTTTCACTGTCAAGGCTTAAACACAGCAAAAACTCCAATTAAATTTGGTGGTGATAACTTTTGCTTTCATTTTATAGTTAAGAACAGCACTGGATAAGATAGAAGAGATGGAGATGACCAATAGCCACTTAATGAAACGGCTGGAGAAGATGAAGGCAAACAGGACTGCGCTTCTATCTCAACAGTGAAGTGGAAATTGAAAGTACAATGCACTGCTCCTTGAATAACTAGCCCTAGCTCATTTTTAAATACAGACTTTCATTGGCACACACTATGTGAACACAGAGTTGTTCAGTGGTGTTTTAGTTTCATAATTAAATGACGTACTTCTTTTTGTAACTTATGAGAAAATGAGATGTAGTTTGAATTCCCTTGTGAATAGCAGCAATTCTTCTGTAGCGTTTGATTCTAGAGTCAGAGCTGGAGCACAATGCTGTATGTTCAACCTGGTGATAGAAAACATTTTCACAGCTGTGGAATCAAGTTTACTCACGATCTCTTCTGGCTGCTTTAATGATGCTTGATGCTCAGAGACAACTGCATGAATTCAAGAAGACACTGTATTATAAACTTAACATACGTTTGCTCAAGACATCACACAGCACAAGTGCCTTTTATCTGGTGCAATTTAGACTTCATTCTTGAAATAACCATTGAAATCAGATAACATTTTATTTTAAGATACATTTGGGGTGTTCACTGAACTTTATACATTTTGAAAATGCATTTTTGTAAAATATTTAAATTTATAAGAAAATAAATAGGGACTGTATATAAAAATCTGCTTTTTTTTTTTTGCATGGGCACATGTGAGTTCTAGATAATTTTGTCAAATACTGGCCCTTGATGCTCTTAGTTTAAGAGTACAGATTTTCAGGCTTTTGTTGTATTCCGTCAGTTTGTCATCTGCTGCTCAAGTGTGAACTGAAATTTTAGGGTGGGAGGAAGGGTTGGGGAATGTGGCTGAGGAGTTCATTAAATGGACACTTTACTGACCAAAAGCAGATGCTTCGTGTTTTCTTCGAAATGCTGAGGTTCCAACAGAATAAAGAAAGTCTGCACAGAACAGTGAATTTTGATCTTCGTATTCATAAAAAAGGTTTTTTTACTTTTTAATCCAAAGGTTTTGAAGTAGTGAGTTTGGTTGGGTTTTTTGTTTTTGTTTTTGTTTTTTTTTCCTAGCCAGGTCTGCTACTTCATGACAATACCATCATCAAGTCAGTACAAGTTGTTCTGGAACTGTTTTGTCTGTAGCTTATTCTCTGTGTTCCGTGAAAGCTATTCAGAACTTCCACTCTTTTCAAGCTGGCACAAGGGCTGTGTTAATAAATATCACCAGCAGTGGGAGTTCTTAACTGCCTGACACACTGTTAGCCTTTGTTTGAGGCTAGCAAGGCCAAATGTTTCACTTGAGAGAAATCGTTCTTTTGGACTCGTATCAGATACTTTCCTGTTGCAAATGGTTGCCTGTCAGTATTCCTCAAACCAAAATATATATTTACAATCCGAGCATTTGTGCTTCTGTCTTCATGGGAGCTTATTTTCAAAGGAACTGCCATCTTTACACAGGACAAGTGAGTGTACTTTCTTTTTCCTTGGATGCTTTAATGTCTCTTGGGCATTAAAAACAAATGCTTTCTGTGTTGAGAAACATCCCTTAAGTAGCAGATCTCCCTAGAGCTGCTCGTTTATAGTAGTACTGTAGTTTGGTGATCATTTAAATCATGCTCTTTGCTGTTAACTCTGCTTTCATATTGTGTACTTCCTATTGGTCTTGTTTTTATAGCATGTATTCTGGAGATTGAGATACTTCTGGGGTTCTGAGTGTGTTCACAAGTATAAATCACACAATTTCAGGGGTTGGAAGGGACCTACTGTGCACTGGTGAGGCCTCACCTGGAGAACTGCATCCAGATGTGGAATTCACAGGAGAGACATGGACCTGCTGGAGCACAGCTGGAGGGTGGCCATTAAAATGATCTAAAGGAAGGAACACCTTTTGTATGAGTACAGGCTGAGAGAATGGGGCTTTGGGGATACCTGACAGCAGCCTTTCTGTATCTAAAGGCAGTTATGTGGGAGACAGGAACAGACTCTTCAGCAGCATCTTTTGTGATAGGACGAGGGAAAATGGTTTCAAAGTAAAAGAGGGGAGATTGTTTTTCTATGGTATGGGCACTGGAACAGGGACAGTTTGCCTGGAGAGGTGGCGGATGTCCCATTGTTGGAGACATCCTTCCTTTCCACAAGCCTGTGGTAGTTATGCTCAATCAAATGCTGGTGGTTGGGGCTGGATGGAAAGGTTCAGTAAGCATCTGGTAGGGGCTGCAAAGGATGTGCCAGAAACCAGCGCCAAAAAAGGTAAAGAAAAAGTAAAATTTTGCTGATTTGCTGTTGTTTTTTTTTTTCTTCTTGTCTGTGGGACATCATACAGCAAAATGCATCCTGTGGTGCATCTAGTTTGCTCAGCTTTTTATACCAAACCCTGGTGAGACTGTGAATCCCCACAAGCTCGTCTTGTGCCAAAAAGCAGACCTATACCCCAGACCAAGCAATCCATCTCCCTCAGATGGTGGGGTGCCAGGGCCCTGCCCTGTGCTGTCAGCATCCAAGCCAACAACAGAGCTCTAGGACTGGCTTTACAGAAATGAAAGTGCAAAGAGAGAGAAGCCTGTGATGCCTATTGCTGTTTAAGGGGGGAGAGTGAATTTCTAAATCTCCAGCTTCATTATTTACAAACAGAACTTCAATCAGAGCAAGTACAAGCATGTGCTGAGTTATTTAGAATACTGTCTTTGTCTTGAAATAATGGTGAAAATTAGAATTTGTTTCAGATAAAAGAGTATGATTTGTAACAAGGTACAACTGTTACTTAGGGGTGTTCCCAACTTTGCCTATGGGAGCAACATTTTTTGGGCTCAATGGAACCACCCACTCTGTAGATGTTTTGGATGGTTCTTGGTACAACTGGTTTGGAAACTGACTGCCCTTGTGCAGATTGCATGTGTGGTATGAGGTAGATCTGGGGAAGAGTGAGTCCAAAGTAATGCAGGCTTAGCACTGCTGAAGCTCTTCCGTACCAGAATAATACATTGCTTTGACAAGCGTGGAAGTGATCAGCTGTTGAAGCATTTGCTAAACCACTGTGACTTTGTTATAGAGTATCTTCAGAACTTTCCATTTTAAAGGAGGAGAACAGTGCATATCTTCTAGACTGGAAAGTGGCACATTCTGAACATTCAGTGGCACACTTATGCTCGTGAGCTCTGAATCCAAGCAGGTACATCTTGCCAGTTGCAAGGCAAATATAGCATCCAAACTGGCTGTGGAGCCTTCTGTCTGTACTGTAGTAGTACATCCTGATACCAGTCACAGTTGTTACACAGTGATCTCTGAGCTATTTCTAACAGGGGCATCTTGAGTGCAATTTTTGTCATTGTAGCTGTCTCCAGCTAGCCTCTGGTGTGTTCTTACTGAATAGACCTTTGATTTAACTCCTCACAGGTTTCCCACAAAGCCATGCTGTCACAAGTCTGCTTGCTTTTTCCAGTCCGATGCCTCCTGCAACTTACCTGTAGCATCTGAAAGTATCAGACACCAAGAATGAAATGTAAGTTTAAATCTTCATGGGAGCAGTTCATGAGTTTTAATTATAAAATGTCAAGTGATGGGTTTTGTGGACCGTGCTGCTCTCTGTAGAGTTAAGGGTACCTCTGGGATGCAATGAAAACAAAACTATGTATGTATGTGTATTCAATTTCACGCTGCATGATCCTTTATACAATAGTCTTTTCTCTCCTGAGAGCCTTAAAGGCACGTATCAGTGAAGAGGATGACACGAGGTGCATCAGAAAGGGCATCAAACCCTCATCCTGTTCAAGGATACACATGAGATTTATCTAATATGCCAAAGTCTAATATACCAAAGAAATTATCAAAGGTATTTGGGGTTTTATGTCCTGCATGCTCCAGCTCAATGTAGCATTAAGCATCTGGATGGGCGCTTTTGTCTTCATTTACTTGCTACAGAACTTCAGTTTGCAGGCAAGAAGTTTGTTAGGCTCCCAGGCAAGGTGAGTTGTACTTGCGTTGGTTTCGGACCTGATAAAAGATCCATGAAATTATTTTTTGGAAGTTGTTCCTGAATGCTAAGTTTTGAGAAACAAAAAAGGGTTTGTGGCTGTAAGTCAGGCACGTGGTTTTGGTTTGCAAGGAAGCCTCCCTTGTTATTCACGCTCACTTCAATTATGACTCTACTGCACTGGCACATTGGTAATAGTTATTCTCAGTGTAGTTTGCAAACAGTCACTGTGAAAGTCTGTTGAGAATGATTTTAAACACGCAGCAGGTACAGCTGTGTAAAAATGAGCTAATGCTGCATTGAAACGAACAGCAGGAATAGGCAGAAATAGAATGGAAAGCACCTCCCTGTGCTGGGGTAATTAAAGCATGAGCATGATCAAGTGAGATAATTATTTACTGTTTGGCTTTTTTAATGCAAGATGCATGGCAGGAGGTGCAGCAGGGAGGCATTCATTCCTGGTGCAGTTGGCACCCTTTGAACAGGCCCTGCTCATCTGAGTGCTGCACATGCCAAAGCCTTTGCTCAAGGCCACCTTTAGAGCCATCTGGTGTGTGGCAGTGGGATTCTCTGTAAGGGCTGCTCCTCTGCACCTGGAGCACATTTCTTGTCCTGGAATGGAGCAACACCTCCAAAAAGTGAGCAGAGCTGACCTCATGCTGCAAACAGCAAAGGGCTGTGTACTGATGGGTAGGGGGTCTTGCCTAGTTTTATCTAATGGAGGACCATGAGCTTTCAGTGTCTGGTTGTGGTGGGGATACACAAACATAGACTAAGCTTCACGAGAAGAGCTGATATTAGATTGAGGTAGTGATCAGTTTCTCCCTCTGCTTGCTGTCTGCTTTAGTCCTTTACCTTGGCCAAGGGTCGCATACGCTCTGTTTATACTCTGCTTTGTGTTCCTGTTTTCTCCAATGCTTTTGTCAAGCTTGGGAAGAGGAGGAAGACCTGAACCTGCAAGAGCTGCTTGATGGAGGGCAGAGGGAAAATCTGTATGAGGCTATTGGTTCAGGATGGCTTGGAGGCAGTGTTCTTGACTCTCCTGCCCACAGAGTGCTGGGAAACTCCTGCAGAGAGAGAAACTCTCCAGGGAAGGCACTCAAATTCACGTAAAGCACTAAATTCCCCTAAACCCTTCTAGGGGATTTGGGAAAACCTTTCAAGCTCAGGTGCTTGAAACAGTAGTTAATTAAGGTTGCTCCTTTGGGTAGAATTGTTCTTACACCCAGTGAAGAATAGGAGAGACTGTAGGTAGTAAATAGTTTCCTCTACAAAAGGAGGAGAAGAAAATATATTCTACAGCCGCATTCAGAAAAGGCTGACCTTTGAGAAGCTATCAGTATATGGATCCAGGATGGTGAGCATTGCAGGATGTCCTGGTCTCTTCTCAAAAAGGGCCCCACGCTTACAGCCCACTGCTGCCAAAACCTTGATGCCTGCACCCAGACACCTCGACTGCCTCAAGGTTTGCTGCCTGCCCTGACTGTCAGCAGAGGGCACTCAGTCTCTAGATGAGCAATGGGGAGAAAGCACAGATCTCAGGAACGAGCAATTGGCCTTCCTGCTTCAGCCTTTGGGAGACAACTGGTTTGAAAAGCTGTTAGTGATGTGGTTCAAGGGTTGGTAGCAGAAATGGGTGGTGTGAACGCAGTGAGAAAGGATGTGTGCAAGCACTGCTGAACAAAAGGTTAAAATGACCTGCATTGGTGACAGGCTGTCCTCAGCAATGAGAACTCAACATTCTGGAAGGCCAGTCTGAATGAAGGAAATGGGACAAGCAAGTATAGTTTATTACATTCTGTCTGGAGTCAATGGAGTGCCCCTCAGAAAGGAAATCTCCCCCGTATATTTCCTGTACATCTCACATTCTGCTGCACAAGAGTTGCTTCTTTCCCATGTGCATTTGTAGCAGAACACGATGCCCTGCAGCCATGGGAGCTCCTTTCTCTGCAGGCAGACAGAAGGGGAAGCTGGGCTTCTGCTGCTGGCTGTGACAAATGAGATGTGGCACCTTCCAAACAGCAGCTGGGGGTGCTGCATTCTTCTCTGGTCCTGTCCTAGCTTGAAACTGGTTATATACCATCAAGTTCCCCTCCTTTGGGTGAGAGAGACTGCTGGATGGCACTGTACTCTCTCATCTTTGGATGAACACTGAAGGTCGTTTTTGCTATCTTGCATTGTGAAGGTAGAAATGTTTTTTATATTTTTTTCCCAGCTTAATTGCTGCCTTAAAAGCTGCTGAGTGATGACACTGTCTCCTGCCTGAGGATGTTCAGCCCGAAGAGAAGCTGCTTCTCTTGCTGCAGCTTGGAAGGCATTTTTTACCTGCCCTCTGAAACTTGGCAGCCCCTTGCTTTCTGTTCCTGGTGTTTCAAAGTGATTACTGGTATATGCAGAAAGAATGGGATTTTCAGCATAAAATCTTCATCCTTGGCTAAAGAAGGGATTTTTGTTCCTGCCAAGCCTTTTTTTTTTTTCCTTAGCTCCCAGACAGCACCTTCAGCTGGTGCCCTGCACTTCAGCTTGTCTGTGATGGTGAGCAGACCTGTTCTGTACCTACTAGGAGTGTAAAAGCTTTCTGAAGAGGAGTTAGGAGTTGATAATGCAGGGAGAAACCTTGCAGTGCTTTGACATGGTGCGTGACAGCTCCATGTGTGGGTGAAAAAGCAGGACAGCAGAGAGCATCGTGCTGTGCTGTACTGCACTGCAAATGGACACAGGAGATGCCCAGGAGGAGAAAACTTTGATTACAGGAACACTGGTCATCAGTGCTGCATCCTGATCACCTGGTTGTAAAGCCAAGTCAGTCTTTCCCATACAGAGATTTTTAAAACCTTATTACCAGCTTTGTTTGGAGCTCAGCGTGCTGCCACCAGAGTGCCAGCTCACATCCTTCCTTTCTGTTAGCCTGCCTAACTGTGAAACAGTTAATTTTTACCATTATTTTATAGTTGGAGCCTGAAAATAAGCAGCAGTTTTGCTGCACCAGGAAAGATGAGGAAAAGTCTCCCTGAAATGACACACAGCCAACCACCCTCCTGCAAAGCCCTGCTTCCTGCAGGAGCCATCTCTGGTACGTGGTCCTGTGCCCACCTGATCTTTCTTAAGGGCTTAGAGCATGAAGGGGCAAGGGGAAGACAACAGAAGGAGCTATTTGGGTCGTGGCTTGGAGTTGAGACAACTTCTTTCCGGATTGCTTATTACAGAAATGATTTATTTTGTAAAGCAGTGCTTCTGGCTGCTCCCAAAAGGGCTTCTGAAGATGTCTTCTGAAGGGGAAGGCTGCAATGAGTGGGAAAAACTGCTTGCGAGGGAGGAAACATGGAGTTGATTATCCTTGCTGACAAAACCTTTTGTGAGGAAAGGCATTTCAGCAATGATCCTAGTGAAGTTGTTTTTTTGGATTTGATAATTAAAAGCCTTCCAGGTTACATCTAAAAGCATGTTCTCCAGATTAAAAGAAAAAGGGAGTAATTTGGGGGAAATGCTTGATTTGAAATGCCTGTGATTTCTTTCAGCGGAGTTAGTAACAATCCTCTCTTCCCATTTAGGATCTGAAGAAGTCTTCAGAGAAAAACAGGGCAGTGGAAAACTCATTGTAAATGAGAGAACCTTTGTGTAGAACTCCAGTTTTCTTGGAAATAGGTACCTTTTTTCTCTTTAGCTCCATCCCAAAATAATTTGATTACTGGACTATTTCTTTGAGTTCATCTTTGAACCTGCTGCAGGAAGTCCTGCTGGGTTCTGGCTGATCAGAGCCTGAGTTGGACTCAACTGCTTCTGAATTCTGGCTAATCCAAGCGCAGGGGCTGAAGCAGCTCTTCTGCAGCACGATGAAAAAGACTCAGGATGAAATGGAATCATAGGATATCCTGAGTTGGAAGGGATCCACAAGGATCATAAAGTCCAACACCTGGCTCCACACAGCACCACCCAAATCTCAGATCTCATGGCTGGTCTCCATCATTTCTTCAACAGCTATCCTGGAAAGACAATGATGGACCAGAAGGGGAAGGGGTGCAAAAAATTTCTCTGGAGAGAGGAAGTTCCAGGAAAAGATTTATTTTTACTTTAGTTGTAGGACAAATGTACTCATCTTGAAGATTGTCAGACAAAACTACTTGAGTAGTACCTTCTTCCCTCTGCTTAATACCAGGAGAGTGTTACCCTCCACCACTGGTTGCTGAAGATTTCTGTGGTGTGCTTCAGTTAAATATGAGAGTTGATTTTCTCATTTTTGAAATGACTTAATTTATTTTCAGGATTGTCTTGCATTCGCTTTACCACAAATGGCAAAGCTCCAGCTAAAGGCAAAATTAAACCCCAAGAAGCTGAAGATTCTGATCTGAGATCTTCTGGTCCTCTTTAAGAATGGTGGATGTAGAAGGAATTACTCATTAGAAAGTAAAGGGAATGGTTCCCCTGTACTGCAGTGTGTGCTGCACAGCAGCAAAGGTGTGCCTTGTTGGCATATGCATGTTAGATTACTTGCAAGCAGTACGAAAATATTTGTCTGCGATGCATACCTGAAGTGATCTTCTAAATAGCTGAATAATCACTGCAAGTGATGTCTTGTGCACCTAGCCAAGAGATTGGTAAAAGATTGAAATAAAACTTCTGTATGGTGGAAGTATATTTAGTGATAGTTGAGACTCAGGAGCTAAAACTTGTCAATTGATTGTTGTTGCCATTTCATCTATTTCCCTTTAGATGCAGAGGAACAAACTCTTGAACCGTTCTTTGGAGGTTTTTGATCTGCTCAGCACCTGTGAGTGTGTGCTGGTGCCCTGCATGTTTCAGAGTCTCAAAATGATTAGTCTGCTCTTGGGATCTCCTTTAAAATTTGTTTTGGTAACTGGTATCGACAGAAGTCAGCTGTTGGCAGGCTGCTCTAATCCTTACGCAGATCTTTCTCCCTTGCAACTATTTGTGAGAGGAATCCGCGTGTTTCTATCCTTATCACCTATTCTAGGGCATTTTAGTAGATGAGAAATCAGAATTCTCAACCATGCAAGTTCTTGTTCAATATAGGATGCAAAGTGCTTCTTAGCAAGACAAAGAAAAGAGAGGAAATCCCTTCCCACAAAAAAAAATTCATCTGCACATTAGTCCTTTGTGTTTTAGAAATGTGTGTTCCATTCTGTCGTCTTTTCATTAGAAGCACCAGATTGACTGCAGTCATTTTCTCAATACTTTCATTATTTTTGCAACCACAGCAGGAGCACAGCAGCTGTAATGCTCATGCTTTTAGAAGCTTGAAAGCACTGAAAATCTGCTGTGATAAGACACTCATTTGAGAAGACGTACCTTTGAAGCATTAAGAAAGTCCTGGCTGCAGAAATTTGCATTAGATAGCATCTAACTCTGGCATGCATGCATGATAATAAGAGTGGAAGTCCTGCAGCACCCGTGCTTGTGCACAGCGGCAGCCCTTACATGTGGCTATCACAGTTAGAGCAACGTGTAGTGAGCCATCAGTGTCACTGTTTTTTACCACGTCACGTAGGCACGTGGTTTTATCACTCTGTATTTCCATCGCCGCGGTTTAGAAACTTTCTGTGGTGAAAGACAGGGCGGCTGTGGTCTAACTGTCCTCAGCTTATCGCCCTTTTCCATCGCAGCCCACCTCCTCTGAGCTGGTTGTGACTGGTTCAGTTTACAGGTTTTTTCCACTAAACAACCTAAGCTTCCTGCCATTAGCCCCCCCTGCACCCCACGCCTGAAAACATCCACTTGTCCTCCTATTTGGGCCAAATAAATAAGAATACAAACGTGCTATAAGCAGCGTATGCCTGTATAAATACACTACAGGGGCATGTGATCTGTTGCAAATGTGAGACTTGCAGCTATGCACTTGAGAAACCCCATAAGCTGTGAGATAAGAGCTATTCTGAACATTGTTCAGCACTGCTTATGGGCAGGGTTTTTTGTTCAGGAAGCTTAAAAGGCCATGTTTTCTCTTTTTTTCACTGTGCAACACGGACAGCATCTTTTGATTTGTACGTGAGACGGCACAAGTGGATTTGAGGATGAGCTTAGTAAAAGCAGACTTGATTCACTGTAGCAATCAAATGCATTTCTAGCCTGATGGACTAGCAGGTATAATGGTGAGGGAGGCCTGGCAGTGATATTAATTATGTTTCTCAAATCTACAGTAAGTGCATTTCCCAAATACTTTTCTTTCTGTTGTATTTCACTTGCACTGGAATCAAGCCTTAGCAAATAATAATGCAGGATATCAGCCTGTTTTCAAAGAGAGTTTGACTAAAGATTATAGAATCTCAGAATCTTAAAGATTGGAAGGGATCTCTGGAGGTCATCTATTCCAACCCCCTGCTAAAGCAGATTCCGTAAGAGAGGTTACACAGAAAGCATCAAAGGTATTGAGTATCTCCACAACATCTCTGGGCAGCCTCTTATCCTCTAAGTAAAGCAGTCAATCCTCATGTTCAGATGGAATGTGAGAAATGTGTTCCATTTGTACCTACTCTCTCTTGTCCTATCACTGGGCGTCACCAAAGAGAACCTGGCCTCATGCACTTGGCTCCTGCCCTTTAGATATTTATAAGCATCGATGAGATTTTACCCTTGAGTGTTCTCTTCTCTAGGCTGAGCAGTCCCAGGTTTCTCAGCCTTTCCTCATGAGGGAGATGCTCCAGGATCCTAATAATCTTCGTAGTCCCCCTCCGGATTCTCTCTAGAAGTACCCTCTCTTGGACTGGGGACGCCAGAACTGGACACAGTGCCCAAATGTGGACTCAGCAGAATGGAGTAGAGGAGGAGGAGAACCTCTCTTGACCTGCTGGCCATACTCTTTTTAACAAACCCATTGGCCTTCTTGGCTGCAAGGACACACTCCTCGCTCGTGGTCAACCTGTTGTCCACCTGGATACCAAGTTCCTTTTCTGTAGAAAGAACAGTTTGTGCTTGATTGTCTGTTTTATTTTCTTCCCATTCTCACTGTACAATTACACTGTCCTTCTCTTCATCATCCATCATTCCTGTCTGTTATCATTCTGCTGCTTCATCAGTAAGGTCAAATTATAGAGTCCTAGCCCTGTATCTTTATTTCCCTTTGGCTTGTGACAGATACCTTCTCTGTTCTAAAGGTAGATGTACACCTCCTTCAAGAACAGAAGTTTTGTTTCCCTGCTTCTCTTCTAGACATCACCCATCACCCTATTACTAAAGGCTCACACACAGACTCTGTAAACAGAGGTAAGGGCCCATGACAGGGACCCTGTGTTCATACTGCTGGTTGGACCATTTCTTTTGAGCCCAGTCTGTCTCTATTTCGTTCCCTGAAATCACTTTGACTCTCAAGATGATGTCTGCAAAGCTTGGCTGAATACAGCTGAAAGATAATTACATTCCATCAGGTTTTGTAAATGTTGAAGCTAAGGCAGTGCTGAAATAGCTCAGCTAGGAGAGAGTTAGACTGAAGATCTAAAGGTCCCTGGTTGAGTCTTGAGTGTCAGCAGTGGTTTTCTGGTACTTTTGAGGGCTCCAATTCTGGGCTCATCTGTACAAGACAGACATGGCATGTGGAGAAAGCCCAGAAAAGAGCCAGGAGAGATAATCAAGAGACCAGAGTATCTTTCATATGAGGAGAGGCTCAGAGATTTGCTACTGGTTGCCATGGAAATACTCAAAAGACATCTGGCCACAGTCCTGAGCTGCCTGCTCTATGCAGCCCTTCTTGAGCAGGGGTGGAAGACAGGCCTGTTGTAACAGCATGTTGTTTCTCCCCAGCTTTGCTGTTCAATGGATAAGACTTAATGGGTTAATTTTCATTTGTCTGTGTAGAACTGTGTCCCCGTTTAAAAATAGGAAAAGAATAAAAGAAAAACAGGTGGTTTTAAGGATCCTTCATTCTCCAAGGAATTCAATGGACATGGAAAATAACCAAGCTTTCAAGACACCGTGGTACAGCCTGTAGAACAAATAGAGATCTCACAAACGCCTCTCAAGGGAAGCCTTTATTGCTCTACATCTTTACAGGTTTGGTGCAGGCATTCCTCTCCAAACTTGTACAAGCTCTACATTAGCAAAACCTGGAGATGAGGAGTTCGAAGTACAGCATCTGAGAGTTCTCTTGTGATGTGAGAACACTTTCTCTATTGAAGCACCAGCTGTAAGGTTTTGCTGAGTTTGAAAAGATTTCTCTAAACAAGGTGATAACTGCGATCGTTTTGTACCTTTGAAGATACCATACGCAAGTTTTCAGTTTGTGCAGCAGTGCTACCTGTGGCCTGGTGAATTTCTTAAATTTCTATAGATATGCATGTTAAAATTGCTTTTATGGTCATTAAACTTGCTAAAAGATAATATCTTTGCTTTCAAAAATCATGCCTTGCTGAGTCTTTTAAAGCATTTATCACTTCAGAATATTCAAGTCCTGCTTTGGTGGACTTGATTTATTTTTTGCAATAAATCATTGAAAGTAAAAAATAATAATAATAAAAAAAAGCATCGATGCGTTTTCAGCAGTGGAATGCTCCTAACTGATCCTAAAATGCATTGATAAAATGCATCAATGTTTTATGTTTTGAAAGCTCCATTACACCTCTACTCCTATGCATGCAAAAATACTTTAAGCAGGAGGAGGTTCCTCATGTTGCATTACAGAGTTCCTACTAAAACCCCATGTAAACTTATTTTTTTTGCTCACCTCCACCTCAGTTCAATACTCAGAAAAAATTAGGAAAACACTAGCAGTAAAGCACAGCAAACCCTATATGCCTGTTCTCTTAGGATTGTTTTTGTTGTTGTATCTAGCATGGAGAGCAGGAGAACCTATGTGGATAATTATACAGCAAAGCAAATTGAAGACAATCTTATAAACCTTTCCAAACCCAGTATTTACGTTCTCTTTCCCGAGGGCTTGGCTGCATTCCTTGCTCTGTACTTGAAGAAGAAGAAGAGTACTATGACATAGTACATGGAGCTCTTCAGAAGCAGAACAACGTACACCAACTGCGCTGCCTTGTGCGTCAAGTGATCTGCAACAAATGTAAGGCAGAAAATTCCTGTTGAACATCAGTACTGTGCAACCTCCTAGAAGAAACAGGTAGAGCCAGGTCTGTGTGCTACATTTATGTGGAAATACATGACACAGTGTCTGACTGTCCCCTGAGCAGGCTGCAGATGGGGCAGGTTTCTTAGCGCTAGACTGGCTGCCAGGTTATCATTCCCTGCAATGCAAGAGCGTCTGGCTCTTCCACCATCGATAACACCGTGTTTCCTGGAATCATTTTGCATCAGTTTCTTGACACGAGTGCCCAAAGTATTTCCTAAATCCTCATTCAATCTAAAGGAAAGCTTCTTTGCCAGTTGCTAGTCTGAAGGAGCATCAGCTCAAGCGCTGTGCATTTAACTGTGTTGAGTATTTAAAGCAGTGACGTTTAATGCAGGCTAATAACCTAGGGCAGCAGCCCCAGCATCTGCAACCAGCTAACAAAGTCCAGCCAGGAGGGCTGCTTTTTATACTCCAAAACATGGTGATTCAGAGTAGCATGAAAGCCCTTTTAAGTTGCAGACCCCAGAATTTAACAGATTTCCTGCAAGCTATTTAAAATGTTCATGTTGTTCATATTAAGCGATATCTAACTTCCACATTGCTTTCCCCCATTTTAATTCATTGTCATTACCTCTGTTAAAAACTGTGCTGTTTCTAGATTCAATGTCACAGTCCTGCTTCTCAGGAGAGCTCACTGAAGAAAGTAATGGAAAGAGAGTTTAAATGACAAAATTGGACTTAAATTTTAACAAAGATTAACATAGGGCTAAAAAGAAGAGCAACAGTGAAGTGGAAGTTAGTATTTAAAAAAGTAGGATGTTCAAGACATGTCTGTAGATCAGTTGTCCACCAGTAGGATTCCGTCATGGGGGGAATTGAGGGGGACAAATGTTGATCCAGAAGTGAATGAGTGTTTGTTGCCTTAACCCGGGGCTTTGCTTTTGCCCTTTTGTGAATGCCTCTGTTAGGCAGATTTTTGGCAGCAGCTCTTTAATTTCCCAATTGAAGTCAATCTGAGCACCCGGTTGTCACTCGCGTTCCCTGTTGTGAATTTGCTGTTCCAGTGGTAGATTGGTGTCTCTAAAACTGCCTCCCTTTCTTGAGCTTTTTTCTTTTTGGGGTTTGTTCTCGGTTATGGTATTTGAATTCATTGAGGTGGGGGCTATAAGTACACTTGAAACATACTTTTGTCAGAATATATTCTGAAAGTAATAGTTGTGTATGGCTACATTTTCACGGAGTGGAGCTGTACAGCAAGGTGAGCTCAGGAAAGATTCACCTATCCAGAATAAGCAGCTTTCTCAGTGATGTTACCATGATACAACCCATTTGTAGGTTTAGACCAGTTATTATAGATTGCCTTTTTTTCCCTCTGAAACTGTATTGGCTTTCAGATTTTTCCTCACGTAATCAGTTTTCCAGCAATTAAATAATTTCTTTCTTTTTAAAGTGGTTATTACCTCACTGCCACCAGACCATGAATAAGTAACATATTCAAACATTGCTCTACACACCCATCAGCCTTATTTTTGCCTCCTGCATTTATTATAGCCATGTCTGATGTCAGAGGGATCGATGCCTCTGCTGTAACACAGCTGTAACACGGTTTTGAAGAAATTCTGCATGCTGCCAGGTAAGGCAGTGCAGACCTTTTGGTGCAACCCTGCTTTACACCTGCTGACACTGAAGAACTACAAAGGGGCCTTCGCTTGGCAAACTCAGCACGGGTTGATTTTTTTCTCCTGGAAAAGCTTAGATTGTTTCAGCTGATGAGAACTTTAGTAATGGTGCCTAGGAATGCAGAAGCTTGCAGGAGCAGTCATGTACAGCATTATTTCTGGAATTTTGCTGAAAAATAAAAATTCATTTATTAAAAAAAAAAAAAAAAAAAAAAAAAGGAAAGACATAGTAGGTAGAATAAAACATTTAAAATGCAGTGCTTACCATGTGTGAGCAGTGAATAGATTCCACTTTCATGCTCAAAATGGCAAGAATATTTCTTGTTTTTGTCCTCCAGTGGTACAGATAACCAGGAGCTGACTGAGTACTTCTCCTCACCTGGAAACTTCCAGACATCTCCTTTTACTACGTTCTGTGTTACCTCCTTTTGTGCTTCATCCATCCATTTCACCCGAACAACTTCTGGGTAGAATTTCTCAAACAGACAAACATACACGAGTTGGTTTTTGTGCTCCTTCTGCAGGATTTCAGAATTCTCTGGTCCAGAATTTCCTTTGTCTGGATTTATTTTTGGAGGGGAAGAGAAATAACAAAACAAAGAGTTGGAATCTTGGAAGTGTACAGCAATAAATCACAGGTGTTCAGAGACAAAATAGTTCTTCTCGACGAATACTTTAGCTCTCCAGTTTATTATGAAATACTTAGGATGGGAATGGCGATGGCTCAGGTACAAAATACATTTTAGGTAAGCAGATGGATGGATTACAACCCTTGCTATCCTTCATGTAAAAATACGCTTTCATTTGAGCTGACTGTACTTGACATTTAGACACGGTTTATATGAAATGAATTTAAACTAATAAATTCTACCACTTGGGTTCCAGTCAAAAACAGTTACAAGACTCTTTTGAATAACTGGGAATAGAAAACAGGACTTCCAATCTTATTTTAAATATGCTATTTCATAGAGAACTAACAGCAAATCAATTGCAAAAGTAGAAGATTCACTTAAGACAGTCTAAACTCAATGTTGCTTATACAACATATAGACTCTTCCAAGTCCAGAGAATGTTGGATAGAAGCTTTCATACTCTGCCACGCGCATGGCGAAGCATCATTTGAATTCCAAATTGTTCAGTGAACGCGAATATCTGGACAGCTCTGCTCATGCTTCTCCTCAAGCAGCACATCTGATAGAGAAGTTTTTATCACTGTACATTAAAAACGATCTCTCAAAAGATTTCTTGAGTGCTTTATTAAATTAAATTTTGTCCGGTTAGTCAAAACTTTAGATACGTGTTCAAAAATGTTTGGAGGGTTGGTTTTTTTTGGGGTGGGATTTTATTTTATTTTATTTTATTTTATTTTATTTTATTTTATTTTATTTTATTTTATTTTATTTTATTTTGAGAAACATGATAAGAAGCTGAAATACTGTTGAATATATTCAAAGCCACTCTCCCTTGAAGCTGAGTCAGAAGATGTTAGGGGGCTGTGGGGCAGCCTATATCCCATGGCCTTCCCAGCAGAACTGCTCTCAAACAGAGTCTGCATAGGTCATAGGCAATTATTAAATAATAAGTGATGGTTCCAGCAAGAGCCGTGTTCATTTATTTATTTGGGAACAGGAAGTTTTTCCAGGATGCATGAAAATACGTGCGATTGTGTGTGAATATATAGATAAGCTGCAATGATGTTTAGCAGAAAAAAATGTCAAAAACCTGTCAGTGGATTTTGATGTATTTTCAGGCTTATCTGTAAAGTTAATTAAGTCAGCAAGCTGATTTACACTGACTTATCTGTGCACAAGATCCAATACTTTCTGAGGAATGTTCAAGTAGTAAATGTCCACTCTACACTCTGCTGCCTTTTTTTCTTTAGTTACGCTCTCTCTGTGCTGCTTATTTCATCAAACAGTTCTTTTATGCAGGCTTGAAGAGGCAGCCATGTCTTTTTAAAACAATTATCACCATGCAGATGTAACCTGCGCATAATTCTTAAGCCAGTGCATGGCTTTTCTTGTAATAAAGCAGGGAGAGTTGGATTGAAATTTTAATTATCCTTTTTTGGGTGGCCCCTCAAAAAATGAGCTGAGAGCACTCAGCTTATAGACAGCATTTGGTTCTGAAGTGTTGGTGATAACATTGCCTATGCTGAGCCTCCCCAGGAAACTTAAGGAAGGAGCCTCCGCTCAACCTTCACAACTTTGCCATTACAAAATGTAAACAAATAAACAACAACAAAACAAACACCAATCCAAAACAAACAGAAAAACAACTTTAAAAGACCTGATGGAAATGAGTTTACGAGATTCGTGCCAGTGCCAAGTATCTGGTATAACCACACTGCTGTATTTCCTCACAGAAAATGTTTATGACATTTTGGCCAGAGAAGTATTCCGTTTTATGAACAAAGAGAGTCTAGTTATTTAGCTAAAAATCATGTGGAAACTATGAGCTCAATTTCAGTTTTCATTTCTATTCCCAAAGAGTCTTCAGTGAAATGCACTTAAAATTCCATTTCAAGCTGATCTTCGCTATTACTTTTTAGAAGATATTAGAATAAACCAAAACTGTTGATTTCTGAGGCATTGACTGAGCTACCACACATCTTCTACTTTTTTTCTTTTTCTTTTTTTTTTTTTTCCCCAGAGAAATTAATTCTTTTTTAGGGATGCTGAGTTGCTTTTGACCACATGATCCTGAAAGCATTGATTTTATTTGATTTTATGATATGAAACTGAATGCAAGGTCTTAACCACTCATTTTGAATCCTTTTTTTATCTCTTTCAAGTCCTTCCAAGTTCTCGTTTTGTAACAAATTTTGTGTGTGCTTCTCTATACACTGAAATAAAGATCTCTAAAGATCCATGGGAGCGGAGGTTTGTCAAGCATGTTTTCATCATCTGTGAGCAAAATCAGCCTGCTTTGGTGATATCAATATGTGTAGGCTGTTTCTCTAGCTGAATCTATTAATGCACAAAAGCTGAAACTCATCACACAGTATTACTCAGCAATCCATGTCCAATTTCTGTGAAACACAGATTGTTTTGGGTTAACAACTATAAGGAGGAAATATTGTACTGGAAGGCAACTGGAAGTGTAACTATTAGGATTATTTAAATAACCTTTATTTAGATAAACCATTTAGATAACTATTTAGGTTGTTCTTTTGTATCATGGTGTAACTAAGAGTGATTGTGCTTTTTATTAAAAAATTGAGAGGGGAAAATGATTCTTTTGCCAAAGATGGTGCACATAAAGAAACGCCTTGGGCTCCTGTTTAACTGAATTAATGAAAAGCACTACAGGAAATCTGGGCTGGACAGTCCTGAACAGCCACAGCTCCTCTCAGGCTTGTTGTAGGAGCCCTTACTCATTTGGGATCTAACTCTGCATGCTGAGGTCCATTGCAATATGCTCACACAGGTGTGGGGTCAGGACTGTTGACCTCCTGCTCCTACCCCACTTGCATACAGAGTACTGATGTTAGTGTAGGGCGTCAGTACCAAAATGGCAGCATCACACAAGCATTTCGGTAAATTTGAGATGGATTTTGCTACTGCAAATTCCACATCACTTGTCTGTCATCTGTATTACCTTGTTAGAACAGCATACCACATTCTTTCTCCTCTAGGTTTCCTTAAAAGAAAGAGGTACTCAGTTCACCTTCAGGCCTGTGACATCCTTGTTATTTCTGCTAAAGTCATTAGCAGATGTACCTACTAATATTATTAACGAGGATTAGCTCTGCAGTTTTCTTTAGATTGCCCACATCTTCCCTTATTTGTTTCATGCACAACCCTTTCTCCATAACACTGGTCTGGGCTTTCAAATCTAATGGGTTTTGATTCAGAACTTCATGTTCTTCCCCATGAACACACACAAAAAGCAAACACAGAAAAATACTAATGAGTGCATTTTGATTTAAAAGGGCAGAATATCAATTTAATTCAATTTTAGATGATGTAAGTAAATGTAAGCATAAACAATATATAAGCAAGATGTATTTTAGTCTATAAAATTGCAAAAAATAATTCTAGCTATTTGACTACTGAACTTCATGCTTCTGATGAAATCATGGTAGATTCCTTGGTAATATTTAGGAGTTGGCATCTAAAGAAATCAAATATTGCTGCTGCAATTTCTGCTGTGCATTTATTTACTAGAAATATTAATAGATTCTTTGTCTTATTACTTCCTAATAAGCTAGCAACGTACTTGTGAGGTGCCAGATCATAAGCATGAGGTAAATGTAGGCTTTTTATTCTCTTAATTAGTCAGGAACCTTGGCCCTTGTCAAGGAAACTGAATCCTGCAAGTTTTGGTAGACACTTGAAAATCATTTATTTTAAGCTGTAAATACTAATTAAATGGTGACCACCTGATCACCAACGTAAGGGCTTTCACTTAATTCACTTAATTTCACTTAACACGAAAAATGTCCCAACATAGATATTTCTAGTGAATTATAGTTATGATTTTGCTAGTCTTTCATAAAGGAATTGCTTAAAACAATCTTTGATGGATATGCTAGTATAAGGCAAGGCATTTAATCAGGCTTAAAATATTTGGAAGCAATAGTTCCTCACCCTTGTGTTTCTGTAATAGTCCACCCTAGGATTACAGTGATTAGATCACCAGTTAATGGGGAAGAGGGAGGATTTTGTCCTCAGTGTACCATTCAAATAAATATCTCAGCAGGAATGGCAAGAAAAAGGTGACTTCTTTAAGTATATGTTAATAATGTTAATGTTAATAATATGTTAATAAGAAGAGGAGAATTTGGAGGTACTATTTTATTTCTACTGCCAAAGCGCTGTGTAGATAACAAAAATAATTAAGCACAAATTCTTTCACTTTTACTAGTCTAACTGAAAAAGGACTTCAGCAATTTTCACCATTGCAAACTGTTACTTGAATCCGTATTGAGAAGAGGATTTCTTTTTTTATGTTTAATTCACAACTGCTTGATTCTGTTGTTAATGCTTCGGTAATTGGAAGAAAGCATGAGGGCTCTTGAAACTACTCCTGATCATTTTTCACAGTATTTCCAAGGAGGAGTTATGCTCATAAGTGATAAAAAAACAGCTCCTGGGTATATTTGCAATCCTAAACCACTGCATTACAGATCAACAAGACTGACAGAATGACAAGATGAGGGAAACCCACGCGGGGACAGTGCTGACCAAAGCTCTAAGCAAGCTGAATGTCCTCCTGGACACCATAATAATCCATCTGCATGAACACAAAAAACTCCTTTATCTTATGGTAAGGAAAGTAACTTACCTGATACAATGAGCTTTGTACCAGTGCCGAAAACTTTGTAGTAATATCTGTACACGATGGATAAAGTCTTTACAATATCAGATCTGTTATCTTTATATCATAGTATCTCAGAATGGCTAACGTTGCCCATGGACTCTTGTCCTGACACTGGGTGCCACTGAAAAAAGCCTGACTTCATCTTCTTCACACCCTCCCTTCAGGAATTTACAGATATTGTTGAGATGATCCTGAACCTCCTCTTCACCAGATTGAACAGACCCAACTCTCAGAGCCTTTCCTCCAATCCCTCTGCCATCTTCATGGCTCTGTGTTGGACTCTCCCAAATACACCAATGTCCCACTTGTGTCCCAATGCGTCACCAATGTCCCACTGTGAAGCTCAGAACTGGACAAATCCACAAGTGGGCTCCTTGGTGCTGAGCAGAGAGGAAGGATCCATTCCCTTGACCTGATGGCAATGCTACGCCTAATGCAGCCCAAGATACTGCCAGCCTTCTTTGTGACAAGGGCACATTTAATTTATGAGTAAATATTATTTTATAAACAGATTTGATTTAATCAATTTTTAGATCCTAGAACAGCAAAAATAATCAGTAACCTAAAGTAACTAACTAACTAAATACATGGTGTGAAGACTTTGAGGAAATGTTCATTGCTAAATGGGCAGGGTTCATCTCAACTAATTTCAGTCTTTCAAAAATTTAGATGGATGTAGCAGACTAAGTAATTTCACTCCTTATCTGCTACTTGGAGAAAGCAGCAACAGCAGAATCATAGAATCACAGAATCACAGAATGGCTCGGGGTTGGAAGGGACCTCGAGGATCATCAAGCTCCAACGCCCCTGCTACAGGCAGGGCCACCAACCTCCACATTTAATACAGGACCAGACTGCCCAGGACCCCGTCCAACCTGGCCTTAAACGCTCCCTTAAAGCACCATAAAATCAGCCCTAGAATTAGTGAACATTATGGTGAGAGCTGAGCAGCACAAACCCCCTGATCAGAATTTTTGTTATCAGAGCATGAAGCAAAACCTTAATTAAACATCAAACCTCCCATTACCAATACACCCCATTTTCAGATGAGCAAAATTAGAGTTTCTATCCCAGGTACTTAGTCAAGCCAAACCACAGGCAGGCATCAAACATCTGAACGTTATGTGAAGCAATAAAATTTGATAGAGTATGTCAGTACTTTGGGAAAGGAAAATTAGTGTCTCTACAGTTCAGCACTCTTAATAATAACAACTGATAACATGTAATAAATGATACTAAGAGAGAGAGGGAGAGAGAGCAGTCTTTCAGCTGTGCAGGTCTTAAGACAGTTCTGGGCATTCTCCCACTGTTTGACATAGTCAGACTGAGACAAAAATAAGCGTCTTGCTCTTCTTTGCTCTTCCAAGATTGCCAGTCTTTTGGAATGAATTAGACATGTCACAAGAGTGGAATATGCACCATTAAAGATAAAAAAATTAAAATCTTTTTTCTCTGAACATTATCTTCGCCACATTTAAATTCATCTTTAAGAAGAAAAAAAGGGGTTAATTATATTCTCCACCAGAATAATTGCCTCATTTTTCCCATTTCATATACAAATACAAAACAATGATGTTGTGTTCTGCATCAGAAAATACTGTTTGCAGGTAAAATCCTGCAAAGCATTCTGTTTTAATCCTAGTGGGAGGTAAAGAACCAGAGCACATCATGTAGTCAACATCTAACAGTATGGAAATGCATTTCAGATGTAGTAAGTTTTATTTCACACTCACCTGAAACAATAAGCTTAGTTCCACTTCCAAATATTTTCTCATCACCATAGCACAGTGTGATAATGCTTAGCAATATCTTCTGCACTTCATTTTTCTTTCACAAGCCACAGAGATTATTTCTCTGATTTAGAAGCTGGTGATAATTTGGCCAGCATAATAACTGAAATTTTAGTATGGACTGAGTGCAATATTTAGAAATACTATGATTTTATTTTATTTTTTCATGGAGAATAAAATGTCCCAATTTTTAAATGTAGCATTTCCTGAAAAGAAAGTTGTGTCATGCTTACTTACTATGCTTTAGCCCTTTTAGTGCTGGGATGTTTGTAACAAAATCTGCTGCTTCTAGCCTACCTCATTTTCTCTAAAGTAACTTTTAGCTGTTATTTTAATAAGAAATGTGGTTACATTATCATTCCCAAAGGAAAATAAAATTAATTACTTGGTATTTGTGGATTTAGATAAGGTATCTTGCACAATACTGCTGTGTGAAAATACCTTAGATTAAGGTACATCACACTCTTACTTCAAAGCCAATATTTTACATGCAGAGACCATATTCTAAACTAGAAAAACACCTGGTATGTGTTTAATGAAGTTTGTGGCTGTATTGAGTGATTACACTGTTCCCTCTTTGGCAAAAATACCTGCCTGTATACAGACAAAATCTAACTGCAAACTGCAGGAAACTGCAACTTTCTTCTGCTTTTTGCAGTTTGGTTTCTTTATACTCACCTTGGTAAGCTCATGTATTTTCTGAGCAAGGCACTGTAGGCACTGCTGGATGGTTTGTACTGACAGTAGCATTCATACTACAGACTGCACAGTTTTTGAGGAGTCACTGAAGGCAAAGGGAAGCCGGTTGCTTTAGCTACAGCCAGGACCACGACATTTATTCAATTCCTGGCAATTTTTCTTCCCCATTAATTTAGGCTGAATCACATCTATAAACAAGCAAGTTTTGGCATTTCTGACTAGTTGAACTGAAAGCTGTTCTTTTCTCTCAATTCATTATTCTTTCCTGGAACAGCACAAGGAATGCATCCACCACAACATTTAAACTTCTACCTCTCCTCGTTTTTCCACCCCCCATCCTCAATAAATATTCAGAAATCTTTCCTGTGATCTCTCTATCCACTAGGTTGATATTCATGCCCACCAACACCCAACTGCAAGCACATTCACAGATTAGAGACAAAATATGACCTATCAGTCAGAAATTATTTTTCCTAAACACTTACATTAACAACTATAATAATCTAACAACACAAATAACGGTGTAAAAATCAGATTGGTATCAATGGTACTTACTTGAGACAATCAGCTTAGTCCCTGTGCCGAAGTATTTGATCCACACATTACACACTGTGCTTTAGCTTTGCAAAAATCTGAAGTGCTCTCATAACATGCAGTCACTGAAAACAAAAAGCCCTTTTTTACTATTCAAGCCCTTGGGGACTCCTTGAGGGATGGGCTGGCATTGCCTTGTTGGAGGATGTCAGGAATTTCAGATTTGCACTCAGTATTCAGCAGATATATAATTCCCTTTAGATCAAATCTTTCTCTAAAAAGGTCCTAAATTGGTCAGATAACCCATCCACTTACAATGATTAAGTGAAGGTATCCTCTTCAATTTTACACAAACAAGTCAGCCCATGGGATCATACATCTTAAGGAACCACATACACTCAGGTGATCACACTGCTCCTCCTCAAGGGCATACTCCACCTCTCATCCAGAATTAAGTACCATCTGCTACTACTAGGATACAATCCAGCACTGGGAGCCACTCTGCGGTCCATTGTGAAGGTGTCCATGTGCTGCATCTGCCATTTTCTGTCCCAGCACGTGTCTGTTAGCTGTCTGCCTCCTGAACTCGACCCCGACCCTGAAATAACCACTCACAGACATTTTTTCCTGTGTCAGCAGAGGATGATGAAGGCTGTTCCTTTGCACGCTTGTTCCTTTCAGCACAGCACAGGATAACATCTGAGAAAACCCAGGTACTGTGAGCCAGCCTGCATGCTTAGCTTGACGTGTCAAAGAAAAAGTCTGAATACTTCTGGGACACTGTGTGCCCTAATGACTACAAACCAATGTCAAGAAAGTACGGTTTGTGGCTACAGGGAGGAACCAGACTGCAGATGGTTTAAGCAGTTCAGACCAACTTTCTGTTTAAGCAGATTTAAGAGAAACAGTCATCTACTCTAAACTCTTCTGGGCAGAATTGTTGAATAGGCTGCCCAGTTAAATAAATGGTGGAGTTCCCATCTCTGGAGGTATCTAAAAGCCATGTGGATGTAGTGCTTAGGGACATGGATCAGTGATGGACTTAGTAGTGCTTGCTGGATATGAGGACTTCACAATCTTATGGGGCTTTTCCAACTTCAGAAATTCTATTACTTTTATGGCAAACATAATGCAATACCAGCAGTAACACAGGCAGAGAAAGAAGCTGACCAGTTCTTCCCCAGCTGTGTCTTGAGTCACGCTGTGAAGGATTCCACTGCATCTCATAGTTAGAAACACAGAAAGAAAAGCTCTGAGTGCTGCAGAAATATTGTCCAATTCCTCTGTGTGTTTTTGGCTTGCAAGCATTTGTAGGACAAAACTCAACAATAGCACATTTGGACACCAACTAGATACATGAAAGAGTGTCACCACCATGAAAAAGCACTGCTTTGTACTGAAGCAATCATAGAATAATGAAGGTTGGCAAAGACTGCTATGATCATCTAGTGCAACTGTCATCCATGCTGACAAACCACGTCCCTAAGTGCCACATCCACCCTCTTGCTGAAAGCTTCCAGGGATGGGGACTCCACCGCTTCCCTGAGCAGCCTGTTCCAACACATCACCACTCCTGCTGAGAAGAAATTTTCCCTACTATCCAAGCTGAGCCACTACAAACAGTTCATGGCTATGCCTGAGGAAAAAGGAAGAGCACCTGAAGTGCTGAGTTTGGGTTACGTTTTAGACGTCCACTGTTTGCTTCAGCCGTGGCACCCTTGGTTTGCTTGAAATCCTGTCTTCTGGAAGCTGACATCTGTAAAGAGATGGTCAGCAATGAGGAAATCCCCCACGTGTTCAGGAGACTCCTCCATGCTGGGGAAGTGAGCTGGGATCTTTCAAATGGTTTGTGGTTGAGCTGCTGGAGGAGTATTGATTGAGGTGATTGTTAGGCTGCTGCCACTGTGAGCATCCCAGTAGGCACAATAGCAGGTAGCAGCATCATCCAGAAGACACCAAGACATCCTCTGGAGACATTCAAGAACTTCTGGGACTCTTCCCTGTATCACCTGCTCTAAGGAATCTGCTTTAGCAGGGAGGATGGACTGGATGATCTGCGGAGGTCCCTTCCAGACCTTTATTGTTTGTGATTCTCTGCATCTGGGCAGTGTTTGCTCTGGTCACAGCTGATAGCAGATGGAGTGAGAAGGCTGGGGAATGAGGCAGTAACAATCCTGTGGTTCAGACTGAAGCTGAAGTTGAGTGGTTGAAGGAGTTTTGTGGCTTGATGGTTTCTGAGCTTCTATCACAGTGAGGGTCCCAGTAGGCACAGTAGTAAGTAGCAGCATCATCTGGACTTACATTGTTTATTGTAAGAATACACAGATTCCGACTAGAAACTTTATCAACCATGTACTTGTTCCCTTGAAAGCCACTTTCAACTGTAGTCTTCCCTCCTGCAAAGAAGAGTAGCCTCTCTGGAGGTTTATTCTCCTTTTGTTGATACCAGTGTATGACAGTGCTATCAAAACGTCCTGGTAATTTCTTCATTTCACAGAACATACGTGCACTTTTCTGGAACCTGGTGATGGATATAGGACTCTGTATAGGAATTTCCTGTGCAAATCCGTCTGCAAGAGATAAAATGTGTAACTGATGTTAGCTGAAATTCAGGGATTAGGAAAGTAGTTAGTGCAGCAAAGGGCACCCTAAGAAGAAAACAAAAGAAAAAGGACTTACAAAACCACACATTTGTGGCCATAAGAGCTGCCAGCATCAGCATGTTTGGTGCTCCAACTCAGCTGCTGTTGAGACTCAGAGGAGAATGAAAGGGGCCTTGGATGGAGGCTGCACTGAGTGGGAGGAGAAGTCTACAGTGATGTATTTTCTATGCATAACAATACAGGGCTGTAATAACACAACAGCCTGATATTGAGTAAGACCTGCAAATGTTCCTTCAGGTTGGTTAAAGGTTTATCATCACATCTCCTTTTCAGAGAAATGCAACAACTATTGCTCAATCCAAGGACATCAATTTTGCATAAGAGCTACTGAGAAAGGACTGAGAGCAAGAGCAGCTGGGCATCAGGAGCAAGGCTGCCAGATGAGAGGACACCCTGGTGGTCATTGAGTGTGTGCCATCACTCAGAGTGGATAGGAGGTATGTTCTTTTCCATGTGGGGCCCCCTTCAACTGCCCCAGCATGCACACCCATCTCCAGCACAATGAAATGCTCTCTGCCCATGCTGCCCTCTGCTGAAGAGCCGGTAGGTATCAGCGTTCAGCAACGGGCAGCAGCACCGTGAGCGTGTGCCCTGCCTTTGATTGGGAGTGTGGGAGGAAATGCACAGCCACAGGATTTCAGTTCTGAGCCTCAGAAGAAATGCAAACACTTCGTGGAGAGAAAGACTGGAAAACAAAAGCAGAGAGACACGTGGCAATGTGGTGTCATGCTCGTATTGCTGAGAGCATTGGACGACTGCCTCTCTTCCTAGCAAACAGCAACGGCAAAAGCCGTTTCATTTCATGTCAGGAATGGCAGGTAGGTGGCTTCAATGCATGAGCAAGGAGGAGAGAAGGATGGAAGAGACTTGAAGGAGAAGGGAGAGAGATGCACACACACAGTCACTCCTTGCATCTGCTGTGTGGGCAACCTCAGCCAGTTACAACCACATTTGTGTTAGGCACCGTATGGAGAGAACATGAGACTAAACCCTGTGGCCAACATCTACCAGGACAGATGAACTGTGTATCAGTCCATTGCTATTCTTCTGCCCACAGAGCAGAAATCTGCTTGGCACCTGGTCGTTCCAAATGATCTGTGGTTGAGCTACTGAGGAAGTATTTGTTGTGGTGATTGTTTGGCATCTGCCACTGTGAGGGTCCCAGTAGGCACAGTAGTACGTGGCAGCATCATCTGGAATTACACTTCTTATGGTAAGAATGCAAAGATTCTGTCCAGAAATAGTTTGAATCCTGTATCTGTGCCTTTGGAAGCTCTCATCTGCTACTACTGTCCCTGATGAAAAGTAGATCATCCTGACTGGAGCTTTATTCTCCTTCTGTTGATACCAGTGTATGATGGTGCTATCAAAATGTCCAGAGAAGTCCTTAAAATGACACTTCAGATCTGCATTTCCTTGTGACATGGTGATGGATACAGGGCTCTGTATGGGAGTTTCCTGTGCATGTCCATCTAGAATTAGAGAAAGAAAAAAAAGAAAAAAAAAAAAGAAGAAGAAAAAGAAAAGCAGAAGAGGAGAAACTGTTATTCATTGGCAGCAATCTACTTGGGAAGGCATCTGTGAGGGCACAATCCATGGTTGCCCGTGAGGAAAAAGAAGCTGAAGCACTTACAGGACCAGGCAGTTGCAACCATCAGAGATGCCAGCAGCAGCATGTCTGCTGCTCCTGCTCTGCTGCTGTTGAGACTGAGAGATGTGGGGCCCCGGATGGGGACACACTGAGTGGGAGGAGAAGTCACCAGCAGTGTTTTTTCTGTGCATAACAACACGGGGCTGTGCTTGTCAAGAAGCTGCAGCAACCTGGGAAAGGACTGCAAGGACAGAAAGGCACAAGGGCACATTCAGCACGAGCAGCGTTCAGAGCCTTGCAAAACCACCACTATGGCAATCTCTGTGTGGCTGAAGGTCCAGTCTCTCCAGTGCACTACCTCACAGGATGTTGTGCCCGAGGCTTCTAATCAAATGCAGTACTCAGTTCTGGAGCTAACTGACAGACAAATGCCAGCTTTGCTCTGCATGGTGAAAAGAGGCTTTGACCATAGACTAATTCTTAGAACTCCGTGCACTGTGCTCAAAGGGCTCCTTGGAGAGCAGGCCCACGGAAGAAGAGAGAAGTTCTGTCTGGATGCAACAGGTGAGAACTTGACACAGTGAAATTGAGCCATCGGTGCTGCAGAAGGAGTTGGTAGAACCTGAAATGACAGCAGAGAAAGAATGAAGGAGGATCTAGAAGAACATGTAGCTTTCTCTCATTGCTTTGCTTGTGTGCCTCCGTTCAAGTGAGAGCCTGCAGGAGATAGAGATATGTTTCTACGTTTGCTGTACAGCTTTCAATGAAGAAGGGAAATTTCCAACTACTCGTTGTCCACAGGCACACAGTCTGTGCCCACTGTCAGCTGAGTGCTCTGAGTACAGTCAGTTCTTTGCCATATCTGCAAAGTCACCGGTTTTTATCCTGAAGTGACTAAGACTGTTCAGTTTCTGCATGTTACAGCTATGTGTAAGTACAGAAGAAGTATTCTGAGAGTTAGTTAAGATAATTCATTTAGCATTTGCCATGTTAATCTTCTGCTTTTGCTCTCCTGCTGCAGAAGATCACCAGAGAAAGGTGGCCTAAAAAGAATCTGCATCTGGCAGGAGTTGACAGCTTGAGGTTCAGAGTGCCAGATGCCTTTTTGTACGGCTTATCTTTGCCCATCTAATGCTGTGTAGCCTTGGTAATACCAATATGCACAGAGATAAGTACCAGTATCCCTCCGGGATGCTTTCTTTATTGTCAGAACACTGTTGGAAGTACTTTTCTGCACTCGAAATTTAAATCCGTCGTTGTTGTCATCGAAGATAGGTGAGGATCCAGACATGTACAGTATCCTCTTGGGTGGCTCCCCGGGAAGCTGCCTGTACCAGTGCACAGTGGTTTCACTGCTCAGCTGGCACCTCATGGTGACTGGGCTGCCCTCCACCAGCCTGCGCTCTGCTGGGCTTTGCACCGGTGCAGCCTGTGCATCCCCACCTGCAAGGGAACAGGGAGAAACTGCACGTAGGCCAGGAGCCACCAAGCTCTGCAGCAGGGACTGTGTTCTCCATGCACGGGAGGGAGAGGAGAAGGGAAACGGCACTTACGGGACCAAAGTGAAGTCACAACGAGTAAGGGAAGCAACAGCATGCTGCCTGCAAGAGTGAGATGTAGAGCTGAGGCAGGGGAGATGTGTTATAAAGCCATCCAGGTGGAGAAGGCATCAGCAGCTGGGAGGAGGAAGTGACGCGTGGCTCATCTGATGGAAGGTCTTCAGCTCATTGCCAGGGAGTGCGTGTTTGTGTGCGGGAAACTCACTGGCAAATGAAAGCCCATCAGTAACACTGTAGACAGGACCTAAAATATTCAATCCAGCAACTGTTTGGTGTGCACATATCACAGAGGGCGTTGCTTTCTGCCAGCTGGATGCAGCTGCTGGCTGAACTGGCCAAGACAGTGCCTGCCCTGCGTGCCTTCCCAGATGCACATCCACCCTGAGAATGGAAGTCCTCCTTCTCTGTGTACCCCATTCCACCACGAGGAAAGATAACCATTCTGGCACCTGAAATGCTTCTGTTCTTGCAGCCTGGGCACTGCAGTCACAGCTCTGCAAGGAGTCACATCTGCAATAGAAGGACTTTCCCCAAAGCAGAGGGAAAACAGGGTGATTCAGGAAGAGAGGAAAAAAGGAGTCGTTTTCTAACTCTTGATGCAACTGAACATGGTGTGTGCCCGACAGGAGGGGGCACTCAGCCATTAAAATGATTTTGCAGAGGGAAAGGAGAGAGGGAAAACCTTCCTCTCAATGCTGCAAGGCCCTGAGGAGATGAGAAAATCAGACAAAACTGCAAAACAGAGAACAGCTTTTCAGGGGACCCTAAAGGGAATGGGGAGACATATGATAGATGCAATGGGACAGGACTTAACTGGATGCAATTTAAAAACAAATCATCCCAGCTCTTGCTTGGGCTGTTGCCCTTTGTCACTGGGCATCCTGGGCACCCCAGACCTCCCAGCTGCTGGCTTTCCACCATGTATCCTCCCTTGAAGCCAAGCACACCTTTCCCAGCAGCAAGCAGCAGGCTGGAATGAACACCAAAAACAAAACCTTTCCCTGCTCTTCTTCCACACGCTGTCTCTTAGTTTCAGAAAATAGGGCCAGACCCAGTGAAATGAAAGCTCTAGGAAAAAACAGCTGCTTTATTCTCCTCCTCTGCTTTCCTGGTCTACACCCCACAGAAAGGTCGTTTGCCAAGCATGGGATGCAATTATCAGGTGTATGAGGGGCAGAGCAAACCAAGCTCATTTTCAAAGGCTTGTTTCTTTCACATTACTTCCCTGACGTCTGATACCATCATATAATCATAGAATCATATAAAAGACCTGGGCTGAAAAGGACCACAGTGATCATCTAGTATCAACCCCCCTGCTATGTGTACGGTCACCAACCAGGCTACCACTAGTCCAGGCTGCCCAGAGCCACATCCAGCCTGGCCTTCAATGCTTCTGGAGACTGGGCATCCACAACCTCCTTGGGCAGCCTGTTCCAGTGCTTCACCAACTCTGCGTGAAATAACTGCTCCTAATATCTAGCTTAATCCTCCCCTGTCTCAGTTTAAAACCGCTCCCCCATGTCCTATCTCTATCCACCCTTGTAAACAGCCCTTTATCCAAGAAAAAGAACAGCCTAGGGATTTTGTTTGATTGATTGTTTTATTGTGGGTGTTTAATTGGTTGTTTTTGTTTTGTTTTGTAGGAGCTCATCCACATCCTGCACACACTCCACTTGAACATCAAGGGGAGCAGGGGGTAATCTTGCAGATGGAGTAATGCAGGAATTCCCACAGGATCTTGAGGCGTATCCAGTTCATCATCTGAAACCTCTGCAACCAAACTGGAAGGGACCACTCCTCTTGTGCCATCTGTCAGCTCTCCCTACAACCAGGGAGAGAAACCAGCCAGTGCAGGGCACAGCCAGAGCCAGACCAGGGGAGAAACACTCCTGCAGGCTCCTACCACACAGGACCCCGTTCATCACCCCCACGCGGCTTTGTTGCATAAGGGCAAAGCTCACAACTCTGTGGGAACTGCAAGTGGTGGGAGCTGAGCAGCATCACAGAGGTCTGCAAGTACCTTCTCTGCACGGCGCTGGAACAACTCTCCACACCCCACTGAGTTCAGCCATTATCAGAGAGCCATCTCTGGCTTCTTTTACACGTGCTCTGTGCCCACACGCTCAGGTTTGGCTGCTGACTGGTGTGCAAGGGCAGGCAGCAAGAGCCTGCAGGCACACAGTGACTCTGGTGAGTGACGCTGGATGAGCGCGGCACAGAAATTACCTGGCATGCCAGTTGTTGACCATGCCTGCATTCCACTGTCCGAGACTGGCAGTGTGGGACACTGTGGGACTAGCTGCCTTCCTGCAGTGCATCCTGCTCAGTTTCTTGGTCAGTTCCTTTAGAAAGAAAGCAGGACAGTAGGAATGGATGTGATGTGCTCTCATTGGGAACTGAGCTACTCCAATCCTGAGCTCAGGCAAAGTCTGCTGTCCCAGCCCCCCACATCCACTGTCACCCCCTCCTTTGCCCAAGGACATTTGGGACCTCCCAGGAACTGAAGGGTGCCGACCCTCTCATGCCTCCTCAGCTCCTATGCAAGGCCCTCACACCCTGTGCTGTGAGCATCACCAACCATCACAGCTGGCTATCTGCGGGCTGAAATTCAAGCTCCAGCACAAGCACCTTCAGAATCAGCATCTCCAGCCCATGGCTTTCACTGTCTGGCACATCTCCAAGGCAGTTTCTCCCTCTGGGGAAGTCAGCAGTGCCCCCAAAGACTTTTCTGTCTCAGTAAGTCTCTGCCCACTGCTTCTTCTGGAGGAAAGCCCCGAGGAAAAGCTTTGCCACAGAGCCCCATAAGACCCCTCTGCTGCTCTTCATGGCCGAGCAGCTGGGAGCAATTGCTCCAGGTGCCCTGACTCAGGCTCACCCTCCTTTGTGCTCCAATCCTGCCAGAGCTGATGTGGGGGGGGAGGGGCTCCCACCTTCGGCCTCGGTATGTTCTTTTTTGCACGGCCTGCCTAAGTGTGACCGCCATCATCTCTTGTCTTTGAGGGAGCGGATGAGGACGAAGGTGAAACTCTCCTGGGGTTGTTTGTTTACGATGTAGACGGAGAGATCGCCCACACCTTCCACGTGCAGGTATGGCCAGTGGTGCGGCAGGCTGCTGGGAGGGAAACCGTCCTCCTGCGGGTGTGGAGGAACGACTGCTGGCGGGAGGGAGGAGTGCAGCTGCTTCCCCCATCAGCAGCGCCGTTCTGGCGTCCCACGGCAGCCCAGGGAGCGGAGCAGAGCAAGTCAGGGTTCTGCCGCTGGCAAAGGGAGCCGTGCGGATGTGCCGCGGCGCTTCCCGCTCTGTATCAGCGGGAGGAGCCCCGCAAAGCCTTCGGCCGTGTCAGATTGGAGGCGCGGAGCAACTGAGGAAACGCAGAACGCACCTGCGTGTGCCGAGTGGAAATTCACGGCAATTCGTAAAAGACAGCAGAGATTTTTAGTAGCAATAATGAGAATAAAAGGTCGGTTACTTTCTGCCCGCGCTGAGGGCGGTTGCTGGAGCGGCGCATTGGGACCGGGCGAGGGAGGAGCTGCGGGGTCGACTGGGGCGAGATGCGCGGGGCCGTGTGGCGTCATCACCCTGCGCCGAGAGACGGAAGCGGCCGTGCAGAAGTGGTGCGGCGCAGCGCTGTGACGTCATCACTCCTCGCCGCGAGACTGAGGCGGCCGAGTGGAAGTGGTGCGAGGCCGCGCGCTGCTCCAGCGCCGCAGGGCAGCCCCGGGCTCTGAGCGCCGCTTCAGCTTGTACAAGTGGGTGTTCGGGGGGGCACCGGGGCGGGGGCCGCTCTGAGTTGGCTCCGTGGGGCCTCTGTGGTGCTCAGGGCCTGTGCTCGGTGTGGGGAGGTGCGCTGTGTCCCCCACCCCCCCCAATCCAGGGTACATCGCTGCCTCGTTCCCGTCCACGGTTCGGCCAGTCCCTCTTTCTGACCCTCAGGGTCACACTCGGCCCCCGGTCCGCCCCACCACGGGCCGGTGGGGGGGCCCCCAAACCCGGGTCCCCCCATCCTTTTTGGCCCCCCCCCCCAGTTCTCCATTTTTACCCCCAGGGTCCCTTCCCCACCCTCACCTCATCCCTCCCCTCCTTATTCCCCCATTCTCATCCTCTCCCCCCCTCCCAATACCCTCCTCAGTTCCTCTTGCCTCAGATCAGATGACCACAACATAGACGCCTCCCTGTGAGGTACCTCACTACTGCTAATTAGTGAGCCACTAATGCTCACATGTGGAGATTAAGGATAAGAAGGAGCTGTTCAGATGCAAATATCTGGTGAAATGTAGGCTGTTACTCCCAGAGCGTGGAAGGACGTACCTTTGTCCAACAACACCTGCACTGTCAGTAGATACCCACATCTGGGACAACTGAAGCTGTCCCTGCTGTGCATAATGAGGGCAGCCTATAAAGGGATTTACCCGAACAAATGGAGTGGTGCCACAGGAGCATGACTAAGCTTATTTCTTTCTCTTCTGCTTCATCGCCTGTTTTCTAGATCTTCCTTGACTGCAGTGGCTGTTGTGTCATGGACATTCCTGCGTGTCCTCAGCTGTTATCAGCAAGCTTGTCCTGGCTTTTGTGTCTTCTTACAGACTTTATTGGATACAGCTAGTGATAGATGGAGATAAAACGAGGGATTCCTTTGCAAACTGTATCCTTAGGTGTCCAGATGTGAAAGAGCCTATGACTCACATGCAGTACACCATGGAAAAGATTCTCTCATTTTGGTCACTTGAGCTGTTATAGGAGATAACATCATTAACTGTTGCATGGTCTTGATCAGGCTGCTTACCAACTGCTTGATCAAGGAGAGCAGGCAGAAGTCTTTTGTCAGCAATCTGAGGTGTCTGCAGATCAATGAGCAGCTGCCCATGGGAGCTGCAACTGCCCTGGCATTCTCTGGCCGAGCAGAACAACAGGCCACCAAGTTCAGCCCTGCAGAATTATAACAGCATAATATTCTGTATTTCATGGAACACAGTGCACCAGAACACTTCCTGCCCAGGGTCTGCATTCTTAGATCACAAAATCAAACAACTATAGACTTCTTATTGGTCACTTCAGTAACGTGAACTAGTGGAAGGTGTCTCACCCATTGTATGAGGCTTGGAGCTGTTCTTCAATGTCCCTTCCAATCCAAATCGGTGATTCTATTAATTTGCATCATAGGAAGTGGAAAAAACTCACCGCTTGTGTGCAGGAAAGGGTGGGACAAGGACGGTCACTGCCTGATGGGACACAGAGCAGTGAGAGAAGGGAGCAGAGGCCGTGCTGTGAGGGACAGCAGCACCTCGCATGGCATCAGGAGGCAGAGAGGTGGGAAATGCACAAAGGGCACTGAGAGCTGGAAGGCAGTCAGGGCTCACAAAGGCAGCAGTGCTCAGGGAACCCACTGAACTTCCCCAGAGGATTTTGTTTGGGATTGTACATACTTGAGGCATGTTGGTATCAGCATCAATTAAAAAATGGGGATTGGTGTTTTCCTTGCTACTTCTTGACTGCCGAAAGGAAGTTGCTAAAAGCCTCTGTTTTACCAAAACTGTTTTGTTTTTCTCCTCACGTACGTTTTTTGTGAATTAAATTGGGTTGGCCTCAGGAAAGAAGGTCCCAAGGTGTCAGAAGTGTTCAGCATTGAGCCCATGGAGTTAGGCAGTTGTGCTTGAGAAACAGCTGTTATTTTTTGAGTGAGTGGTCATTTACAGAAGCAGAAAAACCATCTCTGATGCTAAATTAAAGATGAGTGTTCAACACTTGGTGCCATTATAGGTAAAAATACTCATCCATTTACCAGGAAGAAAATCCAGTGAACGTGGATAAGGAGCAGTCGTTGCAGGTTTCTAGGCACTGCTTTACCACACAAGTGAGCGTTTATGCCCAGGTGGAATGTATTGGGTAACTTTTTTGCCATGTCCACTACTAATATATTTCAGGATAGAAAGAAAAAGTAAAACGTTAATGAACAAAAAATGTTCAGTTTCAAGATGTTGTTTTGCTGATGTTTAGCTGTGGGACTTAGCAAGGAAGGCAGAATTCAGGAGATTTTTCTTTAAATGGCCCTTCCTGTATCTCAGCACTTGCATTGCTAGCTCCAGCTTACAATATCCAGGCATTAACATGGAGCACCCTCGGTGCTGTCAGCTCCTGCAGCCAGTTTTAAACATCCCTAAGCTGGTTATTTCAGAACTGAAAATATAGCACTCGTTTTCCTGTTGAGGCCACTGTTTGGCCTTGCCAAGTCAGGAGTTGTAAATCAAAGTTATTTCTGAAGCAGTGCAGCAGCTGTGAGAGATAGGAGGAGGAATAACGTGAAAGAAAGAACGCTGCAGCCACCAAGGTCAGTGAAGAAGTAGAGGAAGAAGGCGCTCCAGGTGTCAGAGCAGAGCTGCTTCTGCAAGCTGTACAGAAGACCATGGTTGCCCCTGGCAGCCCCTAAAGAACCACATCCAAGCAGATTCCTGCACTGCGACCTGTGAAGGACTCTGCATGGGAACTGTTGAGCCTGAACCACTGGTTGAGCACCTGTGGAAAGGACCAGGTCAGCATTGGGAGCACAGGTGAAGGCAATTCAGCTGTGCAACAGGAAGGGCTGGAGCCTGGCTGCACCTCCCTTAGGCCCCATTTCAGGGCTGACTGCCACAGGAGAAGGATCTCTGTCTGGAGATCCCTCCTTGGTGGAAAATTCCCCTGCAAACCTGCAATCTTCTAATGGAGCTGCCGTTACCCAATCAGAGCATTAACCAAAGTCACTGCTCATAGCAATTAATAAGCTGCTTGGAGAAAATAAATAAAAAGCAAGAAATCCCCATGATCTTCTACTTCTCACCACCCAGGAAGTACAGCAGGCATCCCTTCATCCTCACCACCACAAAGTGGCAGCAGTCCCAGCAGTGCCTGTCTCCAGTCCTGCCCCTTTCAAGTCCCTTCCTGCCTCTGACATAGTCCTGACCAGGCCCTGCTGTGCCCTCATTCCCTGTTCAGCCCATCCCTGTCCCTGTCCTGTCCCTGATCCTCCACATCTCCTTGCCCATCTTCTGGTCCTGTCCCTATCCCTACCCTACTACCACCTCCATACCCATCCTCATCCTTTTCCTTATCCTGTCACTGCCCCTGCCCCTCTGCTTTCCTGCCCATCTCCTGTCCCTGTCCCTATCCCTTGTCTACCCTAGACTTTTCCCTGTCCTGCTCCTGTCTCTGCCTGTCCCTCTCCTGTCCCCTCCCCTGTCCCTGTGCTGTCCCTGCTCCAGGCCTCTGACAGAATCTCCTGGCAGCCCACCACAAAGCTGAAAGGAAATTGTAAGGCAGAAGAACAGAAGTGTGATGAATGAGAGGGGAGGACAAAGAGGGCAGAACTGAAGAAAGGACACAGGTAAGAGGAGCAGAGCCAATGGGGGAGGGGAAGGAAGGAGATGGCAGGGGAGAATGGACAAGAGGGAAGAGCAGAAAGGCAGCGAAAATAGGATTCCTTGAAAAGAATTGTTTACAGCTTTCTTAAGAGACAGGATTTCTCATGATAAGACTGATGGTTTTCCACTTCCTGAATTACAGAGGATACACAAACACAGAGGGTTAAATAAACCCTAGCAAGAAGGTGCCAAATTCTAAAGCTAAACACCCGGGAACAATTCCACCTACTGCACTCAGTGGGACCTCTTAGCTATTTGCAGAGCACCCGATGCGAGCGGGTCGGCTGCTGTGGGGGAGGATTGGGAACCATATTCCAATTTGTATCCTTGGAAGGAGATATTTTGGAAAAACTGGTCCTCACAAACTGCATAGCCTCAGACGACCCCGGAGCAGAGGTTCCTTAGTATATGGGAACCCCGAGAAATCTGCAGGACAGCCAGTAATAGGGCTGGGAGGGAAACAAATGCAAGCTGTGAAAACACAAACAGAAATGAAAATAGGAAACCTCCTGAAATGATTGTATCCTGTCACGATTGTCCCTGTCCCAGAGTACATCACAGGGACAGGTATTCCAAAAGGACTCACCTTGAATCTTACCAGCAGTCAGCCCCAATTTGGGATAAAGAATTGCGTTCGTGCTCCGACAATTTCAGTGGGAAAAGTAACAATGCCTGCTGTGCAGATTCCTGCTGCAACTGAAGTAGTGACAGTGAAACAGTATGGGACCCTGGGTGGGGGGCATGAAGAGATATCAAATACAATTAATGATTTATTGGATGCAGGAGTTTTAAGTCAACTACTACAGCTTGGAACAACCCAATACGGCCTGTCAAAAAGTGATGGGTTGTGGAGGGAATTAAATAAGCACAGCCCGCCTCTACAGCGGCTGTAGTAGGGAACCACTGCTTGAAGAGAAGTTCAGAAACATTCCAGAAGCGGGTATGCTGTGATTGATTGAGCTAATGCATTTCCCACTATCCAAATTGCAGAGGAATGTGGCAGGGGTGACAAGATACTTTCTGTAGATTGCCTCAGGGATGGCTGCACAGTCCAACCATTTGCCACAGAACAGTGGCTGAACATCTGCATGATGATAAACTGCCTCCTCCCATGCAGTCAGTCCATTGTACAGGTTATATGTTAGATCTTTGTGCACATAGGATCCCTGAGACACAAACTCCTGAACGCGTCTGGGACTAGGAGTGGATCCAGCTGTGCTGAGGAACCTTACCTCTGTGGTTTGAAGAGTGCACACAGCCATGGGGTTGGCTCTGATCCTCATGACACAGCAGGAGAGCGTCCTGTAGGTGTGTGTGTAACCCTGTCCTCTCTGTGGAAAATAACCAAGGGCATCCAGCCATCTCCAGTCTTGTGAAGTCACTGTTATATCTGCTACAGCATATCTATGCTCATCAATAAATGCGTTCCTGCTTCCCCCTTAGGAGTGTATATTGTAGCTGTATCTGTTATAAATTGGTGAAGTCTGCATGATAGCAACTAGGGACTCTATTACAAGATTCATGGAGTGAAAGCCACTCCCAAATTCTCACATGAATGGCACTGAGAGCTCATTATGATTGAGAAACAAGGGACCAACAGGAGCCATCAAGGGATGAAAGGGGAAAAAGGTATTATCTGTTGCATATGAAGTAAGGCAGAACGTAAATAAATGGAACAGGGAGAAGAAACAACAGCAAAGATTTTATTTTTATTATTATTATTTTTTAATAACCTACAGAAATTGATTTTGCTTGGTTTGTGTCAGGCACTCAGAACTATGCCACACGCTATGCACAGGGGTGGATATGGAAATGTATCATATTGCGAAGCTACAAATCTGGGAGCCCATACTCTTAGTGAGGAATCAGAATCACCACACATTTGAAGCCCAGAATCATCACAGAATCAAAGAATCTGGAATTGGGAAACAATCACAGGATCTGAAATAACAGAACTTGCACTCACAGGAGCTAGCATCCTCGTAGCATCCTCATACAATCCTCAGACTCTAGAATCCTAGACTCTAGTAACCCCATAATAACCCCAGCACGTTTTGTTTCCTCACTCCCACAGAGGGAAACTTTCTATAGAGGATGCTCACAATTGATGCTATCAGTCAGCATCACCCAGCACTCCTTATGGAACAGGTTATCAAAGCACTGCCAGTTACAAGTGCTCAGAGGTTCTTCCTCAAAAGATGAATCTTTAATACTGTTTATCATTCTAATTTGGATACGGACAGGGAACCAAGGTCCAGAATCTTTATGAAAGGAATCCCATACCACTGTGCCCTTCACAAAACCTCTCCCCTGACACTGAGCGATCAGTGGCAGCACTGCCGATGGCAGCATCAGCTCAAGGGGACACAGCACTGGAAACGCAGCGACAGCGAGAACGCCATCAGCGACAACCACAACCCCCAAGTCCGTCGGGAGGAGCTGGAGGTCAGCGACAGCGACGCTGCAACAACGACGCCAGGAGCTCCCCGCGGCTGCCAGCACCGCCCCGCTGGCGTTCCCACTCTCACGGCTCCACGCGGATGTCGGGCAGCAGCTGGCAGGCGGTGACGGTGGCCACGGCGGCAGCCACGGCGCGCAGGTCACGGCGCACCAGGCACAGGCAGTGAGCAGTGGCAGCTGCTCCAGCTCGGGCTCGGCCCAGGGGCCCTCCCAGGCCTTCCAGCAGCCGCGCAGCCCCATTGAAACTGCGTCCCAGCGCCTCAGCCATCGCGCCCCGCAGCCGCCCCTCGCCCGCCCCCAGGCGCTGCTGCAGCAGTGAGGGGCTCTCCCGGGACACCCCTGGCAGCGGCACTCGGGCCGCACTGTCCTCGTCCTCCTCCTCCTCGGTCTCCGACGCCTCCCCCGGAACCTTCAGCCCCGCTGCGAGGGTCCCGGCCGCGCTCCCCCCCGGCTCCGGCTCTGAGTCGCTCTCCGAGGCCTCGCCCGGCACCAGCGTGGGGGAAATAGGGGCAGCCACGGTCTGCGAGAGGGGAACAAAAGGGAGGAGAGGGAAGAACGGTCCCATCAGGCACGGAAACCGCCGCCCCTTCTCCCGAGTCCCAGGGCAATACCCCGCATAACGGGCCCGCGCCCCCCCCCGGGCCTCGCGAGACCCCCGCTTCCCCACCCCGTTGCCAGCCCCACGGGGCCCCCAGAACGCGTCCCGGCACCCGCAGCTCCGGGATGACGCCTTCCCAGCCCTACGTGGCCCCCCGCGCCCCAATAACCCGCCAGACCCACCGCCCAGCCCCGCGAGGACCCGCGTTTCCTCGGCCCCATACCGCCGATTCCCCGAGTCACGTGACGCTCGCCATGGCCGCTGCGCGTCGCGTCAGGTGACGTCACGCCTCCGCGCGCCCGCTACCCGGACTCGCCCTCGCTCGGAGCGGGCACCCCGCGTGACCCCGTTCGACCAATCGCCCCTCCGCCCAAGCTTTAAGTGACAGCCAGGGCAGCCAATTGGCTCCGCAGAGGCGAAGGGAGGGACGGGACTCTCCCGGAAGAAGGGGCGGGGCGGCGCGGCAGCGGCAGCCAAAGTTCATTTAAGAGTTTAGGTAGAAAAACAAACTTCTGGTGGTTCTGGTAACACAGCTACAAAAGCACCGCACAGGATATTCACAGAGGTGGCATAAACCAAAGCTGGCTCTTTGTAACAGCACATTTCCTTTGTTTATTCTATTTTTGTTGATGTACATTACATAGCTTTGACTATGACAGTAAGGTTTCTTGGGCCATCTGTGAGACCTGCAGAGCTTCCACCTCCTTTAAGCATCCATCCACTCACAAGTACGACCAGCCTGGCTGAGTAAACTACGCTGCGTGTGCTGAGATGAAATAGTAGTCAAAGCCCCAGTGAGCTTCTGGATCTCACCAGTTTCTCTGAAAACAGTGTGGTGGAAGTGAGTAATGCAAGTCCGGATGTAAAACGTGTCTATGTAATTAAAATATGAAATGCATGTTTCCTAACACACTATAAACTTGCTGAGGTGCAAGTCCTGCCTATTGTAGGCAAATCAGGAATAAAACAACCATAGAAAAATTAGTTATGCAACACCAGCATTATAATTGCTATTTCTCAGAAAGCCTCTTGCAGGTGATCAAAGTTTATTAGCTCAATGCCTAAGGAAGTTTCTTTATAAAATTCCTGCTTACCTGTCCTGCTATAAACTCTGACCATAGACCAGTTTAACAGACTACAAGTGTATCACACATCCTTACATATAAACGAGGATGAAGTGTTTCAGAGGAGAGCAGTCCCACTTTTCAGGAGCAGGCAGAATGTTATCTATGCTAACCCTGTGAAGGACACTGAAGTTACCAAGGGTTTTTCCCTCCTAACATCACATCACATTTAACTGTTGTGCACCATTTTCTGTATTATTCTGCTAAAACCAATCACTGAATGAAACAGCTGCAGATGCTGCCACGGACAAATAACACAACTGACCTTGTACAGCATACAAAAACAAAAAGAACTTTTCTAATAGCTGCTGACTGAGTGATTTTAAGCAGAAGGGACCCAATTTCTGCAAAGTTGTGCATGGAGAGGAAAAAAACAATCAGCAGTTTTCTTCACACTCAACCCTACCTTCTTTTGAGAAGAAATGCATTTCCTTCTTAGCCTCAAAGCAGCAACAAGGACATGAATAATGAATATAGTAGAACTTATATTAAGATTCCACTTCAGCATAACATAACTCAAAGAGAAATGAGCTTTCAAAGAGGGCTGTGCAGTGAAGGAAACAGTGACAGCACAGTGTTACCCAATGTGAAATACTGTCTCTTTCCAACTCATGTTCTAAATGAGGTATTGACTTTTGCACAGTTAAAATACAGAGCTCTTACTTTATGAAAAAGGTAAATGAGACCATGTAATGAAAGCCTGGAGCTGTACATCAATAATTAAAGGGCATCAAATCCACTGGAACTTCACTTGAGAATCTGAAGGAATTCTGGATCTCTGACTTACAAAATAAGCTGTTTTCCAGCCAGTAAGAACATGAATTCGTACGCTTCAACTGCAGCTTCCTTTAAAGTGCCCTCCTTAGCACACACCGACTTACGAAGCTAAAAATAAAAGCTTCAGGAAAAAAAAACAAAACTAAGGATCCTGCGTTCCTGTTAGTGCTTCATGCCTGCAGCTACCATGAGAGGTCAGGAAGGGAAGTAGTCACAGGATGAAGGTCTCTTCTCTAGAGAAAAATCAGACAAGCAAAGCACAAGTGATAACAAGGGAACTTCAGAAGCACATTTCACTTTTAAGAAGGAAAACAGACATACCTTCATCCATTTGCTATGAAATGCCCCATCATTCCATATCTATAAAGCAAAAAGTAAACAGAGGTCAGTATCTGTTGATACACAAAGTAGGAGCACATACACATACATAAATATTTCACCATAATTACTGAACTTTTTCATCAGCCCTCCAGGGGTTCATGAGCAGATTATGCCTAGGACGTTATGCTGCCACAGAAAAGCAAAAGCAGTCTGAGAGAAGCATCAGTGCAAGCATACCAAGTCCTAGAGCTTCCCTGCCTTGTCTAGCGAGACATAACAACACCGGTCCCTTAAAGTAATTAAGGGTCAGACGTGTTTGTTAGAACAAAGAGCACATAAACCCTAAGGCTTGGATTTACCAGTCAGTTCAATGTTGAGGTCCCTCTCTTTAGCTTCTCATCAGCCACTGCTCACAGCTTCAGAAGTCATTCTCATCATTTCCATAGAGCATCTCAGAGAACTCAGTGCCATCTAAGAAGGAGACAGACATTATAAACACGTTATAAAATTCTCTGCATTGCTCACTGCAATACCATGCAGCAGGCACACTGCTCCAGCATGGCTCACACATCCTTTGCTCTGCACTTCAAACCAAAACAAGTAGTGAAGGGAAGAAGCAAAGCTGCCACTCTTCATTCTCAGCGTGTTAGCTCAGCATAAACATCTGGCGATTTTTCCCTTTTTTGGGGGGAAGCACTCTGCCACTTGCTTTTTTAAAAAGGGACTATGCTTTCTTTTTGTTTTGCCGCAGAATGTGATTAGTTATTGGGCATTTTCTATTCCTAGTTACTGGCTGCCCGTCAGCTCCAACCCCCCCCCCCCCCCCCGGGGGGCCCCGTAACGGGGCGCCGAAATTCGGCCAGGGAAAGGAGAGAGAAATCAGACTGAGGGCAAGAACTGCGGAACAGAACGCCGCTCGGAGGACGCTCGCTCTCCCCATCCTGCAGCTCCTGCAGCTCCCCCTCCTGCCTCCGCCCGCGCCCACCGGCCCCGCTCACCCCGCTGCCGCCGATCCCGGCCCTCCGGCACCGTCCCGTACATAAGCGGCACCGACCCCGGGAGGCCCCGGACCCCACAGGAGCCGACCGCATGGCACGGCCAGGAGGAGCGAACAAAGCCAGCGCGCTGCCCGGCACCGCTCCGCCCCCGCCGTCCGCCACGTGACCACGCGACCCGGCCGTCACCCGGGCAGGGCGGCCGCGGGGTGAAGCTGGCGGCCGCCATTTTGAGAAAGGGCACGGCATGTTCAGAGCGGCGGGGAGGCGCGCTGCAGGGGGGCGCTGAGGAGCGGGTGAAGCCGTCGAGGAGCCATGTTGAGTGTGGGAACGCTGCCGGGCGGAAGCGGCGTGTTTGCACCGCGGCTGGACGGAGCTTCTAGCGTTCTAAATTCTTCTAATTGGGGTTCTTCTCTTTGGGTTGTTTTCTACATGGAGGATAGGGTTACACACACACCTACAGGACGCTCTCCTGCTGTGTCATGAGGATCAGAGCCAACCCCATTGCTGTGTACACTCTTCAAACCACAGAGGTAAGGTTCCTCAGCACAGCTGGATCCACTCCTAGTCCCAGACAGTTTGTGTCCAAGGGATCCTATATAGATAGATAGATAGATATAACTTTAATGAAGCTGACAAAGCTCAAACCAAACTATTAGTCGCTTACTGAGGATCTGTACCATCAAGGTGTCTTGACATCGAGGTGGAAAGGATCTCTGTGCAGGTGTAACATCAAGAGGCATCCCTGCTCAAGGCTGTAGGAATGGAATGTTGTTCCTGCATTGGATATTAAAAAGGGGGAATTGATCTGAAGAAGCAGAGCACAACGTACTTGTATTTTGTAACTTGTCCTTAGAAATAGCTGATGTGAAAAAGTAGAAATACCATGTGTGTTAGTAACATACTCTAGAAATACAGTTGCTGAATTGTGTGATTAATTCTTGCTTGCCAAACTGCAGTAGCTCTTAAATGTTCCAAATAGTGTAGGTATAGTATTATGGACTAGAAAGCATATTGAAGGGCTATTCTGTTTGGATAAGAGACCCTCAGCAAAAGAAAAATAGATTTAAGAAACATCAAAGAAGCCATGGCCTCTAAACAAGGCTGGCTTGTCTTGCTCTGTGGGTAGGTTGGGATGCAACAGGCAGGGATCGAGATACTCCCTCCTGTCCTCTTTCCAAGCTTCTCTCTATGCAAGGACAAGCAGATGTCCAGAAACAAGAACCAAGTGTTGAGTGAGCAAGTGTGAGAAGTTAACTAATTAGCGATATATGCTTAGCTAGCAACAATTGATGTTTAGCCATTATCCGTATGTTTAGTTGAGCGTTGGGAAGATTGTGAACCTGAAGTACTCAGCCAATGAGGATCAGGGGAGAAAGAGATAAGTGTCGAGTTATAGGGCATAAAAGATGTAATGCTGTTTTCTGTGTGCTCTCCTGCTTGCATGAGTTAAGAGAGGACAAGATAAGGGTTAACCATTGTATAGCAATGCAGGAAAGCAGGATGTGAGGCCAGATAAGAAAAGAACATCTCGAAACTCTATTGTAAACTGGAAGAAACATTACACAAGGAACGGGTCAGGATCGGATTACTTCTGTTGAAGACAGAGAGCCTTCATCCCATGACCACCAGAAGGAGACCCCCACTGCCCACAGCGCACGTGCAAGAGGGACAGACCATATGCTGATGGGTTCTTGGAATTGTAGTGAATATGTGTATGAATTCCAGGAAAATCATTGATTATGTATTAGTTCAGCCTTTATCTTTTGCCCTCCGTTGTGCAAGTTAGGAGGAACGATCCCCCTTGCACCCGGTGTCTGTGCAGCACTGATTAAAACATAGCTGCTTTTATAACTGCATTGTGGTTATAGAGTTTGATTCCTCACGTCAGCAGGAGGCCCGGCATTGCAATTGCAAATCAAATCTGCTTTATCAGAGATACTGTCCTGATAAATTATTTGGCTATTTCCAAACAAGGAGAGAGCTCGTCCTGCAGCCTGCTGCTGTGCAGAAGAGCTTAAGAGGTGCTTGTGCTGCTCTCTGTTTGGTGGTAAGATAATTGACTCATTGCTGCACTTTGTTTTTAGGCATGTGCTCAACTGGCCCTCAGCTGTTGAGCCAAAGGCCTGCTGTGAGTTCTTTCAGCCTCCCGGTCTGAGACAGTTTTGTGATCATTATTTTAATTTAGCCAGGAGTGTTGCTCACTGTCTTCTTGTGCCAGACTGAGGGAGGAAGGAAGGAAGAAAGAAAGGGAGAGGAGGGAGCGCACCATCACATTACTTTGCTGGGAAGGAAGCCTGGTAAGAAGGCTGTGCTGCTGGTCTGAGTCCCAGCTGGCTTTTACGCTGCTCTCACTTATGTCTGTCCTTTGCCATAAAGATACCTGTGACAAAATGGTTATTTTGACATCATCCTCCAGTGGCTAGGATAACCAAGCCTTAGAAAAATACAACACCTCCCCCAGAGCTGTGATGACCGTGCTGCTGCTTGCTGATCCTCCCTCTTATCTGTGGTTTTCCTTTACAGGATGCAGTTCTTAATTGTGGCCCAAATCCCTGTGGGTTTCTTCTCCTCCCACAGAGCTGCTCATCCTGGAGGAGCACAGGCACGGACACGAGGCCACAGCAGCTCTCCCGTTGTGTCAGACAGCAGAGACATTGGAGTGGAAGAAGGCCCTGTGGCTTCACAGGGGAAATTGCACACAGTCATTGACTTTCCATCCAAAAGATGAGGATTTTCTTTTGCAGCACCTATCATACTTGTTTGGGTGGGTTTTCTTTTTCCATTATTACTAATGCAAAACTTGCTGAAACTAAGTTACCTTAACCATGCATGGAGTGTTGTAGCAAACTTCCACTCACTTTGGGCTCTGAGGACTCAACTACCTTACAGCTGCCTGATGGGCTCAGTTTAGCCACGCAATGGCACCGTTCCTTTCCTGTTAAGCAGGTCAGGTGTATAAACCATCTGATGTCGATGCTTGGCAGTACTGCCTGCACCTGGAGACATCGGGGTTTTCCAGATTCCAGGACCACATGCCTGAAATAAATTTGGGTTCTCCTCTAAGCAGAGCTGTTGGACTGACTTTCTGTTTGCTAAGACTGGGAAGAAGCAGAGATGCTGCAGCCCCAGCCCCACCTGACATGGGTCTCTATAGGAACGTGCTGCTGGCTTTGTTCCGGGCACTGCAGGGCTCTGTGACCAAAAATTACCCCCAGGAGCTGTTCTACCAGCTGTACCCACACCTCACTGGCAAACATGGCTGAGAAGCCCCTGCACATGGCCAGCCAGGAGCTGCTGCCCTTCTGACCACCTCACTCAGTAAATGCTCTCTGCTTTGGTGCACATGCTGGAAGTTATTACTCAACAAATAACACAAATATAAGAAATAAACACTAAACAGGGCTTATTGTCACAAGGTAGCCAGACAAGAGGAGTGAGAAAATGTGTAAGCATTGTGCAAGTTGTGTCTATTTCCTTGGAGGCAGAAACGTTCATGCTCTCCTAGTTCAAACTTGGGTGCAATTTTACTTAAGATCCTCTCTAGGATCCTCTCTAGATCTTCTGAGCCTGTTTGAGCCTTGTAGGGCATGCACAGTCCAGCCATGAGCATTTCTTTACTGGGAGAGCTGCCGCATTTCAGTGGGAAGGTTACTGCTGCCCTCTGCAGCTGAGGAGAGCGCAGACCTTTGTCTTTGGGCTGTGGCACTGTTGTTTTAGTAAATCATGCCCTAGTCAAGGTTTGGATGAATTTGGCATGTACAGAAATTTGTGTATGCCTACCTGTTTTCCTATACTAGATTGTAAGCATTTAACAAAGTAAACCTCCTCGCTGTTTTAAATTACGTCAAACAAATTGAGCAACCCAATTATGTATTTTGGAAATTATCATTTATTAAAGCAAGCAAGTAAACAAAACAGCTCTGGGTGTCCAGGGAGTCTCTGCTCCAGCAACGGCGCGCGCTTTCCCCTTGCAGCGGACAGTCTGCACACAGTTCCACATCCGGTGTAGGTGGTGCTCTCAATATCTCTTGTGCATGCGTGGTCCTGTTGCTGGGCAGTCATCCTTTGTCTTGTCAGATGGGGGCTGGGATCTTTCGCAATGCATCCATTTGTGATCCTTGCACAATATCTTTAAAGCTGTGTAAGTCCTGGGGTCCATACATTTAAAGGTTATGTTTGTTGATGTTTCAGGAGGTCTGTGGTTGGAAGCTGTGGTTACTGCGGTTTCCTAGTGATAAGCTTGGTTAACAAACAACAGATTGCTCCTATTACAATTCTCCCCTTTTCTTTTTCCCATTTTGTTCATCAAATTGATTAACCGCTTCCCGAGCCAACTCAAGGATAGGGGTCTCACTGACCTCCTTCTCCTCTAATTGTTCATATTGTCTTCTGATCAACATTAAATGTGCTGCTTCAAGTCTGCTTTTTACCAGGGCGATCATTTTATTAAAAATACAGGGTCCAAAGGTTAGCACTAACATCAACAACATCAAAGGACCAGCTATTGTAGACAATAGTGTAGTAAGCCATGGAGAATGGTTGAACCATGACTCATACCAACTCTGCTGTTGTACTCTCTCTCTTTTTTGATTCTCCAGTCCTTCCCTTAATTTGGTCATGGCATCTCTTACTACCCCAGTGTGGTCAGCATAAAAACAGCATTCCTCTCCTATGGCTGCACACAGACCTCCTAGTTGCAAGAATAATACATTGAGTCCTAATCGATTTTGTAACACTACTTCCAATAATGATCTTAAAGATTTTTCTAGGACTGTTATAGACTTTTCGATTCTTACCAAATCCTCATCTACAGCAGCTTGTAATGATTGGAACCTTTGATTTTGTTGTACCAGAGAAGAGATGCCTGTGTCCACTCCTGCAGCTCCTACAGCCATTACAGTTGCTATAGTGAGAGCTGCAAAGGGTTCTCTTTCCTGTAAATAGTGTTCCCCTTTTTCCCAATGATTATATAAGAAATCTTCATTGTGATATAATATCCTAGGAATAATGGTCACTTGAACACAGTATTCTCAGCTTTCGTTAAACTCTTTTAAGGACAGGCAAGGGATAAGTCCTGCCCTGGAACAAATTCATTTGGTCCCATTTGCCAGAATTACCCATTCAACTTTTGGTTCTAGGGACACTGTTACCCCATAAAGTTTCTCCCTGGACCCAGGTATTTCACCTATACACTGCCCTTTTCCTGTTACGTGTTGTATAGTGAGCCCCCTTTTCCCATCCTTCCACTTCCACTGACTGGGCTTCGATTCATTTGTGAGCTTATCATGAGTGGTAGTTCCTGTTGCTTCATAAAATGGAGGTTTAATATCGTACCATAGCCAACAATGGTTCCTCATGTTTGGGTTGGAGTCGTTAAGGGCCTGATAACTAGCTTTCATTAAATTCCAAAAGGGGGTTGTTACTCACGGCTTCTATCACAGGTTTTTCAGTGGAGTTGTCTCTGCTGTCCTCGGTGATACTGACACTCCCTCCCTCAGGCTTTGGATCCTCTTTTAGTGCTACATTTGGGCCGACTGCCACAGGGGATGACTGAAGTTCTTCTCTCTTAATATATATCACACCCCCTCGGTCGGTACCTGGTTCCCAGTATCTCATTCCCCAGGTTTTTCCTATTGTCCATCCTGGATCTTCGTGTTTGGTTATGTTGAGGTAAATGTGCTTACAGTTCCCTGGGGAGACAGTGCCTCCACTGGAATCTCGACGAGGAGGTGTACACCCTGTGGGTCCCCAGCCTACGGATAGGAAGGGATCTTTACCCTTCCCTCCTATCCAATCAGGAGCTATGGTCTCACAACCCCAGTAGGCACAATAATAATGCCCCGGCCTATTGCAATATTCTTTTCCTGGGTTAGAGCTCGGGCAGAAATAAAATCCTAAAAGATTCAGGCATGGTTTAATTGGTACAAGCTCACATAAAGTAGGTGTGAAACTGGGTGGACCTGCAGTCTCCTTAATTTGAATCACTTGCTGATCCTCCCACCTGATTAGGGACCATTTAAAGGGCTGGTGGGGGTTACTTTCTGCCTGGATTGGTACCAACACCCACCCCACAATGCATACAACAGCATATAAGAATAGGATAACTGGTGGATCCTTACGGTGTTTAAATGGATTCCTCCTTTCCTCCAAAGTTTTAAGCGCCCAATGGATCTGGGTGTCATATCCACGCTGTAAGAGGCATTGGCCCTGGGAGTGGGAGCCTGGGGTTCTACCCCTGAGGGGGCCTCTTGGCCTACATCCCCACTGTTTTACGCCTCTGCCTCCTTCACCTACTCTTTTGCTTAGGGCAGTGAGGTTTTCCATCTTCCCGGCAGCAGTCGTATTCTTCAGGGGTCCCTCTTTGCTCCTTATAAGTTTACTCGACACTCAATTAACCACTTTCAGGCTCTCAAGGTTTTACCCCCGTTAAGCGCACCAACCGCTCCTTTAGGCCAATTCCCCTTTCAAAAATGTCCCATCATAGGGCTCTAAATAATCTCTGTAGGAGCTTGACCACTCAGTTACAGGTCACGGATATCTTGGGGCAGATATCCTTAAGTATAACAGATCCACCAGTTCCCCTTACAGAAGTCAGTGAGTACTAACAAGTTACAGACGGTCTCATTTGTGCTTATTAGATCTTTCTTCTCAGTTTGAGTTTCAGTCCCCCGGGGTTTTCAGATGCTTCCCATTGATCCTCCGGAATGGGTCCTTTTACACGACTTACATGCGTCCATCCTCGTTCGGCTGTCCGGATGGCAGCTTCTGTGGTAAGCAGAACAGTAAAAGGCCATTCCCATCTAGGGGTGAGGAATACTTCCCTCCAAGTCTTAATCAACACTCGATCTCCTGGTTTCAACTGATGGATTGCCATATTTAGGGGTGGCCTCTGTACAATCAGGCCTCTCTTTCTCAGCTTGTTCCTTCTTTTCATTAACTCCACTATATACTCCCGTAAGGAGTATTCCTCGATCTTTGGATGTTCTACTGCTAATTCAAAGTCATACGGCATCCCATGTAACATTTCAAAAGGAGAAATGGCTGTATCCATCCTAGGCTGGGTCCTTAAATTTAACAGAGCCAGTGGTCAACATTTAACCCAAGACATCTTAGTTTCTATCATTAATTTAGTAAGCTGTTTCTTGATTTCTCCATTCATCCCCTCTACTTTCCCCGAGCTTTGGGGGTGCCATGGAGTGTGGAATTCCCATTTAACTCCGAGTGGTTCTAAGGCCTCCTTCACTGTTCTGGAAATAAAAGGAGATCTTCTGTCTGAATCTATTACCTCAGTGTTCCCATATCTGGGGATGATGTTCTCAAATAATATTTTTAACACCGTTTGGGCAGTGGCTCTGGCTACTGGGTAAGCTTCTACATAATACGTCAAATGGTCTACTATCACCAATAAATATTTATATCTCCCAGTTTTAGGCAATTCTGTAAAATCTACCTGGATTTTGGCAAACAGTCTTGAGGCTAATTCTCTCCCACCTGGTATTCTTTCTCTTAGATGCTGCTTATTAACTTTCTTACAGGTCAAGCATCCTCCCAAAACAGCCTTTGCTATATTGTATAACCCAATGCACATATATTTTGTGCTAAATTGGTCCGCTGGTGCCTGGATTCCCCAATGTGTTTTTCTATGGGATTCTCTCATTCTCTTCCAGGCGAGTCCTTTTGGTAGTACTTCCCAACCATCACGAAGTAACCATTACCCATTTCTTTTTTCAATACCCATTTGCAACAACCTTTCCTTTTCCTTAGCAGTAAAACTTTTTTTGTGTTGTTTTTTGCTCTTTGGACTCCTCGATCCCTAACTCTTTAACTATCAACAGAGCTGCTTTCTTGGCTTCCTCATCAGCCGGGTTGTTTCCTCTTATGTGATTGGACATTCCCTTTTGGTGACCTCTTCTATGTACAATCACAATTTGCTTCAGTCTTCTCAAAGCTTGCAGTGTCTGCTTGATTAGGTATTCATGAACCAGCCCTTTTCCTTGTGAATTTATTAGCCCCCTTTCTTCCCATATCTTCCCAAAGGTGTGGACTACCCCACAGGCATATTTAGAGTCAGTACATATGGTCTCTTTTTTATCTTTAAGTAATAGTAGTGCCCTCAATAGGGCGTACAATTCACAAGCCTGAGCAGAACAGGATTCATCTAACGCCCCTGATTCGGCTACTGATAATGTTTTCCCATCAACTATTGCATATCCTGATCTATGCTTTCCATCCACCACCCGAGAGGACCCGTCCACACAATGTTTTTCTCCTTCCTGTAACTCTTCTTCCTCCATGTCTTCCCGAATTTTGGATTGATGCTCTATACACTGTATACAATCATGGGTTAGATTTTCATTCGGTCCTCCATAAATAAATTGAGCAGGGTTCTGTAGGCCCATAGTTTCAATTTCCAGCCTGGGGGAATGTGTTAATATCCCCTCATATTTTAACAACCTGGCATCAGTTATCCACTTATCTGGCTTTTGTTGTAACACTCCCCTAATGTTGTGGGGGGTATATACTTTTAATTCTCCACCAAAGATTACTTTTCCTCTACTAAAAGGGCTACCACCACTATGGCTTGTAAACAAGTTGGCCACCCTCTACTCACGGGATCAAGTAACTTAGAAAAGTACCCCACAGGTTTCTTTCTTCCTGCCCATTCCTGTGTCAGGACCCCAAATCTGTCCCTCCATCTATATTCACAAACAGGTAAAATGGTCTCTTAACATCTGGCAGGCTTAATACTGGGGCATTAACTAAGTCCGCTTTTAAATCTTTTAGTTCCTGATCTTCCTCTTGGCCCCATTTCAGATGTCCACCTTTGGTTAATTTCTCATATAAAAACTTTACCTTACTGCTATAGTTCTCAATCCATTGTCTACAATATCCTAGTAATCCCAGGATTTGCCTTATTTGTCTCTTATTTTTCAGAGCCTGGAGGGATAAGATTCCATTCACCCTTTCTGGGTCTAATTTCTTGTTTCCTTTTGCTAACCAATGTCCCAAATACTTTACTTCCTCTTCTGTAAACTGCAATTTTGACTTCAATACCTTTAGCCCTTTTAGGCCTAAAAAGTTTAATAACTTAATGCTTTCTTTTCGGACTGCATCCTCGTCTGCCCCCGCCAGGAGCAAATCATCTACATATTGCACTAAGGTTGTCTGGGGATCTGGTTGAGAAGTGCCCAGTACCTGTTCTATGCTTGACCAAACAGATTAGGTGAATCCTTGGGGTAACACTGTCCACCTTAATTGTTGGGTTTGGAGATCTTCCCATTCAAAAGCAAAATAATCCCTACATTCCTCCTTAAGGGGGCAGGCCCAGAATGCATCTTTTAAGTCTATGACTGTGTACCACTTCAGTTCTGGTGTTAACTGGCTTAACAGAGTATAAGGGTTGGCAACTACTGGGTATCAGGTGATGGTTTGCTTGTTTATTTCCCTCAAGTCGTGCGCTAGCCCTTATGACCCATCAGGTTTCTTCACAGGTAGTACAGGTGTGTTGAATGGTGACACTCAGGGTTCTAACGAGCCTCTTGCTATTAATCTCTCAATCTCTGGTTGGAGTCCCTGTCGGCCTTCCTGTGAAATAGGGCACTGTTTTATCCTTACAGGGATCTCTGGGTTCTTAATGGTAACTTCAAAAGGGGCAATATCCAATTTCCCCACTGCATCCGAGCTATACCACACCTCAGGATTTCTCTGTTCCTCACCCTTTACTGTCAGGGTGCATAATTGTACAGTCAGCTCCTTGTTTCTGACTTCCAAATTAGCTCCTAATTCAATAATCAGATCACTACACAACAAATTATACTCTGCTTCAGGCACTAGCAAAAAGGAACCTAAACCACACTTACAGGGTGCTTCTATCTCTGCTCCTTTGATTATTGGTACTTTAAATGGTTCACCTACCTGAAGTTCTTCTGAAGAAACTGATCCCCAGGGTAGCTCTTGGACAGTCCTGGAGTCCACAAGGAACTCCATGTCCTGGCGCTGAGGACCCACTTTCAATTGTATCAAGGGCTCCGTTCCTTCAGGGGTCCCCAGCACATAGAGCCCCTGACCCCATAATCTTCCTGGAACATCTTTTCATCCTGTATTCGCTTTCTGCAATCTTTTTTCTTATGTCCTTTTTTTTTCTGGCAGTAAAAACATTCATTTTGCCTCACATCCCTAGTCACTCTCTGTTTTCCATCTCCCTGTTCCCTTGATTAAGAGTCTTTTCTCCTTCTGGAGAATTCCTGCTTTGATTGTTGCCCTTCCCTTACTGCTGCCACTAAGATTCTAGCTTGCTTCTTGTGGATCTCTTCTTCTCATCTTACACATACCTTCTGTGCTTCCCTCAGTAATTCCTCTCCTCCCTTATCCTGCCAGTCTTCTAACTTTTCCAACTTCCTCCTGATGTCAGTCCAAGATTTCACCACAAACTGTGTTTTTAGTAGTGCCTGTCCTACAAGAGTAGCAGGGTCTACTCCCGAATACAGCTGCAGGCTTTTACGCAGCCTTTCCAGCCATTCAGTCGGAGTTTCATCCTTCTTTTGCTGCTCACTAAAGGCCTTTATTAATATTCTGCCCCGAGGAGCTGACTCCCTGATCCCTTGAATGATAATCGTTCAGAGGTCTGGCATATTAGCTTGGTGCTCTGCATTTTGGTTATTCCAGGGGGGCCTTTGGAGAGGCCACTTCTCATCTGCTCCTGGGCCAGCCTGATGATCCAGATCCTCATTCCTGCCCTCCAGATCACATCCCTCTCTTCTGCAGTAAATAAGATTCCTAATATAGATTGTAACTCTTCCCAGGTGTAAAGACTTGGTGCCCAAAAACTGGTCCAGTCTTTCAGAAACTCCCAATGGGTTTTCTAGTAAATTCCCCATTTCCCTTTTAAATTCTCTAACATCTCCTGAATTCAAAGGACTAGAGACATACCCTACTCCGAGCTGCTGTTCAGGTCCCATCACTGGGACTTCCCTCAGGGGGAACAACCTTTCCTCCCTGGAACTTCTTCCTTTGGTCTGGCTCCTGGTTCTCCTTCGGAGTCCAGTGAGTCAGGATAATTTGACTCCTCTGCATCATCAGATCCTATCCCCTTATCTTCTACTGGAACCTCTACTGGAGCCTGGGGTGCAGATGCAGGTTTGGGAGTTATGGGGAGTTGGGGAGCTGCAGGAAACTCGGGGGGAACATAAGGAGGAGGGGACCAGGGGATTTCTTCTTCCTTTTTAATCTTTTCTCTTTGTCTCTTTAAGGCTGAATAGAAAAGTTTGGGCTCCTGGCACAATCCATAGGCTAGCATATTTGCTTTCCTCATTGCTAAATGGCTTTTTGGAATTAACATAAATATTTCAGGCCTGGCATATCCAGCCCTCAAAGGATCCAAATATCAGCCAGAACAGACTACCTGCCCTAATCTGTTTTCCTCCCCAAACCTCCATACAATAAAGGACCATTTTCTCTTTGCTCTTTCCTCGAGGGAAAGCCCCCCAGTACTTAATCATAAGTCCTGGTAGGCTATCTGGTGGTGTATCTGGTAGTCTCCCCTTAGGACCACCCATGGGATCAGAAGGCTTGCTCTTCTTCTGTCCCATCGTCTGGGGTGCTCTCCTTTCACTCTCACACTCGCCCCCCTTGTCACCCACACTCTCACAGGCTGTGGGAACCGCACCACTAAAGGTTCCACACTCGCTTGGTCTCTCGCAGAAACCTCTCAGTCACTCACACTCCAGGATTCCCAGCCCCGACTGAACGGATTCCCTTGCAACCCTGCAATACTTACTCTAGAGCCTTGAGTCGTCGTCCGGGTCTTCGTGCACAAAAATTACGGGGTTCTGCAGTTTCTTTTGCTTACTTTCCTGATTTTTAGGGTTCGGAATTACAGCTCTCTGTACGGAGATCACCCACTCCAGGCCATCCAAAAACGGGGCTCCTCCCCGGGCTGAGGATCCTGTATGAGAGTTACCTGGATCTGAGTCACGGCACCAAATTGTTTTACATTACGTCAAACAAACTGAGCAACCCAATTATGTATTTTGGAAATTGTCACTTATTAAAGCAAGCAAGTAAACAAAACAGCTCTGGGTGTCCAGGGAGTCTCTGCTCCAGCAACGGTGCACGATTTCCTCTTCCAGCTGACAGTCTGCACACAGTTCCACATCCGGTGTAGGTGGTGCTCTCGATATCTCTTGTGCATGCGTGGTCCTGTTGCTGGAATCGTCCTTTGTCTTGTCAAGTGGGGGCTGGGATCTTTCGCAATGCATCCGTTTGTGATCCTTGCACAATATCTTTAAAGCTGTGTAAGTCCTGGGGTCCATACATTTAAAGGTTATGTTTGTTGATGTTTCAGGAGGTCTGTGGTTGGAAGCTGTGGTTACTGCAGTTTCCTAGTGATAAGCTTGGTTAACAAACAACAGATTGCTCCTATTACACTCATTTTGCCAGTTACAAATTCATCACTTACTGCAGTAAGAACACCACATTTTCCTTCAGCTTTACTACGAATTTCACACCTTGCTGTCATTCCTTCCTTAGCTGAATTTTCTCCACCCTTAACTGTTATCGCATCTGTTACCACATCCAGCGCCGCTTTTGGCACAAGCTGCTCTTCTGTTCAATGAGGGCAGAACCCTCCTGGACGCTGCCAGCCCCCCCCTCCCAGCTCTTCCTACGGAGATCTCTGGGTCCTAGAGCCCGGCTCTCAGCTCCTTCCTCCTAAGGCTTCCCGTGCTGACACCGGGATACCGAGTTTCCTACATCTCTGCAGATCAAGCCTATTCTCGCTTGCAGCGCTTTGTTTTCGTCCCCATTCGCAGTTAACGCTTTGTTTGCGTTCTGGTTACCAGCGGGGGGAGGAGCAGTGCGGGGATGCGTTCTCTTGCCGGCACTGATCTGCTTTGGCTCGAGCAGATCACAGACTTGAATATTTTCACTCACTGTTCTCCTTTAAACTTTCGGCTGGTTTTTGCTTTTGTTGTTTTGTTTCTCACAATTCCACTACTTGTACCCTCAGTTACGCTTCCATGTTCCATTCTTAACTCCTCTTCCATTCAGCATTAATGTTTGCACTTCCATACAGCATTAACACTTACACTTCTGTGCACTGTTAACAATTCCTCCTCCGTATACCATTATCAATTACATTTCCATATGCCATTAACAGTTACACTTTCATGTGCCATAAGCATTTACCAATCACAAAGAGAGAGACAATAACCAGTACAGTTTATCCTCAAGATGCTTCCTCTCCCCCGAGTTATCCGTGGGAATGAGAGCCTTTCCATTCACATGATTCAGGTTCTGTACTTGTATCATAGTTTTTCCATTAATAGTCACTCTTTCCCAGTCAACTGAAACGAAATGAGGGCTATTGGCTGTGCTCTGTATTCACATCCTTGCTTTAAAAAGTTCAATATAGTATAGGTTCAGCAAGCCTTGCAGCTGGAAGTGCCTCCTGCATTCCCTCTGCTTTGCTGAAGTAGCATAGCTTTAAGGATGCTCTGGGTGTGCTCCGCTATGGCTTATCTTGTAACACTGTAACACTGTCATACTTTCTGGGATAGGGATCCCGGGCCGTTATCTGCGCGGATTGCAGGGCTGTTTCCCATGCCCGGAGGCAATACCGTCCAGTGATGCTGCTGGGCTGGTGCTGATCTCTGCAGAGAGGGCGAAAAAACAAACCTCGGAGCACCGTGGGGGTCCAGAGAGATGGTGCAAAAGCAGTCTTTGAAGTCCGCCGTGACAAGTCCGGAAACATCCAACTTCTGTGCGCGGGTCCCCGTTGATCCGAACCCTGCAGCACCCTTTTCGTGGGCGCAGCTGGCGCCGGCTGTGCCCGAGAATGAAGCAGCTGAGCGATGCAAGCGATGCCAGCGCTTCACACGGGGGCGCGGCTGTGACCGTGCGTCCCAAGTCCTGCAGGACGCCGTGCAACAACGCTTCCCAGCACGGCTCTGATCTGGGGCTACAGGGATAACAGGGGAAGCTTTCAACCTCTCCGTCCTTCCGGCTTTCCTGGCCTCCCACCCAGCAGCTGCGCGTGGATCAGGAGGGGACAAATCCGTCTCTTCCCGCCGCCGGGATCCTCGGGGGGCGACACAGTAAAAATCCATCCGATGGCGGCGGCCGGCAGCCGATGGCACTGCGGGCTGATCTGTAGAGCAACCAGCCGCTCCCTTGCCCTCAGGCACACTGGGGCTGTCAGATGGCGATCTTAAGTGGCTCTTTAGCGCTTCAAAGAGCTTTCTCCCTTCCTGCAGCTCCCCGAACGCTGTTGTACCACCCACAGTAGCAGCGTCCCATAGCATCACCCCGACCCGGTCCTCTACTTCGGGATCGAAAATTGCCTGATTTGTGATCGAGGGGTCACTCACGTGCTGTAAAATGGCAGCGGGCACCGTTTTTCCCCGTTTTTTAAGAATAATCTGTAAAGTAACTGGGACGTTCTTTGTTCGGAGCTCACATTAATCCCCACGGCAACGGTCCGGAGAAAGGCAATCCGAGCTGTCGGGGCGATGAATCCTCAGGTTGTGGCGCTTCTCTCAGCGCACCCACGCTTCTCTCAGTGCCACGCTATTCTCAGCGTGCTCCGTGCTTTTCTCGGCACCTGTCACGCTTTTCTCAACGTGCTCCGGACCGGTCAGTCTTCGGGTCCCTGTTTGGACGCCAGTTGTCGGCGCTCAGTGGAATTAGAGAGCTCGCGCGGTTTCTTGTAGCATCAGAATCGTTCCCCGAATAGTTCTGCTTTATGGTGTTCAACATACATCTTACATCCCATTCACTTACCAGCAGGAAAATCCTGTCCCTCTCATCAGTTAATTGGCCTAGCTTCTCCCAAACAACAGTGACAAAGCATGAAAGGTTTCTGAAGTGTGATGAGGTTAACAGTGCATACAAACAGAACCTCCTGTTTACCCTTAGGTGCAAAGAGATCCCGTTTGCTCTCAGTCTTACACTCCAGGCTCCCAAGGTTTCACAGTGACAGGGTCTATTAAGGAGTCTGATAAACTCTTTGCTGACTGCTCACAGTTACATCTTCCCCCCACATCTCCCCCTTCCTTATTAATAAAAAAGGCACGGTTCAAAGCATCCTGTATCACTTCTTGTATACACTGCAACAAGCGTGAAACACAAATCACAGAATCACAGAATGGCCAGGGTTGGAAGGGACCTCAAGGATCATGAATCTCCAACCCCCCTACCACGTGCAGGGCCACCAACCTCCACGTTGAATGCTAAACCAGGCTGCCCAGGGACCCATCCTACCTGGCCTTGAACACCTCCAAGGACGGGGCATCCACAGCCACTCTGGGCAGCTGTTCCAGCACCTCACCGCTCTCTGGGTAAAGAATTTCCCCCTGATGTCTGACCTCAATCTCCCCTCCCTCAACTTAAAACCATTGCCCCTCATCCTACACATGTCAACCCTTTCAAAGAGTTGATTCCCCTCCCCTCCGTAGGCTCCTTTAGGTACTGCAGGCTGCAATGAGGTCACCTCGCAGCCTTCTTTTCTCCAGGCTGAACAAGCCCAGCTCCCTCAGCCTGTCCTCATAGGGGAGCTGCTCCAGTCCCCAGATCATCCTAGTGGCCCTCCTCTGGACCCTCTCCAATAGCTCCCTGTCTTTTTTGTACTACGGGCTCCACGCTTGGACGCAGTACTCCAGATGGGGCCTCACAAGAGCAGAGTAGAGGGGGACAATCACCTCCCTGTCCTTGCCTGCCACCCCTCTTCTGATGGACCCCAGGATACCATTTGCCCTCTGAGCCGCAACACTGTTGGCTCATATTAAGCTTTTCATCCATCAGGACCCCCAGGTTCTTCTCCACAGGGCTGCTCTCAAGCACCGCTCCTTCCAGCCTGTATGGATGCCTGGGATTCCTCCGGCCCAAGTGCAAAACCTTGCACTTTGCTGTGTTGAACCTCATCAAGTTCACCCTGCCCACCTTTCCAGCCTCTCGAAGTCCCTCTGCATGGCATCTCTTCCTTCAACTGTGTCGACCTCACCGCTCAGCTTGGTGTCATCAGTGAACTTGCTGAGGATGCACTCGATTCCTACATCAACATCATTGATAAAGATGTTGAAGAGCACCGGTCCCAACACAGAGCCCTGGGGGACGCCTCTTGTTACCAGCCTCCACCTGGACACAGAGCCATTGATGACCACCCTCTGAAAGTCTGCAGCCTTTCAACTGGTTTCTTATCCACTTAGTGGTCCATCCATCAAATCCACATCCCTCCAATTTGGAGATGAGGATGTGGTGGGGGACCATGTCAAAGGCCTTGCTCAAGTCCAGGTAAATGACATTGGTCACCTTTCCCTTGTCCACCGATGCCGTCACTCCATCATAGAAGGCCACCAGATTGGTCAAGCATGACCTTCCTCTGGTGAAGCCATGCTGACTGTCACAGATGACATGCCCATCCCTCACGTGGCTGAGCATGTCATCCAGGAGGATCTGTTCCATGGATGTGGCTTTTTATCCCAGAAATCCCTGTTTTTCCCCTTAAATCTGGCTTTTTCTCCCAAAAATCCCTGTTTTTTCCCTTAAATGTGAAGTTTTCTCCCAGAAATCCCTGCTTTTCTCCTTACATCTGGGCTTTTCTCCCCGAAATCCCTGTTTTTCCTCTTCAATCTGGCTTTTTTCCCATGACAGTGTCCCTGCTCCAGTGCCACCCTTATTGTGACAGACTTCTGCCATCCGTCCCATCTAAACTCTCACTCTTTGCCCTTCTTTCTTGCCGCCCCCCTCCAGACACCGAAGGCCAGAAGCAGAACATGGCAGCACACACGTGTGCGTGTCCGTGTGCATGAACACGGCGTGTGCACCGAGGGCTCTGCACAAGGCTGTGTGGCTTTGCACACCTTTGCCCGTGCGTTCGGATGGTTGCACACAGGTGTGCCAGGAGGTGCAGGCAGTGTGTGTGAGTGCACAGGGTTGTGTGAGTGCGCCAGGAAGTCGTTGGAGCAGCAGCTCCTGGCTGCCGCTGCACAAATCAGGCCGTGCGCTCTGTGTCCATCTCTACTGGTGATGTTTTTATTGACCACAACCAAAGTTTAGTTGGAGTTGGGCGGCACTCGCAGCGCTGCCCTGTAACGCCGCACGCCGCAGCGCTGCCGGCTGATGCTGCTCCTCTCAGTCCCTCAGCTGCAGCTGCTGCATCATCTCCACCAGGCTGTTCATTGTGGAGCACTGGAAAGAAACAGAGTGAGTGTAGAAACAATGTGGGGAGCTCTCCTGCAGAAAGGCTGATCAGGACACTTGCAGAACGGCCCCATGCAGCACAGCACGTTCCTGCCGTTCAGGTCGCTGGCGTTACTTCCCACAGCAGCTGCCTATGCTAAGATTCATGCTCTGCTGGGGGAACGAGGTTTCCAAGGTCGCAGTGCCCGACATGGCAAGGCTCCTTATGGCAGCAAAACCCTCCAGCCGTTACCAACAGCGTCCTTCTGAAGGCAGAGGAAGGCACCCAAGCTCGCCTGGGCAGCTCTCACTGACAGCGTGACTTCCTCAGACACACAGCTGGGTGTTTTTCTGTGACATCACTGCCCTCAGGACCTTACAGCATCTTTCACGGCTGTCAGACAGAGGCACTGAGGGCAACAAGAGCCGTGTCTGTGCTGGCCAAGGACTCACCTCTGCATGTGCAGCTGCAGCTCTGAGGGAAGCCTTCTTCAATTCCCTTCTCCTCTCTTTCTGTCGTCGTCTTCTTGCTATAAAGCAAGAATAAAAATGAATTCATTCTGTGAGCAGCAGAACTGTGTAAACATGGGTACCATAAAAGCAGAAGGCAGAAAAAAGACAGGGGAAATTTGAGCAGGAAGCCTCTCAGTGAATGACATTTCCGGGGGGACAAACAGAAGACCACCAGGCAGTTAAAGAGACGGGGTTACATAGTGTGGCACCTCACTGCCTTTGGACTTTGTAGGCTCCAACTCTTTTCCCATCTGCAGAGAAGGAGAAAGCAAAGCAAAGCCTCTGCAGCCTCGGTGTGCTTGATCAGGGCAGCGCCTGCCCTGCAGGGCGGTAGCACAGCACCTGCTTACCTCGCAGCTTGGAGCTCCGTGCTGCAGCAGGCCCAGGCTGTGCTGCTGGAGCCGGCACGCTGCCTCCGCTCTGACCTCTGGCTCTTTTGCAGGCAGGCAGCAGCGCTGATGTTTGCTGCTCTTCCTCCAAGCTCTTGCGTTTACCTGCAGCCAGGGACTTGGAGACAGAGCGGGGGCACACGGCAGGGGCAGGTCTTCCCCCTGAGCTGGGACCTGCTGATGTAGGAAGCCCCCCAGCCTGCAGACAAGCTCTCCCAGAAAGCCCTTCCTGCACCGCTTTCGGGTCGATCTTTCCGTTGGACTCAGCACCTCTGTCTGTTATAATCAAGAAAAGAGAAGCAAGGAGATACAATGAGAGTCCAGTGATACTTTCAGTCTGCACAATGGGCCTCGATACCAGGAAACCTGATCTCGAGTGTACACAGTAAGGAATCTTAGCATCTTGGCTGAACGTTGGGTTGAGACTACAAAACGGGACAGGAAGGTAATAGTAGATCCCTGGGATTAATACCTCAAGTAAAACACACAACAACGTCAGCCCCAGAAAGAATAGACAGAGAGCCTAGCTAGAAAGACAGTGCACCAAACCCAGGTGCCTGCTGTGTGTCCATACCTCTCTTGGGTGCTGTGCCACACTCGGTGCTTCTGCCTTGCCTCTCTGCAAGGCTGCGCTTTGCTGGCAGGCTGCTTGCATCAGTATCTGACAGAAAGGAAACAGAGACATGAAGAGCATCTCTTTGGAGGAACGTTTTAGCACAGCCAACCAAACTTCTGGTCTTCCAGTGTAGTTTCTTCAATTTCCTTTCCGCTGCTACAGCCTTGTGCCACTTCTGCAGTCAGCACAGAACTGCGGTGCCCTTTCCTCTCTCCTCCATCACACTCAGCCCTGCATGCAGCCCTGCTTAGAGGCAGCACCCACACCACAGCTCACAGGAGCTTCTTACCTGGGGAGGCTTTCCGTTTCCCCCCGTGCCCAGCACCATCCCACGGACGCGCAGGCTCCGTCCCTGCAACGACAGATCCAGTGTGATTGCACAGACACCAGGAGCAGCACTGTCCTGTTAGCCCACACCCACCCCAAAACCAGAAGATGCTGTTCTACAGCCAGAGCAGAAACTGGTGTTCAAACTGCAGTGTGCTGACACAAAGCATTATGCTCTCATTCCTGTCAGATGGCAGCAGAGGAACCCCGGACTGCCTGACAGCTCTGCATTCTGCAGAGCAAAGCTGCATCAGCAAACAAATGCTACCGGGTGCAAACGTCGAGACACGGATCTCTTGTCCCTAGAGGGAATGCACTCAGCCCTGAGCACCACCACTTATACACAGACTTGTGTCTCGCTGCTGCCATCAGCTGTTGGCCTTTCTAATGCTTCCACCGTGGTTTCTGGACATCCCTACAGCACCGCAACCGCTCAGAAGTGATACCTAGAAGGCATTCCCCCATCCTTCATGACAGAGGACTGCAGAAACTCACTTTTGCGTGGCAGTGAGGACGGCCCGTGCCCATCGCGTCCCTCTGTGTGCTGCCAGGCACCGTGGGATCTCTGGCAGCCTGCTGGCTGCTGCTCCCAAAGGCGGGGAACCGCGCCGCGCTGCTTCTGAGGAGAGAAAGAAGAAACGTTGGAGGGAACGGGCAGCCGAGGTTTGCACAGAGCTTCCAGGTCGTGCCAGAGATGGGATAGCAGAGTGCTGAGATGTTCTTTACCACTGAGGGAAAACACAGCCTGAGCCATGCCCATGTTATTAGCCCAGGCTGTCAGCGAGCGCAGAACCCAACCAGTTCCTGAGGTCCCAAAGGACCAGCAGGGCTCCCCCTGCTCCACCCCTTCCCCTGGAAAACAAAAACAAAGGAAGAAACACCCAGCAAAAGATACCCAGCCCTACCTTTGCTCTCACAGAGCGGGAATTGCAGCCGCGCTCGTCTCCATGCTGAGACATGATGGCTGAAGTCTCAGAGGAAGCCCAAGCTCAGATGGTTCTCTGCACAGGAACTTCTCCCGCTCCTGGAAAGAGCTGGCTTCACTCTTCCTCGATGCCCAAAGTCTCCTTTTGGACAGGAACCCTGCAGAAAGCATCCACCAGTGAAAAATCATGAGGAAGAAGCATCTTCCCAGCTTTCTCCTGCCGTGCCATGGAGTCTCTTGAGGAGGGCAACGTCTGGAAGGCAGCTGGCTGCAAGAGCTGCCTGCCACCAGGTCCAGTTTGGGTCTGACTGCCACGGCTTGTGTCAGCAAGTGCCCTTCTCCATCTCCTCCACAGCTCTGCACCCAGCCACCCGTGGGGGCACGAGCTGTGCTCTGAGAAGCTTGTGCTCTCCTTGCTTTTCAATGTCTGACATGAAGGTGGGGCTCAGCAGTGAATTTCCAGGGGAGGAATGACATCCCATCATCTTCACAGAAACGTGGGATGGAATCTGAACAAGAACCATTTCCCCTGGAAACAGCCATGCTGAACGGCACTGCTGGAGCTGGGAACTCCTCCCCAGCCCAGCTTTTCTGCTGATACCTCCCGGCCTCCAGCCAGCACCAAACCCAGCTCACCTGGTCACTGCCCAGCCGGATGACCTGGTCACTGTGCCCAGCTGACGCACGCGCCGCAGCGCTGCTCCCAGTGGGCTCTCACAGGAAGATCTCTCCTGAAAAGCACAGAGCTCAGTCTAGGTGTGCAGCACGCTCACCAGACCACCAGCTCTGCTCCAGCTGGGGCACAAACGCTCCCAGCCAGGCAACCACTGTGAGCTCAGCAAGTGCCTGCATCACTGCTGTGCTTTCATCATAGGCAAAGGAGTGGTCACCTCCCAGATCCAAACTGTAGGAAACATGAGACTCACCCAGTGTGGTGAATGGGGTTGATTGAATGGCGGTTAATTGAAGTAAAGCAACAGAGAAGTGAAGACGACCCTTGTGCAGCCCAATAAAAACCAGTATGGTCTCAGAGTGGTCAATGGAGTCCAATAGGAATCAGCAGAAAACAAAACCCGGCATCTCTGGTTTTTGCTTTCGGTCCCAGGGCAGCGCTGGCCTCCCTGGCTGTGTCTGTGGCTTTCAGTCCCTGGGCTGGATCTTGCCTTTTGGGCTGTCCTTTTTGGCTCTGGGGCTGGTGCCAGCCTCTCTGGCTGTGGCTTTAGGCCCTAGGGCCTTTCCACCTTCTCCAGCTGTGGCTTTAGTTCCAAGGCTGGAGCTCTCTTCTCTGCCTGCGGCTGAGGCTTTAGGCCCTGAAGTCAGTGCTGTTCTAACTGGGGCTGTGGCTGTGAGCCCCTGCGCTGGATGCAGCCTTTTGGGCACTGGCCCAAAGTCACCAGGCCTGGTACCAAATTGTAAGAAAACATGAGGGCCGCCCAATGGGGTTATCTGAAGTATCAAAACAGAGAAATTAAGATGACTCTTGTGTAACCAGCCTGGGTCATCCTCTCGCTCAGGCACCGCATGATCAGACCCAGGAGATGTTGCCCCCAGGCTCCCCCAGGCTGGAGGCTGGGAGGATTTGGGCTCCCAGGCAATCAGCAAGCATTCGGATGAGTCAGCCCTCTGGTTTTTATGAGGACAGACGAGTCCACCTTGGAAAGCCATCTGGGCAAAGGCAGAACAGCTTTGTTGTTGGGCTGCAGCACTCTGTGGCAGGGCGCTGCTCAAGCGCTGGGCCTGCATTTCCTCCTGGGCATCCACGCGTGCTCTGAGTCTGCTGCAGCTTTCTGCAGGGTTTGTGGCTTCCTGCTGAGGAGCTCCTCGTGTTCTTCTGCAGCTGCCCCCCAGCATCACTGCTGCCTCCTCTGGTGCCGTGCCGGGAGATGCGTCAGCGTCCATCAGCCTGCGCTTCCTTCCTCCCAGCAGCAGCTGCTCCTGCACTGACCTTCATTCACACTGGATGCCGTTCGCTTCCAGCGCCAGCTGACCTGCGAGACAGAGAAAGGAAATGTGGGATCAGCACAAATGCAGAAGCCCGAGGCTGTGCCACCACCACGTACTGCAGCCTTGGGAAGCCAGCTGCCACTGCAACCTTGGTCAGAATTAAAGCAGGCTCCGTAAATTAAGTGTGACTTCTGAACTGAAGTAACTGCCACAGTCAGAAATAAATACTGAAATCGCTTACTGAACTGTTGGTGGTTACCTCTGAATTCTTTTGCTTTGGGGAAAATATGGACTGGGAATTGAAGGGTACGAGAAAAACGAGGAGCACTTGGCAACTCAGGCAAACTGAGCAGCGCAGGGAAGATTGCTGCATTTCTTCTTCTCCTGGCCCAGAAAGGAATTTTCCTACCTTAAAGGAGGTACTTAAAAGAGGTACCTTAAAAGAGAAAAGAGAAGAAGAGCCTGACACAGTAGACACATTACAGTCTCACATCACGGGTAGAAGCTGGAGAGCTCTCGTGGCACAGAGCTCAGGGCTGCAGAAATTGAGGGTGCATCTAAGCTTTAAAATCAGGTGAAAGACAAGGTGGAATGTGAAACATGGGCACTTCCTGCAGAGCACATCACACAGCTGCAGGCAGCGCCTGAGGGGTAACAGATCAGAAAGGAAAACCTTACTATGTGAATGCAGGGACAAGCTGCTCTCTTCTTCTGGGCCTTTGTTCACAGTGAGGATTTCCCTCAAGAGCGCCGCTTTCCGCTCAGGCTGCTGCTGTCTCCAGCTGTTGGTCGCTTCCACTGCTGGACGCTGTGCCCACAGCTCATTCTGCTTTGGGCAAAGCCTGCTGGGTGAACTCCAAACCAAGGTCACAGCCACGCTAATCCAGCTGGTTTGTCTGGAAGGGCTCAGAGGCCACGCATGGGATCCTTTCTGCTGCTGCTTCTCTCCGGGCAAGAACCTCCACTCTCAGAGCAGCAGCCAAGAGCCAGAAGGCAGACAAAGCTTCCAATCCCCATGGATGTGGCTGTCTGCAAAGACAACAGCTGCCTGCTCTTCAGCAGGGTGACGCTCACCCAGCAAAGCCCTCACCCAACAGATGCCTTTCCTTACACTCAGAACTGTCTCACATTTGTGCAGCCCTTGGCACTGCATTTCCAATCCAAGCTCACATAGATCTCAGCCATTCCTTCTGTGTCAGTCTACTTGGATCCCCAGTTAGGGCTGCAGCTCAAGAGGTCAACACAACAGGAGTAGCACAGCATGCAACTGGAAAACACATCTCAAGGCTGAGAAGAGCCACCTCTGACCTTGGGCACAACTCACCAAGAGCCAGGCCTTGCAAACTTGGCCGATCTGAGCATGTGGGAGGGGGCTGGCAATCAGACCAGCAGTGTCCATTTCAATTGCAGCTCCGTGTGGAGAAGAACGCCAAGCAGTAACAGGTGTGAATGAGTTCATTCACAAGCAGCACAAGGAGTTTGTTCTTCATTAAAAAAAACATGCATTCCAAGCCAAAAAGGGAACAGCAGGAGTTGCTATCACTGGAAGACATTCCTATTCCCACACCTCATCCTCCTACCACAACTTTCCTTGCCTCACCCCTCGCCCCAGCTCCTGGAAAATGCCCGCAGACTGAAAGTCAGCTCTCAAATCCATAGACTCCTTTCCCATTGCTCCATTACAAGAAGACTTCAGACTTGTTTCATGCACTCCAACTGACCGAGCAGTGGTACCATGACCACTCCTAACACACGGAGGCCACTCTCAAAAGCTTCTAACAACTCCTGCCCCAAGACCAACATCTCCACAGCCATCCTTCTCACGTGAGTCCAGGAAACAAATGCACTGCACAGCCTTTCTGAACTACTATCATATCAGTAGCATTTCTGGTGGTAGAAAGACACAGCAAATAGTCCATCAGAGACATTCTGGCACATCTCCCATGAAAAACAGCATTCTTCAAACACCTGTGTTTCTAAAGATGAAAAACATCCAGTAAGCAGCAACGAGAGGCTCTGTTTTTCAATCTTTCCCAAGGGAGAAGTGTTCATATCCACTTTTCCTGACCACACAAACACGGCCCCAGCTGTCAGAGCCCTTCTGTCATAGCACAAGCAGACTGCACGCACATTAAAGAGCACGCACAGCCCCTCCTGAGGTCCTGGAGCCACAGCTCCCCTTCAGAGCTCCACAGCTTACCGGTGTTTCACACTGATGCAGCCTCACTCAAGCCTCATAGGTGTCCAAGAAGGCCTGCAGAAGGCAAGAGGCGGCAGCCAGAGGACAGGACATTTTCCATTTATCATCCTTTTGTTGTAATAATCTGACTTAGCCTAACTTTCCTGGATATTTCTCAATTATAACATCTGTGCATTCATTGATTATACATGAGGTTACATTATAACGTATGTGCTGGAAACTGTCTCCATATTAAGCTACATCATCATCTGTTTTCCACTAATTTTTGTTCTTTGCAGTAGGCATCCTAGGTGAGACTGAACTGGAAAGTGAACGTGTGACTACTTGGAAAATGAACCCACTGCTGGGGAGAAAATGACAGGACACCCTCTGCAGGTTCCTTCCCCATCCGCCTGGGGCAGTGGCAGCAGAGCTGAAGATGAGAGCCCAGAAGGCACTCAGACAGAAGTGAAAATCCAAACCGTGAAAGTAAGAATGAAGTCTTTACAGAAGTTTGTGTCACTGAATTCAGAGAACTGTTCTCCAACCTCGAAGACATGACTGTCTGCAATGGCGAGGAATCAAACGTGCAGCAGAGGAAACACTCTCTGGCTCCTTTCCCTGTGCCCCAGGTCTGTTCTGACATGGCAGCGAGGCGCAGATCTTAAGGGGAGAAAGGAGTTTCAGCTGAATCCAAACCTGGAGTCGGCTTGGGCTGGTAAAATTCCTCCTACAGTGTCTGTAGGAATTTACTGATTTCAGGGAGAGATTTCAAAGAAAACCAGCATGTTTGATGGAATGATTCAACTTCCAAGCTGTGTCAGTCACTTCAGTCACCTGTTGTGCAACACCAGAAATAAAAACAAAACCCCAACTGCAGGGCAAAATCGGGATTAAGAGAAAATTGAACGGGTTTTGGAGCCATTCCAACATTTTTCCCTTGATTTTTCCAGCTCAGGGAATGAGAAGAAGCTGTAAAGGAGCTAGAAGCCTCTCTGGATCAACTAAAAGAGGTGCAGTAACGTAGGGATGCTGATGGCCTGAAGTGCCATTTCACTTGGTGCTTGTTGTCTGGAGCCACCGTGCGTTTGCCAGCTTTAGTGCTTCTCTCTTTAAAGCACTGGCAATATGGAATTGGAAGTTTGTCAGATGGCTTTAATAGTGCAGCTGACAGGAGCTGCCAGTGCTGCTGGAGCCTTGTTGTGTGCAGCTGTCTGCGATGGGTGCATGGAGCAGCACTGAACACCTGCAGCTTTTCCTTCAGACAGACACGCAGACATACCCCTGCCTTCTGCCTTCTTCCTGTGCTTTGCTGTTATTTCCTAGGATCCTGCAAGCTGTCTTTGCTGTTTGTATTTTGTCTCTAGCTTTGCTTTGCGATCTTTTCCTTTGCTCTGCTGTCTAAGAAGTGCTGAATCCCAGCCTGACCCAGTCACGGAGCAGCTGAGGAAAGGAGCCGCTCAGCCCTGGAGCGCAGCTGAAGGCAATGGAGCTCCGTGGCTGGAAGGGGCGGAGCCTGGCTGCCCCTCCTGGAGCTCAGTTGAGGGCTGGCTGGGAGCAGGGAAGGGTTTCTTTCTGGAAGGTTCTCTGCTGTGGAGTTGGTTCTGTCGGTGACTCCTTGGAGATGGTGAGCAGTGCTTTTCCTGCCTCTGTAATATCCTGCCATTGCACTGGTGTTTCTGCCGCTCTGTGTGTGATGGGCTGCTCTGGGCTGGGGGTGGGGGGACCTTGTGTGCGTGTTTGCATGACTCTTCCTTTCTGTCACTCTTCAGAAGTGCTGGGTGCTTTGTGGAGGATCTTGCAGGAGGCTGTCAGAAAGCTGGCTGTGATTTTGCTCACATGAAGGGACGCAATGGGAATGGACGTCATTGCCACCAAGCAGAAGTGAGCTGCTTATGTTGTGAAAGATACAATCTTGATTATGGATTATGAGCAGTTGCAGTGCGATAGGGGACTGAAGTAACTGTTTGTTTGGGAGCTCAGGGAAGAGCCATGAGAAGTGAAATGGCAGTTTGTGTTTTGGCTGTCAAAATGGTGGAGCTTTATTGGTCTTTGCTTGCTGTGCTGTGCCTGCCTGCCTGCTCCCTGTGCTTGCTGCACCTGATACCAGTGGCTGTGGCCAGGCTCCCCAGGGCTGTGGGCCTGGTCCTGAGCTGCTGCAGCTTAAAGACCATTTGTGTTTGGGTTGTCCTTCCTGGAGCATCAGGTTGGACTTGGCGATTCCTTGTGGATCCCTTACAGTTTGGGATTCTATGATCTTGGTGGTTTACCTGGAAAATACCAGATGACTTTTTTATCCCCTCATGTTTTCATGGCAGTTAAACTTGTAGTTTCACTTCTAGATGTGAGAGTGGATTTGGATAAGGGGAGGGTAAGTTGCTTCTTTATTTGCTGTTCTGCCAGGTGGGTCTGTGTATTTAGTGCCCAAGTTGTGGTAGCTCTGTAAGTAGGGATGTTCCCAATGGTCGTAAAAAGACTCTGCTGCCAGCACAGAATTTGTCCCCAGGACTGCGTGCTGGATTCAGTTCTGTAGATTGATTATCTGCTATTTGAGATGGCATGTTCTGTTTATTTTTTCCAAGACATCAGGATTTGAGGTCGCTGAGATGTATGGATTAATCAATCCCTTGCATCATGTTTGAGCTTGAAGCAGTTGAATCGTCCCACACAGCACTGTTAAATCAAACCTTACAATGGCTTTGGGATCGTAGCTCTGCGCTGGGCTGTGCCACCAAAACGTGTTGGTGTTTGATACTCTTGGTGGATTTTATTTTTTAAGCGAGCACTGGGAACCAGTGGAGTTGAGCAGAGGAGCCTTAGTGGTGTGGTTGTGTCAGGTGTGCCTGATTTCATGGTGACAGGTGGCCTTTTAGTGGAGTTCAGGCTCTGAGCCCTCAAAGCAGTAATGGAACGAGTTTGGGGTGATAGCAGGGCTAATGCAGAAAGGTTTGGATGAAGCTGTCCCAGAAGAGTTACGGGTCCTTAGCAGCCTGGCTGGTGTGTGATGTAATTACTGAGACGTTCCTTCCTCTGTGTTGATGAAGTGGATGCTGTTAGATAAGGGCATTAAGCATTGGATCTTAGCTTCAAAGCACAGTGAAGGCAGTTGGAAGGCAGGAAGGTGACGAGTTGGAATCCTACTGTGAGCCCAAATTCAGCCAACCCTTACTGCTAAACAGGGGCCTCGGGTTTGTTTTAAGCTTTTGTGATTCCTGTGAGCCTTAACCGTCTGTTGGTAGGTTTGCAGTGCAGGTGCCTGGGAGCCATGTTTTTCCTAGGGAGAGCAGTGTGCTTGTGTTCCTTGTGTGCTCTTCAGCAGGGGCATGGTAAAAGCAGTGCTGGGTGTTGGGTGAGGAGCAGAGTGAGAGAGGCGAGCCCAGTGTTGAGACAGCAGGGGAAGCAGCTGGCTTCCACACAGCGCCCAGGTGGAGTGCAAGGTGATGAGATGAAGCAGCGTTGCAGGTGTTTTTCCAGGAGCTGTGTCTTCCAGGGCTCGGGAGCAGAGCTGTCCCTGGGGTTGCTTTTACAGGACACCCCCAGCCCTCCTGAGGACCCATGGTGAGTGTGTGGGTGACAAAGGTGTCCCTGAGCGACAGCATGAGGGTGGGAATGCGTGGAACACAGCGCCCAGGGGGGAGACGGGCAGCCTGGGGAGGTGGGGGGGGAAGGTCAGGCGCAAGGAGAAAGTCTGCCCCCATTGGAGAAAAGGGCCTGTTGAATGGCTTGGGTGGGATGTTGGAGAGCAGGAAGTTAGTGAGGTGAAAATGTGCCAGCTGGGTACCGTTTGAGCCCCCCAACCCCACAAGTGCTGTGCAAAGCTCTCCACGCCCCCTGGTGCTCTGTGCAGTTCCCCAGTAAGCTCCCGTTGCCTCTTGGCGTTGCCTCAACTCTCCTTGTGCCAACTGGGTGCCCCCGATGGAGATGTTCAGCCTGGAGGAGCTGGAGGAGCTCTTGTCTGCCTGCAGCCACCTCAACATCCCCAGAGGTGGGCACGGGGGCCTGTGGGGGCTTTGGTGCTGCATGAACGACTGCAGGCAGAGGTGTAGCAAAGGGAACGCAGGACATTTAATAGTGAAACGTACAAAACAGTGCTTAAATGACAAGATTCCCAGCCATTTCCCACCCCTAACACCAGTTTCTGATCCCACCCCCTAAAATTCCCACCCTCTGATCAGTTTCCCACTCGCCGATTAATTTCCCCCCTCCCTGCTCCCTCCCACCAATAGTTTCTTCCCCCTGCACAAAACTTCCCAGCCCCCCAAAATCCCACGCCAGTAATTCCTTCCTCCCAATTCCAGCAATTTTGGAGTACAATATTACCAGAGTACATTTTCTCACCCAGAATTGCCACCCCACCAAATTCCCTCCCCCTCTGCTGGCAGGCGAGATCCATGCCCGGTAGCTACTCTTCCCTCCTCCTTGGCATGACTGCAAGTGCTTTGGCTTCCTCCAGAGAGATGCTTTGCTGTGACTGGCAGCCGCAGGCTGCTTCTGGGCTGGTGGCCCTGCAGTTGCACCTGTGCTGGAGGAAGCAGCATGCCCAGTAGCTACCCTTTCCTCCTCCCAGGCACGGATGCTAAGCTTGTGTCCTGCTCCAGACTCGGTGGGCGTCTGTGCTTTGCCCTGGCGGTGCATTCTTTTCGGTGTTTGTTTGTGCTGCTGCTGGAAGGGTTGTTGTTGTGTTGCTGTGTGCCCATAACCGTGCCGAGTCCTGGTGCTGGCCGCCGTGCTGACAGCGGCAGCTTGGCCTAGCGCCGGCGTTTGTGGGCTGGCGCACGGTGGCAGCGCGGCAGCTTCCTGCGTGTGCCTGGGATGCTGGCAGCGTGCTGCCTGTGCGCGGTGCTCTGTCCTCTGGTGGTGGTGCAGGCGGGCGTTGGGCTGGTGGGCGGCGCGGTGCTGTCCCCGTGGTGCTGGTGTGCCAGCCGGCAGGAGATGCATGCGGCTGGCAGTGCGAGGCGCCTGAGCAGCACGTGGGGCTGTTTGTGCGGCGCCTCTTCCATGAGCCGCCCAGCGCGCAGCAGAGGAGGCACGGGGCGCTTGGCTGGCTCGGTGCTGTGCCCTGGGTGCTGGTGTGCCAGCCGGCAGGAGATGCAGCCGCGTGGCAGTGCGAGGCGGGGGAGAACCAGCCGGGGCTGCCTCCGCTGCAGCTCTGCCATGGGGTGTGCAGTGCGAGGTGCAGGAGGTGCAGGGGCAGCCAGGGGGCTGGGCAGTGCCAGGCGGGTGAGAATCACCCGGGGCTGCCTTCGCAGCACCTCTTCCATCGGGTGTGCGTTGTTCGGCGATGGCGGTGCGGGAGCAGCCAGGGGGCTCGGCACGGGCAGCTGAGGGGATGCTGCCTGGTGCCCACGTGAGTTGTTGAGGAGCCCAGGTTCAGCATCTTTGTTGTTGCTGAGCTCCCGGCTGGCCGTGGGGGAGTGAGGCAGCTCTGTGATGGAAGAGGAGTTGAGGCTGCTGGAGGCACGTGGGCTCGGTGGTTCTGTGGCAGTGGTGCGCTGCGTCAGCCCCTCCCTTCTGCAGCTGTGCAGAGCACTTGCAGCTTCTGGAATAGCAGAACATGCCCCGCCACGATGATGGCAGCCTTCCCACCCCCGCTTGGTGCAGACACCCACTGGTCATCTGTGCAGACCGCAAACTCACCATCCATCCCGGCGAGCAAAGGGTCAATTTCGGCATCGCCGTCCAGAGTGCTGGTGCTGGGTCTGTCTTCTGGGCAATGGAAGAAATGCCCAGTGGGGCAATGCCAGCTTTCCCGCAGGCGCTCAGCGCAGACAGCCCCCATCAGCTGTGCTGCTCCCAAACGCACCGCTGTTGATCCAGGTGAGCAGCTCGTCCATGTCTGCGGTGTCGTGCAGGATGCCTGGGTTGGCTGTCAGTTCTGGGGAAGGAAGAAAATGCCCAGAGGGGCACTGCCAGCTTTCCTGTGCCCGCTCGGTGCGGGCACCCCCCGCCAGCTCTGCTGCCCCCAGCCTCACCCTTGTTGATCCACGTCAGGAGCTCAGCGATGTCCTCAGCGATGTCCTCTGGGGTGTCTGCGCTCGTTGTCACTGCTGGCCAAGCAAGAGCATCCCCAGTGGGGCAATGCCAGCTTTCCCACAGCCCCGTGGAGTAGACAGCCTGCTGCCCGCCCTGCAGCCCCTGAACTCACGGCCTGATTGTAGCGAGGCAGCGCTGCAGGTGAGTGGAGCCATGGATGGGTGGGGGCAGACGTCGGTGGGCGCTGGGTGTCCCTGGTCCTCCGAGAGCAGCACGGCGTGTTGGGAGGGCTGCATCGGCGGCTGCCAGGTGTCGGGCAGGGTGCAGGGCCCGGGGAGCACCTGCTCCTGCAGGGAGGGTACCTGCAAAAGAACTAGGGGGGGGGCCGGGGCGGCCGGGGGCCTGCGGCAGGCAGGTGCCTGCGGGCTGCGGGGGCTCCACATGGAGGGGCACGGCCCCGGGCCACAGCCCCATCGGCCGCTGGGGCAGCAGCGTCCCTGCGGGCAGGGGACGTCCCGAGCAGGGAGCAGGGGCGTGGGGGGGAGCCGTAGCTGGGTGCAGCCCCCCAGGTAGGAGCAACAGCACCGGTGAGTGCATCCCCACAGTTGGGGTGAGGCCCACAGGTGGCAGCTGAGCCAGGGTTGGGGGCAGCCCCCCGGGTGGAAGCTGCGCTGCCTGTCCCCAGACAGCTGGTAGGCCGGGCCAGGCAGAGGGCTGAGGTGCCAGGTGGGTGGCAGTGGGGACAGGGAAGGGTTGTGGGGGTACCGGCATCGGTCCGCGGACGGTGGGCTGCATCCAGACGGGGTCCGGTGGCGGCACAGTGGCATCAAAGCAAGTGGCGTCAGGCGTCAGAGGCACCGTCAGCGCTCGAGGGAATCTCTCTGTGGGGAAATGGCAGAAGGGGCACTGGGCTGAGAGCTGGGGCCTTGGGGTGAGATCCGGGTGCCAGGAGTGGGATCTGGGGTACTGGGGTGAGATCCGGGTCACAGGGGTATTTTCTGCAGATCTGGGATGAGATGTGGGGCCACAGGGGTGAGATGTGGGGCGCTGGGGTCAGCTGGAGCGTCAGAGCAGGGGGAGCTGCTGCCTTACCTGCCATGACAGCTGGAGAGTGGCAGTTGGGGGAGCCCCTCCCCCCACGGGGGTTCTGTGACCGTTGGGCTCAGCCCCTTTCCCCCCGGCTTGCCATGCTTTGCCTTTTTGTACCCAGACCTCCTTCCCATCCCAGTGGTTTCCCATCCCCAGGATCAGTGACCGTATGGATGGGCATTTTGCAGCCCAGTGCCCTTCCTTCCCAAGGCTCTGCCCATCGTCCCATTGGGGATTGGCCATCCCTGCAGTGCGTTCTCCCCCCAGGGATGGTTTCCCCTCCCAGTCAGGATCTCCCGTCCAAGCGATTGCCAGTCATCACCACCCAAACCAGCCCGTGGCTAAGGACTTAAAGTGCCAGCTTTAATATGACCAGTTCTGGAAAGCGGCGGCAGCCGTGGTGGGCCAGTTGGACAGGTGACAATGACAAGGAGTGATTTCAGTGGGACAGCCCCGATTCAGCTGAGAACAGTGCAGGAATGAGTCGAGGCCCGTGCAGCGTATGCCGAGCTTGTTGCTGTGAACTGGTGCTGTGTGCCTCCAGAACATCGCTCACTTTACATCGTGGGCTTTTTCTCCTCGCTTTGGCCGTGTCCTGGGGCATTGCTAGCGAGGACAGAGCAGACAGCGTTGTCTTTTCTGCTCTTCCCTCTTCTGTGCTTCCCTTTTCTGCTCTCTTCCTCACCTACTCTTCAGCTCTACTCCCTTCCTGTTATCCTCTTTCTTTCTGCTCATCTGCAGTTCTTCCTTCCTTCCTTGTATCCTGACTCCTCTCCTGCATCTGTGCTCCTCTTCAGCTTTTCTTTCTTACCCGTATCCTCTCTTCTCCTGTTGTTCTCCTCATCCGCTCTTCTTACTTAGCTGTGTCCTCCTTGCACATCTGAGGCTCCCCAGTTCTTCTGTTCTGACCTATGCTATGTGCTCTTCTACTTTTCTGCTCTTTTCCTTCTCTGCTCTTCTGTTCTCTCTTCCTCCCTTCTATTTGTTTTTGCTTCTGCACTTCTCCCTGGCCTGTGTCCTCTCTGCCCATCTTCTGTACTTCTGCCGTACCCGTGTTCTCTCTTCTTCTCTCCAGCTGCTCTGCACTTCTGCTTTTCTGTCTTACCTGTCTTGTCTCCCTTTCTGCTCTTCTCCTTGTCTGCGTGTCGTTCTTACCTTCATCCTCTGTGTTATGCTTCTGCTCTTCTGTTCTGCTCGTCTTTTCCTTGCTTTGCTGTCTTGCCTGTATCCAACCGTTATCTCTGCTGCACTTTTCATCTTCTGCACTTGTTTCTTACCTGTATGCTTTCTTCTTTTTCTTCTCTTCTGCCCTTCTTTATTTCTGCCTTGTGTGTATGTGCTCTTCCCCTGTTCTGCTCTTTTAGAGCTCTTGTCAGCATCCGGTCGCTGCACCCCAACTCTGTGTCAGACTTGATTTTGGGGTGGCGTAAGGTAGGTAGGGCCTAGATTTGTGCAAGAGCAGCTATTGCGCTGTGCCCAGGAGGTGATGAAAAAGAGCCCTGAATAGCCAGGAGCACCAAGGCAGCGTGTTTGTGCAGAGGCCGCAGCATAAGCAGATGTGCACCTTGAAGGAGTGCTTTGTAGCTCTCCAGGAACTGCTTTTGGGTGGGGATTTTCTGGAGTTGTTTGCAGTTGTTGCTCGGAGGAGCTGAGGCTTTTCTCCTTGTATCTTTGCAGGAGAGCAGAACGCAGGGAGCGTCTGTGGTGAGATGCTGAGGTGAAATTGCCTTCCCTGCACCAGCAGCCTGTGTGTGTCCACGTGATGCATGGAGAAGAGAAGCCTGAAGTTCTGTGAGTAAGCCTGGCAAATGGAATACTGGCTGTGGCCTTTTTGGCAAGTGTGTGAGGAGGGGTCTTTGGACAGGCTGCTCTTTGGTTGGTTGGTTGTTTTTGCAGGGAAATGCCCTTTCAGTTGTTAGTTGTGACGGTTGGTTGGTGCTTGTTTGGGAAAGATTGGTCATGTAGACAAGCAGTGCTGTCGCCCCGAGGAAGTGAGAAATCTCCTGTGCATCCAGTCTTCTTGATGAGCCTTCCATTGCCTTTCCACAATGCCTCTAAATGCCCGTATCAATGGTGGGGGGATAAATGGGGAAGAGATGAGGTGCCATTTGTGTGCACGCTCTGTACGCGGAGCAGGCGTCACCTGCTGCGAGCTGGGAGCCCTGCAGAGCGTGCTGGATTTGTTTTCCTTCCTTGTTGGAGTGCGATGCCCAGTGTGAGGCCCCATCTGGACTGCTGTGTCCAAGTGTAGAGCCTGCAGTGAGAAAAAGACAGGGAGCTGTTGGAGAGGGTCCAGAGGAGGGCCGCTAGGATGATCAGGGGACTGGAGCAGCTCCCCTATGAGGACAGGCAGAGGGAGTTGGGCTTGTTCAGCCTGGAGAGAAGAAGGCTGCGGGGTGACATCATTGCAGCCTGCAGTACCTAAAGGAGCCCACGGAGGGGAGGGGAATCAAGTCTTTGAAAGGGTTGATATGTGTAGGATGAGGGGCAATGGTTTTAACTTGAGGGAGGGGAGATTTAGGTCAGACATCAGGGGGAAATTCTTTACCCAGAGAGTGGTGAGGTGCTGGAACAGCTGCCTAGAGAGGCTGTGGGTGCCCCGTCCTTGGAGGTGTTCAAGGCCAGGTAGGATGGGTCCCTGGGCAGCCTGGTTTAGCATTCAACGTGGAGGTTGGTGGCCCTGCACGTGGTAGGGGGGTTGGAGATTCATGATCCTTGAGGTCCCTTCCAACCCTGGCCATTCTGTGATTCTGTGATGCTTTTGTCGGTGCTGTGTGCACTGGTGTCCTAGAGAGAGCCCCAAGGTCCTTGGTTTATTAAGGGCCTTTTTCTCCATCTCTCCGTTGTTTTTTCCTCTGTTCTCTCTGTTGGTATGACATACGTGGCCCATCAGATAATTCAGCAGGGAGTGGTGTCTTCTTGCAAAGCTGTGGCAGGTGGGTGCATGCACTTCACTGCTGGTATGACAAAGCTGAAGGTGCCTGAGGTGTTTGAGAGCTTTGGGAGTTGGATGGAGAGTTCTTGACCAAGGAAGAACCCTTTGGTCCTTGCCCCGTTGGGAGAGGGTGGGATTGCTGAAGGGACAGAGACATCTTTGATTGATTTGAAGGGTGTAGGAAGGGAGCTGTCAGGTTTTGGGTTCCTTTGCCGTGCTCTGCGCAGGCTGTGCCAGTGCTGGGGTTGGATTTTGAGTCACTCTGTAGAGCAAATGAGACAAAGGGTTTTTTGTGCAGCCTGAAACCCTGCAACCCTGCAGTAGAGGCTGCAGCCCAGGGTAGGTGCCCTGTCTTCACAATTGCTGCCCACACTCTTCCCTTCTCCACAGTGACCACGGCCATCCCCTGAAGCTCCAGTCATGAAGACCCTGCACATCATGTCTGATGGCCGTCTGTCTGCGCTGCCCTTGGCTGTGATGGGTGCAGCTACCTCATGTCCCCTCAAACTGCCAGGCATCCAAGCTTCTCCTCCTCCACCAGCTCTCCACTGACTCCCACACCTTTGCCACCTCCCATGTCGTGTAGTGGAAATGCATGGTGCTGGGGCGGGCCCAAACTCCCACCCTGACAGCAGGCACGTTTCCAAAAACTCTGCTCACTTGCTCATCCTGCTGGCTCGTGAGAAGGTCCTGTTGTCAGCTCTGCCGACCGGCACAGCAGAGGTGGGATTGTTAGAGCAGCCTGGAAAACAGCAGGGGAAAAACCATTTCCCCCTTTGGCTGTTATTTGTTGAGAAATGCTGTGTGGTGAGTGTTGAGTCAGGGCCTGAACCACCAGCCCAGATGGAGCATCTGGGGAAAGGACCCAGTCAGCCCTGGGAGCGCAGGTGAGGGCAGTTCAGCTGTATGATGGAATGAGGGGAGCCTGGCTGCACCTCTGTTAGACCTCACTGAAGGGCTGACCCTGCACTGGGCAAGGATCTGTGGTTGGAGATCCCTCCCTTGTGGAGTTTTCCCTGTGAGCCTGGATCTTCAGGGACAGGTGAGCACTTTCCCTTTTCTTTGTAACACCCTTCTGTTGTGCTAGTCCCTTTGTGGTTACACCTCCTCCCTCTGCACTGATCATTCTGATTGTTACTGATGTCCTCTGCCCCTTCCCACCTGTAAAGCAAACAAGGCGATGACAGAGCCTTTATTTGAGATGTCGGAGCTATAGAACAGGATATCAAAGCAAGAGGAATCGACTCATCCCTCCCAGCAACAGTTTGGCAGAAAGCGGTGAGCTGAGGAATGCAGCCTTCTGCGTTTGAACTGCGGTGTGCTGAAAGGTGAAAGGGGGCTGAGGGGTGAGGGGAGGAGACCTGTGCAGACTGACTGTATGTGTGCTGCTGGGAGCACTGCTGAGATGGACAGAGAGGAAGGCTCCCCGCTCGAGGTACTCGTGTGCAGCCCTATGGCTCTGCTCCTTTGCCAGGCTGGAGAGCTGAATCAGCTCCGATTCTACAGATCCTTCCCTGAGTCCTGCTGCTGAGCACCGATACTTGTGCATGCTCTGGGCCACATCAGGACTGGAAAGAGGAGTAGATATCAGGCGGAAGGATCTGGCCTTCTGCTGGGTGACAGCCACCTGCATGGCCTGTTCCTGCTTTCTCTTTTCCCCAGGGGACATTGTGCTTCCCAAGCAGTGCGTGGAGCTTTCTGATGGGAGTGAGCAGCAAGGAACTGACTGAATCATGGAATCACAAGGTTGGAAACGACCTGTAAGAGTCTCAGCTATAGAGGTTCTGTAAGGGTCTCAGCTTCCTTCCTGCCCTGCGCTTGACTGAGGGACCCTGCGACCAGCTCAGGAGGTAAGAGGGGGCCATGGGCCCAGCTCTGCCAGCTTTCACTGTGAAAGGGAGCAGTTCAGGGAAAGACACAGCCTGGGTGAGCCTGAGCTTTACTCTAGCATCTGAGGGAGCTGTGGACATCAGCTGTGGACATGATTCATAAAGGTGTGGGTCAGCTGTGGATGCTCAGTGTTCTTAAGCAGCCCATGTGCTTCCCATGGATTCTTGCTGCTGTCCTGAGCCCTTTATAACCTCAGTAGCCCCTGCTGTAAGGCAGCATACTTGAGAACTAAAATGGCATGGTTTTGTAGGAGGGAGCAGGGGCTTTGTACCAGGGAGCTGCAGAGCATCCTGGGCACAGCATGGCAAGATGGGAACATCCACTGCATGTCTGTGTTGGCTCTACAGAACTGCACAGGGGCACAGCATCTCTAGCAAGAAAACCTCTGCAACTCATTCTGCTCCCTTATGTTTTTAAAACATGACACGGTCCAGCTCATTGTGGCCATGGGCCACAGGAGCTCTGACAGCATCCCAGTGCTGTGGCATCCCACTGCCCGCCTCTCCGAGGGGCCAGGGCTGATCCAGAGCAAGGCAGCAGCTTGGTGCTGCAGTGGGAAGCGGAGGTGTGTGGAGTGCTGTAGGTGTGCTGGCTGTGCCACGTCGCTGTGGGGTAGAGCTGGTGCTGCAGTGAGCCCTTGTGGGATGGTGGTGGTGCGTGGGGTTGGAGGGCTGTGCAAGCTGGTTATCGCAGGGCTGGGGAAAGCAGGAATAATGGAGATAATGGAGAGAGGTGGCTTTGGTGGGGCTGCCTGATTTTTCAGGTGCTCCAGAGGGTTGCTGAAGTTGATCAGGAAATGCAGCATCTCTCCCTTGTAAATATTTCAGGCTGAGGCACTGGGGTGAGTGGAATGGCATAGCTGGGTCTGGGAGTGATGGCTTTGGGTTCGGCCAATTCTTGGTATCCCCTGGGTGAGCCAGTGCCCTTGCCCCTGCCTTCAGTTTCATGGACAAAGGGGGAAACAGCCTGCAGGCCCAAGGCTGCCTCGTCCTGTTCCACTTGGCTGTGGGTGGTGTGGGGCTGTGTGTCAGTGGGCTGAAGCTGGCCCCAGGGGGCACCCAGCAGGCTTTGACAGCAGCAGAGGTGGCTGGCTGCGGGCTCTCTCTGCTCCACGCTTTGGTTCACAGGTCTTGGGCTGCTCCCAGTCGTCCTCCATGTCCTCGGGTTGTGGTTCCAAGAAATCCTTCAAGTTGGAGAAGTATCCCCCAAAGGGGTGGCAGCTGATGTGTTTCAGCAGCTGACTGCAGTATGCGTGGAAGAAGCCGGTGAAGACAGCGGGTGCAGGGCCCCCATCCTCAGCTCTTGGGTAAGGCTGTGTGTCCTCCCAGGGGAGCACTGCGATGGGTCCTGCCTCACTCCAGCCTCCCCTGGATGCGTCCTTCAATCCTTGTGTCTCTGGGCTCCTCTGCTCCTTGAAGTGGGGGTTGGCTGCCAGCCGGCTGGGCTCTGGGTTGGGGTGAGTGCTGCTCACTGCCCCATTGCCCTCCAGGCAGTGGTGTTAGTGGCAGTGGCAGGACTCTGCCTCACTCAGCTGGGCCAGCAGCTTCTTTTTGGCCAGCAGAGTCATGATGGGGTGGTTGCCTTTGGAGTAAAAGCTGGAAAAGAGGCACTTGCAGGCTTCAGTGTGGGCACAGCAAGTGCCGGGCCACCCCCCAGAGGGGCTGTGCCAGAGCCGTGGGGCTGGCACATTGCTCCACTGGCCAGCCTTGCTTGTGGGCGTCTGTTTGGTCTTCCTGGGTGGGGAATGCAGCCATCAGGAGGTACCCGGAGGGGCAAATCTGCTCAATGCATCTTTAAGATGGGGAAGAAGAGTATACGTATACGTATCTGAGAATACCTCACTGGTGTAAAAATGTCAGCACTGATGGAAGCTTGTGTGGGAGCAATAATTCAGTAATAAAATAGGTCAAATCCTTACACTGAAGTTGGGTACCTTACAAGAACCATTTTGTGATTTTGTTTGACAGTTTGCTTTGCATGATGTGGATGGTGGAGCTGTGAGGATGTAATCCATTTCCAGTTGTGAACAGGATTGCTCTCAGAGCTGCTGCAGTGAGATGCGTGTTGGCTGACTGTAAGCTTAAACTAATTGCCTCTGAATATCAGTGTGTGTGTGGGGATTTTGTTTTTAATTCTGTGATTTCATCCTTGCCCTACAGCAGCTCTGAAGAGGCCCTTGTTTTCCCAAACCCTGCTTTGCTGCTAATTGAGGCTGATGGCAAGTGCTGTGCTTTGGGCCCTTTGCTTTTAGTTTCTGTGGCCTGTGTACCCTGGAGGGTGCTTTCTTTCATGTTTTTTTTTTGTTTGCTAGCCACCTTTTTGGTAGATAAGATTTATTAGGGATGTTCTTGCTTTCCTGTGGTGGCTATGTGTAGGTGCTGGACCAGGGGAGGTTATCAGGAAAGAGAAGGATTTGCTGCACTAATTGAATTGTAGCCTTTTAGACAAAAGGAAGTTAAGGTGCTGATACTGTGCTGTGTAGCTGGAGGACTTCCTCAGGATTAATCTGGGCCTTTTTCCCCAGTTCCCAATTTGAGCTTCTCCATCTGTTTCTACCCATATTGGAGCAGACCTGTATCTTGGAGGCAAGACCTGGGCAGTGAAAAGCTTAGTCTTGAGGGATATTGACTGGCCACGTTAGTATATGAAATGTTCAGGCATGGAAGAGAACAGCCAGTTTACAGCTGAGGAATAGTTTGCCTTTCCTCTTAAATTCTTGCCCCTGGTTTCTATGAGCACTGTTACCCACTGCTTGCAGTGAGACTCAGCGCTGGGTATGAGAGGGCCTGGTGCTGAGCGAGGTGTAACTGCAGCTCTGCACTGAAGCACACTGCACCCAGCAGTATCACAGGAGCTGGAACACCTGGTGTGTGCTTGGTTTTAAACTGTATGTGCTTTAATGGTACTGGACTTGTGGGCTGCTACTCGTTACCTTGGGAGATTTCTGTAAGGCTGTTTGAAGACATTAGGACTGCCAAGTGTCCTCGTGCCCTTCTGTCAGCGATGACTGTTCTCAAGGCACACATATAAGCAGAGTCATACTGTCAGGTTTGTTTTTGAAGAGACAAAAATGAAATAGGGCATTTTTAGCTTGGATCAGTTCCCTAATCCGGTGCAGTGCGTGCTCTCACACTGAGAAGGTGATGGCTGAGCAAGGCTGGGGGCTGCTGGTGCTCCTTAAGAGGGCAAGGAGCACGCTGAGCTGTGCTACTGGCTGGAGCTAGCAGGTCTGCAAATGGCTGTGCTGAGGGGTCAGGCCTTGCAGAGAGCTGGGGCCAGCAGCTGGGAGAGGACGGCTTCACAGCCAGCCCTCCTGCAGATCACCATGACTGGCGTTGGGCTGCAGCCTTGTGTGATGCCTCGGGTCAAGCAGGGGGCTGGAGGCAGGTGATGTTACTGGGTGGGAACCCCCAAACCGACAGTCTTCCACGTTCCTCTGCCTTGTACAGGCTGTGGGAACTGGAGTTTGTTTTAGAGTGAGTTGCAAACTTCTGCAGTGCCCAGTCTGCAGTGGTTTGGTCTGTCCGCTCTTGAAGTCAGTGGGAACCTTCCTGGTAGTTTGGTTATTCAACTGTTCCACGAGAACCTTCCCTAAATAAAAGTATTTAGCTGTGGAAACATTGGACTGTAGGCCAGCAGGCAGAAATAGTGTGTGCAGAGGGGTTTGTGAATGTACCTTGCCTCTCTCTGTGCTGTGACTGCTGCAATACCATGATAAAAATAGCATAAAGGATTCTAATAACTAATGAACTTGTTCGTTGATGGATTAAGTGTTGTCTTAAGGGCAGCAGTTGGAGTCCATCTAATAAAAGTTGGCTGGAGGTGTGTCCTGTGGCTATGGCAAACTTTGCTTTATAATAGCCTGTACTTTTCAGTAGCTGCTTGCCATGCTGTGATGTGGTTGGAGAGGGAGAAACAGAGCACTGGTCATTTCCCAGCAGATAGTGATAAGTTTCTACTCAGTCACAATGCTCTGTGGTCTGACAGGTTTATAATTATTATCCTAAGATTGATGTATCTGAGGGGACTGTAAAGATGGGCAGCATTAAGAAATCAGTAATCATTCCATCTTGAAATGCAGTTTCTGGACAACATCACAAATAAGCATCAAAGGTTTGATTCTAGGCTTGTCATTCCTTCCTCTCCATCCCTTCCTCTCCTCTCAACTCCCAAGTTCAGCGTACTTTGCTGTGTCAGAAAAGGGACTGTGTGGTGGCCCACTTCTTCCCTGATGGAAAAACAGGGATGGGAATACCAGCACCATTGGAAAGGCTGTTAAACTTGCTGTGTGAGCTTTCCTTTCCCCACAGTGCAGTTTTGATCTTGGGAAAGTCCCCTCTTCGTCCCTGCTGGATGAGGGTGATGAAGGTTCACGCGCTGTTTCTCCATGAAGGGCTCTGGAAGGGCCGTGTTAGCTGTGTGCAGAGTTGTGGTTCGTGCCCATTTCCCTTTCCTCCCTCTCCCTCCTCATTCAGCCCTCGTTGAACATCACGAGTTTGGCCGTCAGGTGCCGCCGTGTCCTGCAGGACTTCCTTCTTTCGCTCTGAGTTCTCCCCAGTCGGGCCTGTTTTTGGGATGCTGTTGTAAGTAATGCTCTGATCTGGAGAGCTGGAAACCTCTTTATCTCAGAGCACAGCTGTTCACAGCTGGCAAATAATAGACTGTACGATGGAGTCTGGGAAACTACTTGAGTTTCTCTGTGGAAGGCTCAGCTTTACAGCACGAGGTTCTGAGCTGGTGCAGTTTTGCTCTCACAAGGAAAGTAGAGGATTGGAAAAGGAAATGCTGTCCCAGCAGTAAGAATGTGCTCATCTACTGACTTTGGTGATCCTTGGCTAGGAGCTGCAAAATGCCTAAGAGTGCTGACATTATTGCCTTACTGTTTGTGTTCATTCTTCCTCTACGTTCTGTTAGAATGGGTTGAAACATTTTTTCAAGTGTAATTTAGAATCGTAGAACTATTAAGGCTGAGAAGCCCTCTGAAGTCATCTAGTGCAGCCATCACCACCATGTCCTCTAAACCATGTCCTCTGTTTAGGCAGCTCAGCTACTGACTGAAAAGTGAGGCATTCCTTGATATCTTCATATCTTACATCTGCAGTATTTGTTGTCCAGGTCTTATTTCACGTTCTGTTTTCTCATCTACCCCAATAAAAGCGCGCTCATCTTGGGGAGGATGTGGCAACTTGAGTGCTGCTTTTTACTGTCCTGAGAACTTGTAATGCGTGGCTGTTCACCAGTGTTTCCAGTTCTGAGATGGGGAGAGCAAGACAAAAACATTTATTGCGTCTTCCCTTCTCAGGTGCAAGAGTCTCAGGTTATGTCCAGAGGTCTGGCAAGACTAGAATAAGAGGTTTTTGCCTTTGGTTCAAATTGTGTACTTTGGCTAGCAGAGCAAGCCACAGGATTACCCAGCTGAGCAGAATTATTCATGTGTTTCAGCATTCACAGGCTTGTGCCTCAGGAAAGGTGCATGGAAGAGCTGGTGGCAGAAGCAGCCCAGCACGGCCAACTCCTCACTGCAGTTCTGTATGGGAGAAGTGCTGTGCCTGGCTCAATGGCAGGACAAGCTTGGCTTTGGCTGGTTTTCAGAGGAAAAGGCAAGTTTTTGTGCTGATGGAAGAAAGCCTGGATGCCAGCAGAAATGCTTGGCCATCAGCTGTGTTTGATGGGTCTCCACTCAGCGATGGCTTTTTGCCTGCTTAATGATTTCTAAGTTCTTTAAGCCCTGAGCTCTGCACTGTGCTGTTTTCCCACCAAATTACCCTGTTTCCCTCAGAACTCTCCCTCACACAGGAGCTGGCACTTGGCTGCGAGTTTTACCTCTCCTTACCTTTGTCACCCGTCACTGTTCTGTTGGCCTGCATACCAGTCCATGTCCCTGTTGTGTCAGTGCTGTTGTTAACACTGCAAATTGCATTTTCCCCCTTCTGGTCAGGATACAGAAGCAGAAGCTGACTGACAGCTGTTTTTTCTGCAGATTTTCTGCAGTGCTCATGCAGATGGTGTGTGGCTGTTCAGCAAAATAGAAGGCTTTTTCACGTCCCTCTGGCTTTTACCCATGAGCATTTTGTTCTGCTGGTTGGCAGAACGGTGAGGATGGGATTGCATGGTGGGATTATTGGTATTTCTAAACTAAAGCCCCTGGCAGATCCTTGGTACTTCAAGCTGTTGTGCTGCCTCACCAGGTGGATCAGAAATGCAGGCTGGCATATCTCACTGGCTGATTCATTGGCCGAACAGTGACATTTCAAACCCACGAGCTCGTCTGGATGTTAATTGTCAGGGGACTAAAGCTTGTTGGAATACGGGCTGTCTCTTTCCATATTATGTGCGTTGTGTGCAGTTGAGTCTTGCAGTATCTCTGCAATTCACTCTTCTGCCATGAGGTGGGATGGTGCAACGTCCTGTTCTTGTGGCGAACCGAGAGTGCTGCCCAGATGGTGAATGAGACAAGGGATTCACTGCTCCTGACTGTCCAGAATCCTGGGCAACAGTTAGCAGGGCAGTATTTTCTGAGAAGGAATTTATTACAGTGCATTTGAGATCTGTCAGTGTTTCTGCTAGCGCCAGAACACTCTGGGTGTGTTTTCAAACCAGGGTTTCCAGTCCTGCTAACAAGCAGTGGGGTTTGTGCACGTACCCCGTGGGCTCACGTGGAAACACACGTTAAGCATCAGAAGCTTCCTGGATGCAACTTTAAGGCTTGCTGCGTTCTCTAAAGACTGAAATGGGATTTTCCTGATGCTGTAGGTTTTGATCTTATGGAATGTACATCCTGGGAGGAATTACTGCTGGTGGCTAAAATGAAAGCTGGAGTTGTTCAGTGCAGAGCTGTGACGGTTCTGGTCTGCCTGGTGTGACAGTGGAAGAGCCTGGGCTGTTCTGGAGAGAACTCTGTTCATTGTACTTAAGCAGGAGAATGTCCCTGTGGTGTTATTCAGAAGAAAAGCTGTTCTAATCCACCTTACCTCAGGACCTTGTTTCTCAAATCCAGACAAGACAGGACTGTGTATGTGTGTGCATAGAATGTGATGCTGGTGTTTGGTTTTCATGAGGTTCACAGATTGGTGCCTGCTTGCTCTCAAGTTGGCTCTTGGGATGCAGTGATCCAGTGTCTCACTGGCAGTGTGACAAGTAGGACTTGGTTCTTGCAGGTTTGTTTCCTTGCCCAGCTTTATTTCCACTGCTGGGTAACTGTGTCTGCAAGAGCTGCTCAACAAAAGGAGTGCAGTGCACATTTTGCTGGAAACTTAGCACTGAGTTTTGCCCATTTCCTTTAAGTGGAAAAGTGAACCTAACGTGCCTTGTTGGTGTCAAGGGATTTGTTTGCTGGAGCAAGCTGAGGAATGAGGGCACAAATAGATCCCAGTTTCCTGTTCATGCAGCAGCCTTTAAATGTTGCATTAGCAGTGTTAGTAAGACCCAACGGATCCAGGGACGTCTGTGCCCGAGGCTTGAAGTAAAGCTGGAGAAAAGCAAAACAGCTGACTTAAAAAAATGTGTGCTTAGAAGCTGGGAAGTGATGAGAAGTGTGTTCCTCTGTTCCCATGGCAGTTCTGCTGAATAATCATCACCTGGCAAAGTGCAGCAGCATGGTAGGGAGCTCAGGGCTGCAGTTCAGGAGGAGGATTCTGAGGGAGGCGAGAGGCTTTGCTGATGCTTGGCTGGAGGAAAGAAATGTTGTGTGTTAAGAAGGTGTTTTCTGTCAAACGATGTCAGTGTCCACAGCATTTGAGGTACTGAACTCAGTGCACGTGAGAGAAGCTGATGCTTTTTGTCGTCTTGGTAGTGGAACAAGGAAAACTGAGGACAGTTTTTGGAACAACTTTGTTCCTCACATCTTTCCTGCAAAAAAAAAGTAATTCAGGTGGCCTGGGCTCTCTGTCATTTATTCTTTCTGAGCCCTTGGAGCTGGATTTCTGCTCTTGGCTTTTCACAGGAGGTTGGGCCAACAGAGAACAGCTGATCCAGGAGCTCAGCTGGATCCAGGCTGACCTGCTGTTTAGTAAGTCCCTCCAAGCTCAGTTACAAACTTTGGTTTTCTTCTCCAAATTAGGGTTGCCGGAGTTAAGCAAGCGCTGAAGCAAATCTGTTCACCTCTGTTTTTCTTTTTATGCTGCTCTTTCATTTCTGGACCTCCTGTAAGAATGACCACGTGCTTTGCTTGTTACTGATTCTGGGGTATCACAGTGCAGTTTCTCAGTCCCGTATCTGGTCGTGAGCCATATTAAGGATGGAGGAGCTTTTCCTCCCTGCACGTCTGCTGCTTCCCTGGCTTTCAGCAGAACCCCCTTGTGAGCAGTGTAACGTAGGGCTGAAGCCCTCTGCTGAGCAGCACGGCGGGTTGTGGCTGAGTGCTGACACCGTGGCTGTGCAGGGTGGGCTGGTGCAGCACACAGCTGCCATGGCTCTGTTCCTTCACTGATCCTGTCCTTGTTCAGCTTAGTTGCATTATGTTGGTGGGTTTTGTGGTTGTTTTGTAACAGTAACATGATGTGCAAATGTAACGAGCTGAAACAGGGAAGAGAAGAGCAAACCAAAGCTGCTCTTGGCTGTGCCCAGTGTGTAATTCAATGAGTCCCTCTGTATATTTTTAAGGGATTTGAAGTGGTCTCTGGATTGGTGCTCATCTGGTTTCACACCGCCCTGCAGTGTTTTCCCTTTCGGTGCCCTTTGGCTCTCGCTCTGAACTCTGTTATACAGGCTCCACTTCAGATCATCTTTTTCCAAGGCCCTGAACTGTTGTCTGGTGCAGAATCCCTCGAGTGCTGCTTAGCACTGAGTGCACAACGTCCCCAGGTTCCTTCTCCCCGCTGCAGTGCCGTCCTCAGGGAATTCCAGAGGCTTTGCTCACTGACCTCTTCTGCCTCAGTCCAGCAGCGCAGCTCAAGCAAGCAGCTTTCTGCATTTTCACAGCATGTCATTCTTACGGCGTGTTGTGTCCAAAACTTCCTCTCCACAGGTGATCCTCAGCATTCTGGCTGTCGTGTTACCACTCTTCTCGTGATCTGATTCAAAGAGGCAGTGAAACGAACGCTTTTCTGGCACAATGCACTGAAGGTTAGGTCTGTATTGTAGGGGTCTGAGCATGGCCCGTTTGTGTGACGCGTAGTTGTTGTGATGGACTGAGAGCTAAGGTATTTTAAAAGACATAGGAGCTTTTGTGTATAAGAGTTTGGTATGAATAATAAAGTTTCTGGCTTTTTACTCAGGGGGATGCAAGTTTGTGGCATTCTTCCATTTTGTTTTGGATGGTGCTTGTCTGAAAGCTGCGATATGCTCATTTCTGGTTTGCAGATAAGGCATTTTTAGGGCAAGCTGATAATGTACCAAGGTCTGTGAAACCCTGAAGTTGTGGTTGGCAGAAAGACAGTTTGGGAAATTAGGTCACCATTACCTGACTGTTCTGTTGTGTTTTTTTTTTAATTATTTTCTGAACTTTAAATCCTGTCACGTCTCCTGTAGTGGCCACTGTTGCTGTTTCACCAGTAGAACCCAAGATGGACGGAATCCCAAGCTGGCAGCTTGAGGAAGCTTGAGCCTGAAGGCCTGAAGCTTCAGAGAGGTGACTTCACTGCATGAAGGCAGCACCAGGAGAGAAACAGCTGTGCAGTGTGAGTTGTGAAGGGAACGTCTGAGTGCAGACTCATCTCTGACACTGCAGCAATAGGTTGGATGTGGGAGCAGAGTGTTTTGCAGAGCTCCTGGTAGGAGTTGCTCTCTGGAGCCACAGCTCTGCATTATTTGCCCTCTGGAGATGCATATTTATTTGGATTAACTTCACAGGGAGCCTAGACAGTGCTAGCTGGGTCTTGGCTAGCTGACTGCTGGATGTGTAAAACGAGGTGGCATAAATTTGCCCTCACAGCTATAAGTAGTGAGGTGAGAGTTAAACTCACCATGGGGAAAGACAGAGATGGGAACGCATGCCCAAAACCAGGCTGGGATTTGAGTGTGGTGAGCACCTCTCTCTGTAGTGTTGGTAACCCTAAACGCAGCGGTTGCTTTGGTTTACTGTTGGGTTGTCACAGTGATGATCTCTGTGGCATCATGCAGGGCACTGCCTGCTCTGCACGCTATGAGGAGTTGGACTCCGTGCACACAACCAGGGGTTGCATCCAGGATGGAGTTGGGGTTAAAATGATGCTGTTCTGTGTTGTCTGAGGTAGCAGAGAAAATGCAGTGAGTGCACGGCCTGCTTGCTGGAGCAAAGTGCTGCAAGGCACAGGCAGATGGCTGGTGCTGGGTACGGTGCACAGAGCTCCCAGTCAGAATCAGAGCTCTGAGGTCTGTTTTGAACTTTGTTAATACAAAACTCCCTCACTTCCCTGCTTTCTTAACTGCTATGACAAACCAAACTAACCAACCCCACTGAAGCCCTAACGCTCCTTTTGCAGCTGCTTCAGACCTCTGCCATCTCCCATTGTTTCTGTTCTGGTGATTTGGTCTGTGGACTGCAACGAGCTTCCAGTGATGCTGTTGTGGCTGTTGTTTTTAAAGAAGGAATGCCCAAAGGGTTCCAGTCTGAAAAGGGCTCACATTTGCACTGTGATCAGTAGAAGGTCGGGGTGTTCCTCGTTCTCCCTTGGCCCCAAGTATGAGGTGAGCTGCTTTTTGCAGGAGCTGACTGGCATCACACCCAGATGCCTTTGGTTCCCACTTAAGTTGCCTTATTGCTAATTCAGAAAGAAGAATTGGAGTGGTGGTGCTGGTCATGTATTGGCAGTGCACCAAATAGCAGAAGAGATAAATGGGCAGGGCACTGCAGGTGCAGACTTCTTCTCTTCCTGCCGTTGCCCGTTTTTGTTATTCTGGATAAGGCAGAGCACCCCGGCCTTGTCTGGGGTCTGCAGGCACAGCTCTGATGGAAGAGGTAGCAGGAGGGCTGTTGGAACAGGGACTGTGGTGTTTTAAAGTAGCAGCTGAGAACAAATGTTTGCTGTTGGGCTTCGTGGGAGAAGGGGCACAGGCAGATACAGCTCCCACAGTGCTTCTGTTAGCTGGCTTCTGTTGTGAATGCTGAAACCTCAGGCTTCCTGCACTGACTGCGGATTTTCACTTCACTGGGGTATTTGCAATGCTTGGTTGTCATACTGTAATACTTGAATAAACCTTTTTTCTGTCTCTGGGTGAGCACTTGCACTTCCCCCTCCTGCTCTGTGTTGTTCTAGTCTTTCAGCTGACTTTTGTCTCCTGAGCTTCAGGGAGTGATGCACCAAAAGAAGCACTGGTCGCTCCACCAGAGTCCTGTTCAGGAGGGAAAATACCCGATCCTTGAAGATGCCTGGTGCACAGATGGGTCCAGCAAGGGCAACCCGAGCAAGTGGAGAGCAATAGCATACCATCCTTCCAGCGAGACGATGCGGTTCAACGAGGGGGATGGTCAGAGCAGGCAATGGGCAGAACTGCGAGCCGTGTGGATGGTTATGAGCAAGGGAGCCGGTGATGGCATCCTGAACATCTGCTCAGATGGTTGGGCTGTGTTCCAGGAATGGACTGTCCACCCCCCGATCTGGGGCAAGGATGTGGTTGGAGATACGGAATGCAGTCAGACACAGGACTGCAAGTGCTACCGAGCTGCTGGTCATCAGCCCAGTGGCGTGGCCTGCTTGCACACTTGACACTCGCCCCGTGTATCTGCTCATTCCTAGATGAATCCAAGTGGTTTCGACCCAGGCCCAGTGGTGGTGCACTGAGTGCTTCCTTCAGTGACGAGCTCTCAGGAAGCACGAATCGCTGCAGGTCTGATGGCTGCCTTCCACAGGACAACAGTGATGGGGATAAGGAGCTGATCCACCCTCCGGCCCTCATTTCTCCTGGCTCTGCTGAAGATGCTGACCGGAGCCCAGCAGCCATCGCAGTCCCCAGCCTGGATTGTGACCCAGTGTCTTTGCAGTGCAGCCCAGCCAAGTGGAGTCCGAGTGCCTGGCCAGCAGCAGCTCCACGAGGAGCAGGTGGGCATCGCTGAGGAGCAGCCGAGCCTCTTGGAGGAGGGCTTGGAATCAGGCAGCCGGTCCCAGGCAGCGGGCAGCACACACAGGGGTGGTGCAGTCACACTTCTCTCCAAATTCGGTGCTTGATTAAATCCAAACCAATCTTTATTCTGTGATGAGCAAACCACGCTGTCTACCAAATGGTGTCAAAATATTCTTTCTCACCCTTCACTTTCCTTTCCTGCATGTGATACAGCAGCCCGCTGATCATCGGGGGCTCAGTTTGCCACCAGGGAGTGTCAGTGGTCACTGAAGGCTTTGTTGGCTGTCAGAGGGCTGCACTGATCATCAGAGATCTTCACTGAGGTCAGAGGGCTTTGCTAATCAGCAGAGGGTGTCATCGGTCATCAGAGAGGAGATCTGAGGAGCCCGAGGGAGGGGATTTGGGGACTCTTTGTTGGGTGGTGATGGAGGGGAAGTGGGACTGAAGGGCTGAAGCAGATCCAAGTGAGGGGCAATTGGCTGCGATAAGAGAGGGGGTAAAAGGAGGCCGTAGAGAAGGTGGAAGAAAGGGTGAAGGGTTTGGGAGGAAGTGGAAGGAGGAACTGGGAGGGAGCAGAGGGAGGGTACTGGGGCTGCTTGGCAGCACGGGGAGCTGTGTCCTTTTTGGAGCAGGCAGCACAGAGGGGAGGGAGAGGCCCATGGGTGCAGCACATGGGGTGTGGGGTATGGAGCTGGGAACCCCTCCCACCACTTAGAGGTGGCCTCTGCCAGGCAGGAGCAGACACGAACAGCCCCTGCTGAGCATGGGGACGCAGACACACAGAGCATGGCTCTGCTGAGGGCTTTATTGATCACTGGAGGATGCCAGAGCTGATCACATCCCTAGGACACCTCAAGACCCTCCTCCTCTGCACAGCTGTCCAAAGCATGAGGGAAGCGCTGCGGGTGGCAATGGTCCCCCTGGTACGGGGTAGGGATGGCGCCCTCCATCCCATCCATCCCCAGGCCCTGACACACAGTGCTCAGGGCTCCAGAGATCCCCAGGGTCTCTCAGTGTCCCTGCTCCAGTGCCACCCTTATTGTAACAGACTTCTGCCCAACGTCCAATCTAAACTCTCTGACTCTTTCCCCTTCTTTCTTGCAGCCCCCCTGAAGTTACCAAAGGCCAAAAGAAGAATAAGGCAGCAGAAGCTTATGCTCACACTGCATACAAATGCTACAGGAGCAGAAACAAACCGGGAAGCTCTGGGTTCCTCCAGGGAAGGCAAAACTGCACAGAGACGCCCCGGCTGTGTTTGTGAGTGCTCTTTGTGCTCCTCGTGTGATCCCACTGCTGAGCCAGGATGGAGCTGCCCAGTGCCGCAGAGCACCATCCAGAGCAGGGCTGGGACCTCCTCCCCTTCCTGTCCTGCAGCTCGGCGTGCAGCCTCACCTCCTCCTGTGGCAGAGCTGCTGATCCCACGAATGCCATCTGGATGCTCCTCTAACCCCGAGCTCCTGCCCACCCTGCCAAGAAAAAGCAAACCAACCCCCCACAGCAGGGAATGCACACAGCTTCACGCCGCTCCCCTTCACCCTGTCCTACCTCAGAGACCAAAGGAGCACTGATCTGGAAATTAGCACAAAACACAGCAGCATCACTTGAAAATGCAAGTTGTGTTTTCGTTGTCATGGGTATTACAGCCCAAAGGTTGTAATAAAGTTCATGCAAAGGAGGGTAAATTACAGATATTCCATACACAAAAGCAAAGAGGAACGGTGTGAGGGTGTTTCCCAATGAGAAGGGACACATGCAGAGACCCCAGAGGGAAGACGAGGCAAACAGTAACTGCTACACAACCAATGGTGCAGAGAGAGAATTCACTGCCAGGAGCAGCTCACAGTCCAGTGAGAAAGATTCACAGCACTGGCTGCAGGGTTGTTGTTTAATTAAAAACAATATATAAAAACAATCTGGATTTTTTGAGCTAACTTCTATAAATATTAGGAGGGGGGGAATTGCTAAATGGTGCTGCAAGCATTGTGGGGGCAGAAGAGCCATGGCATGGGAGGTGTCTTTATGCCTATCTGCACAGCAGGCCCTGCTGCCCCTGCTTCACTCCTCCACAGAATCACAGAATTGTAGGGGTTGGAAGGGACCTCCAGAGCTCATCGTGTCCAACCCCCTGCCAAAGCAGTTCCCTACAGCAGGTCGCACAGGTTGGCATCCAGGCAGGTCTTGGACATCTGCAGAGAAGGAGACTCCCCCACCTCCCTGGGCAGCCTGTTCCAGTGCTCCGTCACCTCACTGTACAGAAGTTCCTTCGCACATTGCTGCACAACTTCCTATGCTGCAGTTTCCAGCCGTTTCCCCTTGTCCTGTCTCCACTCACCACCGAAAAGGGTCCGGCCTCGCCATTCTGCCCCCCACACCTTAGATATTTATAGACCTGGATCAGGTCCCCTCTCAGTCTTCTTTTCTCCAGGCTGAACAGAC